>NC_062571.1:19645957-19949034 GCF_022837055.1 Prionailurus viverrinus | reverse complement strand
GCCCTCCCTGCACAACTTCTCAAGGTGGACTGGGAATCCACGTGAGTCCTTTCCAGATTTCATACATACTCTACGTCCTCCAGGAACCATAGTTGAATTCGGGCCTCAGGTTCACTGTGGAGGAGATACAACCTATTTGCAGCTATATAGAACATTGAACAAACAACCACTGCTTGAAAACCAGGTACAGCTGAGAACTACTCAGCAACATGACAAATACCACAATGCTTATTTTTTAAAGTTTATTGTGTTTATCAGCTTGTCCGCCCAATTTGCTGAGTCCCAGGGCACCGTGGAAGGGTTTTCAACCTCCAATTCAGCGGCTGTGGGGAAGCAGAGTGATGAAATGGGAAGCGGGGGGTGTCAACAGCCACGTGAAGGTCTCCCTACACGGGAAGGGGTCTGCAGGTCGAGTGACTGTGGATCTAGAGGAATGAGGCCGGTAAGACCTCACTCATGCGGGAGCCACGCAAGGGACACCAACCTGTTCAGGCGGGCTTGTCACTAGCGTGGCCGGGGTGGACCTTTTGTTTCTTGCTTAGCAAGCAGCGCACGGAAGACTGATGACCTTCTTTTGGGGGGCGTTGTGCAACGAGTCCTGGCTACTGCTACTGCTGCTGAGGTTGCTCAAGGGGCCATCCTGAGAGCCTGTGGATCTGGGGGACGCACAGGAGTGCATCTTCCAGGCACGCTCGTCACACGACACACCGCCCCACCTGAGGGAGAAGCACAATCCCCCAGCTTCTAGGGAGGGCTGCGCCCTGGGAGCTGACACTCTCCCTCCCAAGTATATCTGGAGTCCAAGCGCCCTGGGTCGAAACGCTCAGCACCCCTCCCAGGCCGTGACCCGATAACCATGTCGTGGGTCTCATGTAATGCAATGAGGCTGTCCCCTGCATAGTGAGTGCCGGCCTCTCCTAACGAGTTCTGAATCTGCTCTGTGATAACCAAGAGCAATCAGTTTCTGAGATCCCAAAGGAAGGATTGCCTTCCTGAGAGTACTTGGTGTTTGGGTGGCTGGTACCTCCCTGGCCATTAAAGATGCTTTTACTCTCAAGAACTGTTGGTTCACCATGGACAGTATTCTCGAGGACTGCTTAGCACAGAGAGAGACCATTCATGAACTACTGCATCCAAGCCCTGTTCCAAACATTTGAGCTTAGCCTGCAGCACAAGCCTGTTACCTTGGAATCACTGTCTTCTCTATCCACTGATAGGATGGCAAGGGAAAACAGTGAACTCCAGAAGCTTTCCCTCATTTCTAAGGTAATAACACAGGCATCTTGCCTTTGGGTTCCCACGGTAGATGACGGAGGCTTCCCTTTGCCGTACCCTTATGTGTTTCATATCTATCCATATCTTATTCCTGAGACCATCAGCTTGCCAGGAGGTTGTCCTAGTCATTGCATCCTAAGATTTATCTCATTTTCTGGACCACATGCTTCCCTGGGGAATTCCATCAGACATCTAAAGCAGTTAATATCTATCCTTCTCAAGCTGTTCCACAGAATAGAAATGGAAGGAAAACTTCCAGACTCATTCTACGAAGCCAGCTTTACTTTGATTCCCAAACCAGACAGAGACCCAGCAAAAAAAAAAAAAAAAAAAAAAAAAAAAAAAAAGACGACTACAAGACAATATGCCTGATGAATGAGAATACAAAAATTCTCAACAAGATACTGGCAAATCAAACGCACAGCATATGAAAAGAATTTTTCACCATGATCAAGTAGGATTCCTATCTGGGCTATAGGGCTGGTTCAATATTTGCAAATCAACCAATAGGACACATCACATTAAGAAAATCACAGGTAAGAACCACATGATCCTGTCAATACAGGCAGAGAAAGCATTTGAAAAAACACAGCATCCTTTCTTAATAAAAACCCTCAAGAAAGTCAGAATAGAAGGAACATATGTAAACATCATAAAAGCCACGTATGATACCAGCCCACAGCTAATATAATTCTCCTGGGGATAAACTGAAAAATTTCCCCCAGAGATCAGGAACATGACAGGCATGTCCACTGTCACCACTGTTGTTGAACATAGTTTTGCAATTCCCAGAACCAGCAATCAGACAACAAAATGAAATAAATGGCATCACAATGGCAAAGATGAAGTCAAACGTTCACTCTTCACAGACCACATGACACTCTACCTGGAAAACCTGACAGAATCCACCAAAAGTCTCCTCGAACTGATACATCCATTCAGCAAACTCACAGGGTACAAAAGCAATGTACAGAAACCCATCGCATTTACTATACCAATAACAACGAAACAGAAAGAGAAGTAAAGAAACTGATCATGTTCATAGTTGCACCAGGACCATAAAATACCTATCAATAACCTAAAAATACGAATGAACCAATCCAAAGATATAAAAGTTCTGTATGCTGAAAACTATACAAGGGTTATGAAGGAAATTGAAGAAGACACAAAGAAATGGGAAAACATTCCATGTTCATGGTTTCGAAGAATGAATATTGTTAAAATGTCAATACCACCCAAAGCAATCTACACCTTCAATGCAATCCCCATCAAAATCATGCCACCATTCTTTCCAAAGCTAGAACAAATAATGCTAACATGTGTATGGAACCACAAAAGACCCCGAATATACAAAGTAATATTCAAGAAGAACACCAAAGCAGGAGGCATCACAGTCCCAGAATGTAGCCTCTGCTACAAACCTGTAATCATCAAGACAGTATGGAATGGGCACACAAACAGACACATAGGCCAATGGAACAGAATAGAGAAGCCAGATTCAGACCCACAAATGTATGGCCCACTAATCTTCCACCAAGCACGAAAGAGTATCCAATGGAAAAAAACCAGACTCTTTAACCACTGGTGCTGGGAGAACTGGACAGCAACATGCTGAAGAATGAAACTAGATCACTTTCTTACAGCATACACAAAAATGAACTCAAAATGGATAAAGGACCTGAATGTGAGACACGAAACCTTTAAAACCCGAGAGGAGAAAGCAGGACAAAACCTCTCCGACCTCAGCTGTGGCAATTTCTTACATGACACGTCTCCAACGGAAAGGGAATTAAAAGCAAAAATGAACTGTAGGGACCTCATCAGGATAAAAACCTTCTGCACTGCAAAGGAAACAAGCAACAAAACAAAAAGACAACAGATGAAATGGGAAAAGATATTTGCAAATGACGTATCAGACACAGGGCTAGTATCCAAACACCTATAAAGAACTCACCAAACTCCACACCTGAAAACAAATAATCGGGTGATGAAATGGGCACAAGACATGAATAGGTACTTTTCGAAAGAAGACATCCAGATGGCCAACAGACATGTGACAAGATACTCAGCGTCACTCCTCATCAGAGAAATACAAATCAAAACCACACTGAGATTCCACTTCACATCGGTCAGAGTGGTGGAAATGAACAAATCAGGACACTATAGATGCTGAAGAGGATGGGGAGAAACAGGAACCCTCATGCATTGTTGGTGGGAAGAAAAACTGGTGCAGCCACTCTGGAAACACTGTGGAGGTTCCTCACCACATTAAAAATAGATCTACCCTATGACGCAACCATAGCACTGCTAGAATTCAGGGGATTCAGGAGTGCCGATGCACAGGGGACTCGTACCCCAATGTTTATAGCAGCGTTGTCAACAATAGCCACCTGATGGAAAGAGCCTAAATGCCCGTCAATGGACAAATGGGTAAAGAAGATGAGGTTTCTATATACAATGGAATACTACTTGGCAATGAGAAAAGATGAAATCTGGCCATTTGTGGCAACGTGGAAGGAACTGCAGGGTGTTCTGCCAAGTGAAATAAGTCAGGCAGAGAAAGACAGATACCATATGTTTTCATTCATATGTGGATCCTGAGAAACTTCACAGGAGACCAGAGGGGAGGGGAAAGGGGGAAACGAGTTGCAGAGAGGGAAGGAGGCATACCCTAAGGGACTCTTAAATACTGAGAACAAACTGAGGGTTGATGGGGGGGTGGGGGAGAAGGGAAAGTGGGTGATGGCCATTGAGGAGGGCACCTGTGGGGATGAGCACTGGGTGTTGAATGGAAACCAATTTGACAATAAATTATATTGAATACAAGAAAAAAGAAAAGATGCTCAAAGTCACTCCACATCAGGGGACTACAAAGCAAAACCACACTGACATGCCACCTCACACGGATCAGAGTGTAGCTATGGGTGGGCAGTCAGCACTGCTGCTTTGCTGGGACACAGTGTGTCCTCCAAAAGCGACAAGGGGTGGGGGGTCTCGCGCTTTGGGAAATATGGACAATCAGGAGCAGCGAAGCTGCAACGTAGCCCAGGGTGTCCCGAAGCTGGCCCAAACGTGGCCCATCAATGGCATCGGGGCTCTTACAGGCTCCCGAGCCCCTGTCGGTGGCCGAGGAGGGGGGTGGGGGAGGGGCTTGGAAAGAGCACAGACTTGGGTTATGACTGCACGGAGGCCCGCCCATGCATATTTTTGGGGGTGGTTTTGGCTTCTTGGCTCCTTTTCTAGAGCAGTTTTAGCAAAGGTGAGAGGATCCTCCAGAGATTTCACACACATACCTGCCCTTACTGAGGCACAGCCTCTCCCCTGAGCAGGTATCAGAAACCCCCACCAGGGCGAGGCCTTTGTCACAGCCCCAAACCTGTGCTGATGTGTGTCCATCGCCCAAGGTCCGCACCTGAGATCGGGTTCGCCTCTGACGTTGTACCCCAGTGCGTCCGGGCGGGTGCGTGTTGAGGAGTGTCTGCAGGTGCAGCATCCCACCCGGTAGTCTTTCCGCCCTGATGCAGTAGTTTCCTTTGGTGCTGGCGCCACAGCGCATTTGCCAGGCGGAGAGGTGGGCGGGAGGCCGGCGGCTCTCGCCGGCGGTAGGAGCCCGCATGCGCTGTGGAGGGCGAGGGAGGTGCTCTTCTGAGCATCCGGCTTCTCCCTTGCTAGAAGTCTTCCACCTAGGAGGATGTCGCCCTGGGGCCTCTGTTTCTCGGAAGACAGTCCTGATCGAGGCAGGTGAGTTCTGGTGGACCCAGCGCCGCTCGGACTCCCGCAGAGGACACAGTGACAGCCGTGAGAGGCCGGGTGGCTCAGGGCGCCCTGGTTCTGCTCACTTTGGGGACAGCATTTTGCCACCCTCGGGTGGAAGCCTGGCCTGTCCGTGTGGACGCCCGCAGGCTCCCGTGAGTCATGGTGGCCGCTCTGTGGAGGCGGGTGTGTGTGGGGGCGCCTCCCGTGGCAGTGCTGGCTTAACCGCTTGGCAGGCAGTAAGGGCCCTTCTCCTTGCCGGTAGTGGCTTCTGGGAGGTTCTCCGGGTGCCCGCCTCAGCCGCGGCTGTCGTGTAAGGAGTGTGCCGCCTGCCCTCGCAGAGGCTGTCGGAGACCTTCCCGCCTTGTCCGTCCCCTGACCCCGCACAGGCTGCACACGTTCTGTCCCCCGAGGCGGCTGCCACGAACAAAGGCCGCCTTAGGCCCTTGTGTCCTGTGGGCCAGGCCCTAGAGAGTCTGGTGAGCTGGGGAAACCCTATAGAAATTGGGAAGTTGACGAGAAGAAGGGGAGAGTGCCCTTTGATCCCTGGGTCAGTGTTTCTCAGACTCGGTGGTGTCGGGACACTTGGACATCAGGGGATTATTGAGGGCCTCAGAGAGCCTTTGAGTGTGGGGGTTGTGTCTCTTGATCTCTTCTGTGGTGAGGTTAAACCGAGAATTGATGCAGGCGCCTGGGTGGCTCTCTATGTTAAGGGTCCGACTCTGGCTCAGATGGTGATCTCACAGTTGATGGTTTAGAGCCCCATGTGGGGCTTTGTGCTGCCAGCTGCCAGCCTGGACTTGTCTCAGATTCTCTGTGGCCCTCTCCCTCTGCCCCTCCCCTCACGTGCCCTGTGTCTCTCTCTCAAAAACAATCATTAAGGAAACCAAACCAAATCCGAGCATCTCAGATGTGATGAATTCACTTAAAGACAATAAATTAGTACAGATTAACGTACTCATACCTTTCATGCAAAAAATACGTACATTTTCAGAACAACGCTGTGTAGAAGCATGGCATTGGCATTGGCATTGGCTTAGTGCAAGATCTTTATTCTTCCAGCTGCTTCTGCATTCAGTGTCTTGTGGCCAATTATGTTTAGGAAGGTGATGTGGACTCCCCCAGATGAACAGCTGGAGGCGAGGAGGGTGTGGCGGTAGCTCCTGGGGTGTCTGGATGCTCTTTCCTGATTCCGCACTCAGATGGGTGGGGCTTCCTTGCTTCTGTTGGAGGTTAGTTGTCCCCACAGAGCGGCTTAGTTGTGTGGCACGTGGTGGACGTTTGGAACATCGTAGGCCACTACTTTCAGCTGATCTTCCATATCTTTCACTCAGCGAACACATTCTTGGAACCACCACCTGGATGAAGAAATGGAACCTTACCGTGCTTCCTACCTCCTACTGACTCCCACTGAACGTCCCCCAAAGGTAACCACGGTCTTGACTTTCACCAGCCATGGCTTTGGCTTGTTCTTCGCTTCATGTTGAGCCAACCCTTGAGTGCTGTGTGTGCACAATGCACCTGCTTTCCTTGCGTGGCTGTGCGGGTCCTCCCCTGCTGTCGAAGGCCCAGTGTGTGAGGACAGCACGGTTTACTCTTTCTCCTGTGGGTGCTCCGGTTTGTGCAGAGGCTGCCTGCAGATCCACATGCATCGTATTGGGATGCCTTGGAGGAGCAGGGCGTGAGTGGTGGCACGTGTCTGTTCCCCACGAGCAACAGCGTGCGGGAGCTCAGGGCTGGCTGATGCCTGGTATTGCTTCTTCTCGTGTGTTAGCTGGTTGCTGGGGCTCAGGTGCTGGGAGGTATGGTGTATTCGTGGGACCCGCCCCTGTGTGTGTCTTGGCCACTTACGTGTTTCTTTTGTATAATAATTGCCTTTTGGAAGCCACTTTGTGATTAGGTTGTGTGTTTTGGTTTTTGTTGATTTGAATGAGTTCTTTCTATGTGTGTGGAATCCATCTGTGAATGGCAGAGGTTTTCACATTCTTGTGTATGTCTGCCTTACATTCTCTGTGTTGCCTTGTGGTAAGTTTCTTTTGTTTCTATCCAATAGTATAACCATTTGTATGTTTCTTGCCTTGGATTGGCTAGGGCCTCCAGTACTGTGTTGAATGGAAGTGGTGAGAGTAGGTGTCCTTGTCTCCTTCCAGATACGAGAGAGAAGGTTTTCTTAATGTTTTGTATACTTAATATTTTTTAAAGTTTCTTTCTTTCTTTCTTGATTTAGAGAGCATGCATGGGAAGGAGAGTGAGAGGGGGGAAAGCGAGTGGATCCCAAGCAGACTCCGCACTGTCAGCACAGAGTCTGATGCGAGGCTTGAACTCATGAACCGCGAGATCATGGCCTGAGCTGAAATCAAGGGTCAGACGCTTCACTGACTAGAAGCCACTCAGGTGCCCCAAAGAGTTCAGTATTTTACCACTACATATGACACTTTCCGTGGCATTACTGGTAGATAGGTGGATCAAAACATGAAAATTCTCCTCTGTTTTTAGTTTGCTCTGATTTTTCAACAATCATCAAAGAAATAATAATACTAAATTTTCTGAAATGTGTTTTGTGCATTTTGGGGACAAGTGATTTGTTTCAATGTTGTGGTTTACCTTAAAACAACTTTTTCCCGTCTAGAATAAATCAAACCTGATGTCTATGCATTCTCTCTTCACTGGATTCCATTTGTAAATCGTGTGCTTTGGATCCTTGCATGTTGTATTCAAGAGAGTGGAGGGTGTTCCCTTGCACCCTCTTGTGCTGTCCTTGCTGGGGTTTGGGTTACAGGTCGTGCTGGCCTCCTAAAACAACGTAGGAAGAAGCACTCCTTGTGCTTTCCCAGAAGAGTTTTTGTGTGTGTTCTTTACTTTTGGGAAGAAGTGCTAGGCCAACAGCTGGTGTAGGGTTTTCCTTGTGAGAAGGGTTTTCATTGCAGATTCCTTCTTAAGTTGAAATAGGATTTTTCTGATTTCCCATATCTTCTTGTGTTTATTTATTTATTTATTTTCAACGTTTATTTATTTGTGGGACAGAGAGAGACAGAGCATGAACAGGGAAGCAGCAGAGAGAGAGGGAGACACAGAATCAGAAACAGGCTCCAGGCTCTGAGCCATCAGCCCAGAGCCTGACGCGGGGCTCGAACCCACGGACCGTGAGATCGTGACCTGGCTGAAGTCAGACACTTAACCGACTGTGCCACCCAGGCGACCCTTCTTGTGTCTATTTAGATGAGGCATTTTGTTTTCTTGGAATTTGCTCTGACCTCCCAAACTTTCCAAGGAATAAGTGTCAACTGGTTTCTAATATCCCTCCTATCTGCAGCATCTGGTGTGATATTGGCTTTAGCACTTCTTGATATTGGGACTTTGTGCTTTGTTTCTTTTTCATAGAACCAACTTGGGCTCTTTTGATTTCTGTCATTTACTATTTGTTTCCTGCAGCACTGATTTCTGCCCTTTTGTTTTCCATCTACTTGGTGATTGTTTGCTGTCCCATCTTGTAGTTCTTGAACTAAATCCTTCATTTGATTTTTAGCCTTTGTTCCTTTCCAGTATGTGTATTGTATTTATTTGCTTATTAGTGTGTCAATTCATTTTAGCATGAGAGCATGAGCAGGGAAGAGGGTCAGACGGAGAGGGAGAGAGAGAGAGAGAGAGAGAGAGAGAGAGAGAATATCTTGAGCAGGCTCCTCACTCAGTGTGGAGCCAGGCTGGGGATCGATCTTGTGGCCGTGGGATCATACCCTGAGCCAAAATCAAGAGTTGGTCACCAAGCAACTGAGCTATCCTATGATATATGTATTCTAAAGCTATGAGTCTCCTTTAAGCACACATTTACCGATCTCAAGTTTTGATAAGCCAAATGTTTATTATCTTTTATGTGAAACTAGTTTCTAACTTTCTTTGTGGCATCTTTTTCTTAACTCATCACAATGTTTAGGAGCATAACACATCTTGATGTTTCAGGGGATTTTCTCGTTCTCTTTGTGCGGATTTCTAGCCTAATTCCATGAAGGTATCTGTCTCAGTGTTTTGGGGTGGTTGTAACAAAATACCATAGACTGGCTGCCTAATAAGAAACAGAAACTTCTTTCCGACAGTTGAGGAGACTGGGAAGTTCTCAAGATCAAGGCATCTACACATTCAGGGTCAGGTGAGAGTCAGCTTCCTGGTTCTTCAACAGCCTGCTTCTCCCTGTCCTCCTGTGGTGGCAGGGGTGACAGTGCTCTCTCAGCCGCCCAGGACTGCTCATCACTGGAAGTCTCCCTGTCTTCATCCCATCACTGTGGGCGTGATGAATTGTTGGGGTAAATGAACTGTGAATCTAATGCAATCCCTAAATATGCCCTGCAGTATTTCAGTCCTTTGAGATGAGCTGACTTTCCTAATGGCCTGGCATATATTCGCTTTCATGAACTGTTCCTCGGGCACGTGAAAATAATGTGTATTGGGGGAATGCAGTAGTCTCTATTTATAGGTTAGATGAAGTTTGTTAATGACAGAATTCAGATTTTAGTAACCACTTGAAACCAAGTAAGGAATAGGCGAGAATGAGTTTACTAATATAACTAACAAGCATATCCAAAATATCATTTCAGTGTATAGCTGGCGTGAGAAAAAATTTTGAATGGTTTTGAATTCTCTTTTGTCACGTTGTCTTTAAAATGTGGTGTGCATTTTATACTTTCCACACGTCGCACTTTGAGGAGCCGCGTTTCAAGTACTTGCAATAGAGCACGTGACCGCATATTGGACAGCCCCGTCCCACTGCCTTGAGTTTTCTGTTGTCGTCAGTTCTGTCAGATACTGAGAGATGTATCGTCAAGTCTCCCATCGTGCTTATGGATGTGGCTCTTTTTCCTTTTCTATGTTTGTCAATTTTTCTGTATTTTGAGATTGCGTTATTAGGTATATGCAAGTTTAGAAGTCTTGTTCTCTTGATAGATGGAACTTCCATCGCAAAATGGGCTCTTGGTCTCTAGTAGAGCTTTTTGCAATAGAGGTTACTTTCTTGGAGGGTCCCAGTGGCCACATCAGTTTTCTGTTCGGTAGGGTTTGCCTGGGGATCTTTTCCTTCCACCTGTCTGTGATCTTACGTTTTAAGGTGTACCTTTGTGACCAGCGTATGCTTAGTTTCCTTCTAATGAATTTGAGAGTCAACCTTTTGCTTGCAGCATTTGTGCACGTGTCATGACTGATAGGTTAGTTTACACGTACCGTATTATTAGTTTCTTCTTTGTCCCCGCTGTTCTGTGTTCTTTTCGTCTCTAGCCTTCCTTTAGAAGTAGGAAGGAGTTTTTAATTGTACACTGATCTGTTAGGTAATTGGAATATATCTATTTCTAGAGGCAGGTGCATTTTGAACTGACCCGTGCCTGATTCAGGACTTGTACTGCTTCCCTGACACTGCTCTCTCCGTTTATCTTTTCTTTGTTTTAAGATTTATTTGTTTTTTGAGAGAGACATAATACAATCGGATGAGGGGCACAGCAGAAAGGGAGACACAGAATCTGAAGCAGGCTCCAGGCTCTGAGTCATCAGCACAGAGTCTGACGCGGGTCTCCAACTCAAAAACCGTGAGATCGTGACCTGAGCCAAAGTCGGACACTCAACTGACTGAGCTACCCAGGCGCCCCTGCTCTTTTCTTTGACACTGGAACCACACTGAACTCCTCTTCGCCTTTTGCTGGGTAATATTTTTAAGTTTTAGATGGATTTTGGCGTTGTTGTCATTGTTTCGTGCACTTAATGCTTGTGAAGGTTTGTTCTCATAGTTACCCTTTCTGTTGTGGCGTTGTTCTGCAAGCCTTGTTTTTTCATATGTCTGTCAGAGACTACATTTCTTTTCTGCAACAAGCTGCTTTATATTGATTTTAGTTTGTGTCTGTTGTTGATGTGTAGTCATGGTTTGTGTGTGTGTGTGTGTGTGTGTGTGTGTGTGTGTTGTTTTTGTTTGTTGTTTCTGTTTTTATTTTTGTTTTTGCTTCTGTTTTGCCCGAAAAACATATTTACCTTGCCTTCACAGTGAACAATGTTCCTGTTAGGTAAAGACTTCCAGGTTGGTGGCTATTTTAGTTCACCTTTCATACATGCCAATCCATCATCTGGCTTCATTTGCTTGTCTTGAAGAGTCAGCTGGTAGTGTTGTTGTTGTTGTCCCATGGAAAGCGGTATCTTTGTCCTCTCATGACTGTTAATATCTTTTTGCCTCGGGTGTTCTTTGTGGAGTCACTCTCATGGTTCTTTTATCAGTTTTGATTCTTATCTTTGTAGCGAAGTGGTACTACCCATTCTGTGTTTCCTCTACTTTGTGGGTTCCTATTGGACCTTTGTACCATATCTTCTGTGTCTTTTGGGCTTCTGTATTTTCTGGACGTTTTCTCTGTGTATGGTCTAGATATATTTTTACCTACCTATCTTTCAGTTCACTGAGGCTATTCACCTGTGTCTAGTCTGATATGAAGCCCACAGACTGAGTTCTTAATGCCATTAACAAGATTTTTTAGTCTTTTAATTATGTTGGAGAGCTAGACAGAGTGGGAGCAAGGGAAGAACAGAGAGAGAGGGAGACACAGATGCCGAAGGAGGCTCTAGGCTCTGCACTGTCAGCACAGAGCCCAACGTGGGGCTCAAACTCCCGAATCACGAGATCATGACCTGAGCTGAAGTCAGATGCTTAACCAACTGAGCCACCAGGCACCTGGAGATCTTAATTTTAGCTCCGATAATTTGCAGTTTGAGAATCTGTTTTGAGTCTCTGAAAATTTCCCATTGGTCAAGAATGGTTTTTGGACAGTTGACTTTTGCATCCAATAACTCCAGTCTATGTGTCTCCTCTTGGTCTGTTTCTCTTCTTTCTTCTTTGGGTCGATATGATGTAAAACCTGTTTTTTTTTTTATGTTTATCTATTTATCTTGAGGGAGAAAGAAAGTGAGAGCAGGGGTGGGGGTAGAGGACGGGGAGAGAGAGAGAGACACTGTTGAGGAGACGCTCTTTTCTCTCAGTAGAGAGCCCAACACAGGGCTCAAACTCACAAACGTGAGCCGAAACCAAGTGTTGCTCACTCAAACGAGGAGACTGAGCTATCCAGGTGCCTTTCTTTTTTTGTTTGCTTCTCTGTTTCTTTCCTTTTCTTATTAAAAGATTTTTTTTTGGTTAATATTATTTCCATTTTTGAGAGAGAGAGAGGTAGAGACAAAACTTGAAGAGGGGAGGGGGAGACAAAGTGGGAGACACAGAATCCAAAGCAGGCTCCAGGCTCTTCACTGTCACCACAGAGCCCGACGCAGGACTCAAACCATAAAGCGTCAGACCATGACATGAACCAAAGTGGGATGCTTCCCCGACTAAGCTACCAAGGCATTCCTTTCATTTCCTTGCCTTGCCTTGCCTTACTTTTTCCTTCCTTTCCTTTCCTTTCCTTTCCTTTCCTTTCCTTTCCTTTCCTTTGCTTGCCTTTCCTTTCCCTTCCTTTCCTTTTCATTTTTATCTTTTCTTTTATTTTCCCTTTTCTTTTCTTTTCTTTCTTCTCTTCTCTTTTCTTTCCTTCTCTGTCTTTTTTTGGTCTTGTCTTATCTTGTCTTTTCATTTCTTCTTTGTTTTTATTTTTGTGCTGGACTGTATGGAGAAGCATAGAGGCTCTTTGTGTGGTTGTATTACTTCAGCATTTCATCCCACACACGCCGAGTGTGGCGGTTATTGGGCCCACTCAGGCGTGAGTGAGTTGAGACTGGGGCTCAGTCTTTGTAAGGTGCAGTGTGAGCTGGGCTCACGCAGTCCCCCACTCCTTTGTAGACCTCCAGGGTCCCCATTTGGAGGCCTGGAGTATTTCCGAGGACCCGTCCTTGATGCCAGGTCCCAAAGCCCAGTTATTTTCTCCACAGCACAATGAGATGATGGAAGGGTCAGCTTCTCAGGCAGTGCTTGCCGAGTGCCGGGCTCATTTTCTGTGCCTCCCTGTGCTGTCCACAGCTCCGTTAGCTGCGACTTTGTGCTTGCCTTTCTGTTAGGTTTCCTTTGCAGCTTGTTGGTATCTTCCCTCCAATCCCTGAGGAAATTCAGAATCCTCACATGTGTTGAGGGAGAGAGAGGACTCTGAACATTAGAGTTGGCTCAGCGGGCTTCCCTTTTGTTGGGGCCTCAGTCCTTCCAGTTGTGACTGCCTCGGGGTCTCCTTGATGCCTTCAAACATGCTTCAAATTGAACTCATCTTTCCTAGTTCACGATGTGGTGATTAACAGGCTACTCACATGTATAAGAGCAAGCCAGGGAAGACTGAGAAGTCCTAGCAAACATTTTGGTCATCAGCATTTGTTACAGGAGAAAACAAAACCCAGTAGTCCTTGCCTAGTACCCGTCGTTCTTCTAAACTGGCCATCCAGTTTGCCCACGCTCAGCCAGCGTCCATGGGGTGGTGATGGTGTCAGCCTCCCAGCTCCCTATCCCCCACCGCCATGGCCGCCCTCCTCCCCTGTCAGGTGCCTGCCCAGGGCAGGCTTTGTGATGATGGGCTGGCTATGGCAGGGCAACTAGATGAAGTGGATCGCTTAAGTGGCAGTTATTTTGAGAGTGTTTGATCAGTGTCGTTTGTTTCCTAATTTTCATAATGTTTATTTACTATTTAGAGAGACAGAGAGTGTGGCCAGGGGAGGGGCAGACAGAGGGAGACCCAGAATCTGAAGCAGGCTGGGGGTGGGATGCCCCTCAAGCGTACAGGGTAGCCCCCACAAAAAGGGCTTCTGTGTTGGTGCACCCGAATCATCTGCAGAGACACAGCCACCCACCCTTGTTGAGCCCTTTTGTGACTCTGCACCATTGTGGTCGCCAGGCTCTGGCTGCTGTGCTCCTCGGAGATGGGGGTGGAGGCACATCTGAGAAGAGTGTATCTGAACGAGTGAAGGGGTTAGGAGGAAATGTCGCTTAGTTGAACACTGTGGTTCAGGAACGGCCTTTTCCGGGGAGGTCGCTCGGGAGCTGAGGCTGACCGAGCACTCTCCCAGCCGTTTGACTCCGAGGCCAAAGGCCGGGGTCAAGGAGGAGCTTGGCTTTGTTGTGAGCGATGGAACCAGAAGCGGGGCCAGGTGAGGCACCAGGCAGCTGGTGTTGGGACTGAACCTACCCTGTAAGGAGTTGGGTTTTCAGATAAGGGCCTGGGGTCGTTGTGTCCTCAGGGGGAAGGACTGGCATGATGTTGTTGAATTTTTTGAAAGCTGGTGCTGGTTCTGTGTGGATAGTGGGTTGGGGGAGGAGACAAGAATGGATGCAGTGTAGACGTCATTGGGTAGAGTGGCTCCTTCTAATGTGTGGGTTGAGCTCTAAGATTCGTGCTTTAGGCAACAGGTACAAGCCCCTCACATCACCCTTCTCATAAAGCACAGGACAGTGTGCGTCTTTATATCCTATACAGAACTACGTAATGTTTAAAAGCAGCGTGTGTAATATTTACGTGTGTGGGTACAAGACGTACACTAAAGTATTCACCTGTTCTGGAGTGCATGGCAGGCACGGTACTAGGTGCTGAACACTATGTGCTGCAGTTACCTCACCCAGAGATGTATGCGGTTTTACGGAGAGCAATAGAAGGGCATGGGAGTGTGTGGTTCGGTGGAATAGGGGGAACGTGTGCACAGTGCGGCTGCAGGATGGCCGTTTTGTCCCATGGGTCAGTGTGGGTCAGACTCGGGGAGGCTGTTTTCCTTGGGAGGTTCGGCTGCCCTGTGTTCTCCTTCATGCACCCCACTCTGTCTCCCGGACGTCTTTCCAAGCACCTCGTAGTGAAGGTCCATCTGGGCGGACTGTGGGCTCTTTGAGTTCCACACGGGCCATCACCCTCCTCCCCACACCTGTGCCTCCTCCTGGGAACAGAGCAGCTTGCTCCCTGGTCCAGTGGTGAGAAGCCAGGGAGATGGCTTTGCCTCTTTCCTGCTCTTCCCTCTCCCTGCTGGTCCATGGGTCCTGTGGCGTGCAGCTTGCCTGTCTCAGAGGCCATCTGTGAGGTCTCTGGAGATCTGTACCCTGTCATCACTCGGGTAGACTCGGGGAAGGGCCGAGTCCTGCGGTCTTCCCTGCGTCAGCCCCACTCACCTCGCAGAGGCTTGACTGTGGGGCTGGGGTGCCTCCTGCTGTGCATAGAGCTGGCGTCCTGCCCCATCCGTGTACAATACTCCTCGCTCTCTGAGAAGATGGCCTTTCTTTCGGAATCTATGCCCTGCCTGATGGCCCTTCGCGTCCAGGGTGGCCTGCCTGCATGCTCCCTTGATTTTCACGCACAGACGTGTGCATGGCAGGCGAAGTGGTTCACTGAAAACCTTGGTGAGGATTTGCTGTCTGGAAAGTGAGGGTGGGTCCTCACAAATGTCCTGATGTGCAGACCTGCATGGCGGGAGGACCCGCTAGATGGGGCAGTCTTGGGCCATGGGGCCTGCCGGTATGGGGGTGGAGGCGGGCACTGTCTGTGCAGCTTTCCACAAGGGCCTTTCTGTTCCTGGCCAATGTTTCCGTAGACCGCTGGCTGATTTTAGTCCCAGGGCCCTTGTCATGGAAGGGTCCATGTGGGAAAGGAGCCGAGACTCTGCCGGATCACTCCTGGTGGCACCGTGCTTTCCAGCGATGCCGCTTCCATGCCGCCTTCCTCGCCCTCCGTCTGCTTCGCCAGATCTCCTCTCTGTGCTGTCTTCTTCTGTGACCTCCTCTGGGCTTTTCTCTGTGCTCGTGACCTTCTGTAGGACACGCATTTTGAATCCCTGCATCCCCCAACTCTTTTTCTTTTTCTTTTTTTTCTTTTTGCCATATGCACAGTCTCAGTCATGAGTTTCCTGATTGGCTGTGTCATAGGTCCTGGAAATCACGCACGTCGTATGGACAGTCATCTCTAGCAGGGATTTCTTGATTGTGTTGGGCTTGATGGTTTCCCCAGAGTTTTTTGTAACGTCCCTTGGCATCTTCCTGACTTTCATAATGTTCCCTCTGTGGCGGTTCTCTTTGGCAGCATTGACTGTCCTTCTTGTAACGTGCCTGTGTCATGAGCCTCACAGGTCCTCGTGGCCCCTGGTGCGCAGGCTGACTTAGACCCGCTGCGCTCCGGAGCGAGTGAGCCACCAAGACACGTTTGGTGGTGACCCGTGGGGTTCTGGGTGGCCAGGACATTGTCCGATGTCAGAAGAACTTTAGAGGACATTCCCTTGCTCTCAGCGTACTTCCTGAGTTGAGGGACAGAGCCGGGATGGAGCCGGTCCAGGGCAAGGGCTCTGGTTGTGCAGCCAGACCACTGGCCACTGGGACTTGTTGCCTTCAGGACCCTGGGGTGAGCTTCCTACACAGGGCCAGCCGCCCTGCTCACACCCCCGCCTGTATCCCCTCATTCGGTCGCTGCTTCACCCCTTCACCCAACATCTTGGTGCTTACTTGTCTTTCTCGTGAATAAATGTCGTTTGTGGCATTTTCCCCCCGACAGGGCACCTCCTTCTGCATGAAAAACCTGTGCAGGCAGCCATGGTCTCCTCAACTGATTTTCTTGGGTTTTCACTTTTTGTGTTGGAGTGGTTGACATGCGGTGGATGGTAGTTCCTGCTTCTCTGCAATCTTCTCTCGGGCGTCTGGGAAACTGTGTCCTTCTTCTTCGTGGTGGAAGCTGCTTCTCCTATCGTCTGGACCATTTTCAAAGCCAAACCCCTTTCTAAAATCACCAAGCTATCCTGTGCCTGCATTGAAATGTGCCAGTTTTCGATCCTTCCCTTCCTTCTGCCTTACGTCGTGATGTCAGGTCTTCACTTGTCTTGCAGTTTGAGTTGAGTCTGCAGGTGTGCCCGTCTCACAGCAGTCCTACATCCACAGAGATGCCACATCTTCCACACGAGACACAAAGATGTCTCACAAATAGCACCAGGTTTTTGCGTGTGCTGGGGTAGCCGCAGCTAGAGCTTCGAGAATTTCCCTTTCTTTGTGCCTCCATGGTCCTCACGCTGGCCGGCTGGCAGCTGCAGCTGTGGACCTCAGGACATGTCAGGCCATTCAGCCTTTTCTTGTCATACCATGAGTCTTCTCTGCATCGCGGGAGCACGTCCAGCATCCCTGGGGACACTTCAAATGGGTCCCAGGATGTAATTAAGGTTCATGGTATTGCCCTTAACATGGTGAAAATGATGCAGGAACCCTGAGAAATCACTTCTCCTGTGGTGCTTGATTTACTGGAGAAAGGAAGTGCTTACCAAGAGCTGAGTAGGAGATTCGTGGATTCGTGCAACACTTGAGGGGACCTCAATAGCAACAGGAGGTGGTGCACACTTCCCCCAGAGGACAGCGTCTGCTACAGCTTGTGTTATGCGGTTAGGACTTAATCCTGCGTCTCCACATTGGTTTGCCTTTCTCTTGACTGCAAATGGCACCATGTAGGTACGGTCAGTTTCTGTGTGCAAAAGGATACGTTTTATCTTGTTAGAGTAGGTTTGTGTATGTTTTCGGAGAGGAAATGCTCTAATAGCCTAGTATCATGCACTCGTGGCCTCCCGTTTACTTACTAGTTTTGATACTTCGTAGCTGCTCAGCTCATCTGCCATTCTTTCCAAATGTCACACATCTCCAGAAAAGTTTCCAATGTATTTATTGGAACAAAAATCCCCACATAGAAATGGGCCTGCACAGTCCTACATCAAGGATCAGATAGGCTTCTGTGGGTTCAGCTTGTCAAGTCAGATTGCAAGGAACGTGGTCAGTTCTGTGGTGACATTCCGTTGATTTGGAAAGGGTTAATTTATGAAAGAAATTGAAGTATGTCACCAGTTTGTACTTGGATTTTCTAGAATTGCTGAAATCAACAACTCTCTTTATTTGGAATGTCAGTTGTTAAGTGAACGTTTATCCCCTCGTCTGTCCTACAGAGACCAAAGCTCTGGGGCGCCTGGGTGTCTCAGGGCATTAAGCGTCTGACTCTTGGTTTCAGCTCAGGTCATGATGTCATGGTTCAGGGATTGAGCCCTGCACCGGGCTCTGCGCTCGACTGACTGGAGAGTGTGCGTCCACCTCCTTGGAGCCCACCTGTACACCATGTCCTGGGCGGGCACTCAGTATTGGCGGGAGAGAAGTCCCACGCGGGGTGGTGGGCCCTGGCATCACTCTCCTCAGAAACCCTTCCTCCATAATATTTCCTGCTTGCCTATGGAAAGAAGTCGTAAACTCGCCCTTTCGTCAAGAGTCCTACCATCATTTTTGAAAAGTGCATGGGGTAGGGTTGAGTCTGATTGAGCCAGGGGTTCAGGCTAAGACAGCAGCTTTTGAGGACCGTCAGCCTTTCCCCACTGCCGCTCCACAAGCCTGCTTGCCAGATGATGCCAGAGGCTGTGGATGGGCAGGAGGCTTCTCGGCCTGTTGCTCCCGAGTCAGCAGAGTTCCTGAGTCCTAGACCTGCCAGGCACCTGAAAACGTCTGTCCCCTTGAGTGTTGGTCCCTCCGAAAATCCCTGGGACTCCTGTTGGTGCTGAGGAGGGGACTGGTGTGTGTGATGCTACTTGAGGTCGGTGGGTGCTGGGACTCTGGAGAGCCACGGAGGCCTGGTGTGCTCTGGTAAAGACCCCCTGTGTCTCTCCACTTTTGTCCCCTCTCCGACCCCAGGAGTGTGCAGCTCTCGCTGCAGAGCTCCACACCTGCAGGGAGCAGCTCATGCAGAGAGAGGAGGAGATCGCCAACCTGAAGGCGGAGAGAAACAACACCAGGGTCAGTAGGCGCACTGCCAGTGTCTTTAAACACAGGACACCATTCACGCCCCTTGTCCACATGTCCCCGTGGAGTTGGCTGGGACCCATTGTTCTCAGACCTCGTTTGATCTCTGAGGAGAAGTAAGGCCATTTTAACACATTCGAGGGACGGCTCCCTACCTGGGAACTGAATTGAAGGGCTTCATACTTGGTTTTGCATTTGGTGAACTTGAGGCCCAGAATTGAAGGTGTTCTTGAAACACGGTTTTCCTTTTGCCTCTCCCGCCAGCCAATGCTGGAACATTTGTAGTTCCTCGTCTCCAGGCACGAGAGATCTCTTCGGAAAACAGTGGTGAGGCGACAGGCGAAGACTCAAGCCGGCGAGTCCATTGAGGCGGAGGTACTCAAGGTCCTGAACTCCATATTGGAGAAGGACAAAACGGAGGATGAAACGATGTGCCTAACCACGGCAGTTCTCGACTTGTGCACATGCTGTGTGTTATCAGGCATACATTGCGTGTTTGTGTCTGGAGTTTCCTTTTAAGCTCCTTGAATTCTTGTAAGAAGACGGGTCTGTTTGGTGAAAAAGCTGTGGTTGCTGGAAATGTTGTCTGTTTCGATTGGATAGTACAAATTGCATAATGTAATTTAATTCAGGGAATATTTGTCTCCAATGTAAAACTGAAAGTGGTTAAGAAGCAAGTTTGTCAACACGAGCATCCGTGAAAAACCTTACCACCATTCTATCATGTTATTTGAGGCACAGGGGATCTTAGGGTAACTGTATAGTAAGGACTAATGAAACACCTCTGCGTACAAACTCAATCCCATTGTTTCCAGGTGAGAGAGCAGTTACGTGTGGCACTGGAGGGGTGTAGTTTCGTAGAAGAATTAGGGGCCATACCCAGAGTTCAGCTGCAGACATCATCCCAGGATTTGATTGGAGGGGGTGTCCTTTTTATCCATTGTTGTTTTTTTTTTTAATTTTTTTTTCAACGTTTATTTATTTTTGGGACAGAGAGAGACAGAGCATGAACGGGGGAGGGTCAGAGAGAGGGAGACACAGAATCAGAAACAGGCTCCAGGCTCTGAGCCATCAGCCCAGAGCCTGACGCGGGGCTTGAACTCACGGTCCGCGAGATCATGACCTGGCTGAGGTCGGACGCTTAACCGACTGCGCCACCCAGGCGCCCCTATCCATTGTTTTTAAAACAACATATGAAGACTAGCAGTGGGGGCCCTCACATGTTGCATCTCTTTCTGGCTTTCAAAGGTGCAGAGCCAGATGAAAGAGCTCCTGGCTACCCTGTGCGCTCTCGTGGCCAAGTTGGAAGAGGACCTTGACATCTCGAGGAAAGACCTCATCCTTTCTGAAGCAAGGAACACCATATTACAAAGAGATGTCCGTGAAGTGAGTGTCAGTTGAAATGGCCACGCCATCGTCGAGCCTAACGTGGGGTGTTTGGTTCGGCCTTGCCCCGTGTGTCCTTCGTCTCCCACGGGTTTTGAACGTTTGGAGTTTGGTAGAAGTAGCAGCAGAATGGGACGTGACTCCGGGGCCTGGGCGGGCTGCCTCCCCCTCTGTGTGGTGGAATCTGTCCTCCCTGGGCTCTCCCCTGCAGAGGCCTGGCAGGCAGGCGGTGGAGTGGCCTCGGGTGTGGAGCGTGGGCCACCTGAGCTTGGCCCATGCCATGCTCTCGGTCCGTTTTGGGAACACACTCGGCACGTAGGAACCAGCGTGGTGCTGCCACATCGCTTCCGGGGGCACGACCGTGCGAGGGCGGCTCTGCCAGGGGCCGTCACGACCACCTCTGCCGCCCTGCCCTCCTCCCAGAGCTTCCGTGCCCCTGGTCGTGGCGGTCAGAGTGAGCGAGGGGCAGCCCGCTGCTCCTGGTGTAAGGTCATGGAGGAGTGTGGCCACTTCTGCACGTGTGGTCATCGATGGGAATCTGATCATTGTCACAGAAACTAGTAATGGAAGGATGGTTTCTCTGTGCCTCCTCCTGTCACTGTGAGCTGCCCTTTGTGGACAGTCCCTGCACACCCCACCCCCAGCCTGGAAATGCCACCTCAAGAAGAACCTGTCAGACCCTCGAGTGTGTATGTACACGAGCAGTCTGTTTAGTACCTTAGTGTGGGTGAGGTCGTGTCAGAATTTAAAACAAAAGTGTTTGCAGAAATTATAGAACCCGTTCAGTGAAGTTGTTGTTTGGCAAAGGTGGGGGGAGGCCCCACAGCAGAGTTCAATATGCAGAGAATTTAGAAAATCATTTCTTAAGACTCATCACTTTCACTCTTGAGCCTGCTGACATAAATTGCTTAGTAAACACGGAGGGCTGGAAGAGGAATCTTTCGGGTGGTGGACAAGAAACGCAGGGCAGGACGTTCTGGTTCCATTTGCAGTGTCAGATACCATGGGATACAATGTTGTTACAGGGTTAGGCTATAGAAGATGACCTCCACTTATATGAAAGGTGGAGTTTGGCTTCCATTTGTTAACACTGCTGCTTCAACTTTGTGGTAATTGGATGAGATTTCATCCACCTTTTCCCCGGAAAAAGGATGGTTGTCTCATGGTGTGTGCCTCCAGAGGCAAGTCGCTGTTCTGTGGAAAGCTCAACAGTGTCCGGAGGCAACCGAGGTTGTGACTTCCGGTAGACTATATTATCCGTTTGTCTTTGAACACATGGGAAAAAATAAGCCTGGGTAACTGGTCAGAATCCTGAGCAGCCCCCGCACTGTCGGCACAGAGCCTGACGCGGGGTGGGCGCCAACTCACAAAGCGACACCAGCTGAGCCACCCAGGTACCCCGAGGATGCTACTTTTCTGTTTGTTTGGAAAATGAAGATTTCGCCCGGTTTTTGTGTCTGGAGTGTGTTAATGTGTCGTACGCTAATTCTTTCCCTGTTTTCCCTCTGAAATACCTGCTGTAGGCCGTGGCCCAGAAGGAAGACATGCAAGACAGGATCACTACCCTTGAGAAGCGCTGCCTCAGGGCACAGCACAAAGCCACCTCTCTGCACGACCTCAAGGATAAACTTGAAAACGAGATCGCAAAGAAGGACTCTCTGCATCGACAGGTCGTTGGTTTCGTTGAACTTCATTCCACTTTTATTAATTACAAGTCAAGTTAAGGACCAAGTGTCAATGTCAAGGTTTTAGGATCTTAGAATCTTGTGTTGACCAGCGGGGTTACTTCAACGTCCAGGGTTTAATTCTTTCGAATTTTATGGAAGCATGTTATGGGGCTCCCCTCCTTGATTCCTTCTTTGTCTTGTCTTACATGCACGTTACTCTGTTGCCTGTTAGCACTGTTTCCAAAGGAGCAGGGAGTGGCCGGGAATGTGTAGGCAGCTGGCCATTTTGGTTAGTACCTGAGATCGGGAGGAATGGCAGGGGCAGAAGCACAGTCTGGCGTGAGGATGTGAGACCCTGTGCTTTGGGAAGCAGCACGTCTCTTCCTTGGTTGTCTCAGGTCATACGGCATTGAACAGGAACACCACATCCAGCTTCATGGAAACAGAGTGAGCTTTGTCTGGTGTGTTTGTCAAATGTGTCACTCGACCCAAAATGATAATCAAAGTGGAATACTAGGAAGCCATTAAAATGACATGGAGGAATATTGTTTTAGAGCATGTAAGATGTTCCAAATCATGAGTGTAAAGGGCAGATCACGAAATACTATGTGTACAGCATGTGATTTATTTTGGAGGGTTTTAAAGCATGATACGCGGTCTGTATATACACACAGAGCTATATGCACACAGAAGATGGAAGGAGTCTGTGGGAACAAACGTTAACCTTGCAAAAACCTCACCTTGTACGTGATTTTTAAAATGACTTTATATATTTTTAATGCTTATTTATTTTTGAGAAAGGGAGCCAGAGTGAGAGAGAGGGAGACACAGAATCCAAAGCAGGCTCCAGGCTCTGAGCTGTCAGCACAGAGCACGAGGAGGGGTTGACCCCATGAGCTATGAGATCATGACCTGAGCCGAAGGTGGACGCTTAACTGACTGAGCCACCTCGGCTTCCCTAAAAGTCCTTTAACAAAAAATCTCGTGTCTAACTTTTCCACGTTGAAGTTTTCCACGTTTTTGGTCAAGAGGGAGAGTGTTTTTGTTGAATAATGGTACACTTCCAAAAAGAACTCAACTGGCATCAGGCATGCTCTCAGAAGCTCTGTGCTGGCTGATGTGCCCACCTCAGAATGTCCTATGTAGCGAGCCCTCGGACCCCAGTATAAATATGTTTACAAAGGGTTAGGACCGAACCCTTCTCTCCTTAACTGGTCAGGAAGAACGAGCAAGCTCCTCCAGAAGATGGGTTTTCTTTAATGTGTGGGAACTTTGTCTTTGGAAAGACTTCTTTGAAGATAATGAAGAAGAGCAAAGAGTTTGGCAAGACATGTTTTGCGTAGTGAAAGGAGGACCAAGGCCGTGGGTGACTCCTTGCAGAAAGGAAAGGTTTACTCTGAAGCACCTACCAAACTGTTGGCTTCGGTCAGAACTAACAGTAGATCTCTGCATTCAGATTTTGTTTCACTTTATTAAAAATGGAAACGGAGAGAAGACTTGCTACACTTTGATGCTTTGCCTTCATTTCCTAGACTGTGGATCAAAACCGCCAGTTGAAAGAGCGCCTGGAGGTGGCGGAGCGGAGGCTGCAGCAGACCCCGAGGAAGGCCAAGTCGCTGCCCGAGGTGGAAGCCGAGCCGGCCCAGAGGGTGGCCACCCTCTGCAAGGTGGGGCCCCCGTTTCCTTCTGGGTCCCATGATGGGAATGTCATTTTCATGGCGGTCCGTTCTTGTATCTCATTTCTCACCGGTAACGTCGGCGTGCCAAAGTCCGCGAACCAGCTGAGATCTGTTTTTGGTGCTACTTTGTCTGAGATTGGAATGCTTTTCAAACGGCAGGCCTCATCCCCAGTTTTGTTCCTT
Organism: Prionailurus viverrinus; assembly: GCF_022837055.1. Classification (NCBI taxonomy): domain Eukaryota; kingdom Metazoa; phylum Chordata; class Mammalia; order Carnivora; family Felidae; genus Prionailurus; species Prionailurus viverrinus. Next base: position 19,925,386 of record NC_062571.1, on the reverse strand, counting down.
CCAGTTTTGTCCGACGTGTGCTGTTTGCCGTTGGCTGCATCTAAGACTCACTGCTTTTCAGACTTAAGTCAGCGACTCAAAGCTCAAGATAGTAGCCTTGGGCAAGAGAAGGACAGGGGTGCCTGGCCGGCTCAGTCAGTGGAGCTTGGGACTCTTGATCTCAGGGTCATGAGTCTGAGCTCCCCGTTGGGTGTAGAGCTTACCGAAGGAAAAAAAAAACAAAGAAAGCATAGAATTTTTCTGAGAAATGAGAAAATGCTATCCTCTTTTAAACACAATTGTTTTTATTTAAAAAATTCTTAAATGTTCATTTATTTGAGACAGACAGAGCGAGCATGGGCACGTACATGAGCAGGGGAGGGGCAGAAAGAAGGAGATAGAATGCCAAGTAGGCTCCATGCTATCAGTACAGAGCCTGACACAGGGCTCGAACGCCCAAACCTTGAGTTCATGACCTGAGCTGAAGCCAAGAGTCAGAATCCGACTGACTGAGCCACCCAGACACCCCTGTAAGAAATAAATCTTTAAGGAATTCACTCGGAGATTCCACAAATAGAGTTGAGGAAGGTGCCAGACACAGTCCCTGCCCTCCCAGTTCTCACAGCCCTCACCACCCACAGAGGAAGGCAGCAGTTGAAGAGGTAGTTTCCAGACATGATGTAGTCTGTGCTGGGATCGAGTGATGCACACAGGACGAGGGAGCACATGACTGGGCAGCCAGTCCGTCCTTCCGGACCCGGGGCTGAGGGAACCTGTAGCAGGGAGCCTGTCGGTGCTTCTGTGTCACCGGTTCCAGTGCAGTGAGGGTCCCGGTGGGAAGGGGGTGGGGTCGTCATGGGATGCTGACCCTCAAGGCTGCCATCAAGTCGGGCAGGCGGCATTGGGCGCCCACAGGCCCAGGCTCCAACAGAGCCTCTCCTCCTTCGTGATCTGCATGTCAAGTCTCCGTTTCTTTTCTCTACTGTCCTCTCTCCTGTCTTGGTCAGCCACGTAGCAGAACCCTTTGTCTTTGGACACTCTGCTGCTGAGGAAGCTCAACTATGGGAAGTAACTTCCCAGCTTAGGAAGGCAGCACGCCTGTTTGCTCTTTCCGCTTGCTGCTTCCTCCTGTCCGTGCTGAGTGGACAGGGGTGTCTCCCGGGGGACGAGGCACCGTCCAAGGATCCGGACCCGGGGTGGGGACGAGACCGTTGCCTACCCCTGGTCACCAGCAAGGAAGCCCACTGTTTCCCATTGGCACGCATGAGGCCTGTAGGGACTGTGAGCAGGCAGAAGGCCGCTCACAGCATGTCGTGCGTAGGCACAGCATGTGGTGTGTCGCAGCCAGCTCTTCTGACCCCGCTGTCGCCCACAGGCCGAGCAGAGGCGTGGCAACATCGAGGAAAGGCTGCGCCAGATGGAGGCCCAGCTGGAGGAAAAGAACCAAGAACTGCAGCGGGTACGTGTCCGGGCGGAGCAGCCGCGCACCTGGCAGTGATTGAGGATGAGGCGCAGGCTGGGGGTGTGGGGGTAGGGAGTGGTCCCTTGTTTCCCACTTCTCCCCACGTGGACGCCAGGCCCCTTCTCGATCCCATCAGGGGTACAGTGCACTCTTGTGCGAGTTGGATGCTAGTGAACACTCCTAGCCTGTGGACAATGTTCTCTGGACGCTGGGGCCCCGTAGGCAGTGCCGCCTAGGGTTGGAGGCACCTGCACAGCCCACCGTGCCCACCAGCTCATTAGCAGCTACTCACGGTTGACGTGGGACGTCGTGGGTGTCCCTTGGCCAAAGCGGAGGTACTGGCCTGGGGTAGGGCAGCCTAGAGGAGGGGTCTCCTTCCTTAGGACATGACACCGAGGTCCTGAAATCTGGTCATGGGCCTGACCTTGGTCTCCACATCCTGAATTTGTATTTGAGATGTAAAGGCACAGGTCAGGGTTGATGTTCCTAAGAAGAGGAATAGCGTAATCGAGCCTTGATGAAAGGGAGGCCCCTATCCCTTGAATCCCCTGAGATTTTTCCCTGTGGGAGCTGGTCAGACGTCAACATGAAACACCCAGGAGACAGAGCAGGCAGCAGCCTCCCCAACTTGGGACGTCCATCCAAGGCCATCGGGTTTCACCAGAAAACTCAAAACCCTCACCCTTAACTTACACCAGAAGCTCGTGTGCTTGGCCCTCAGGGTCAGAGAATAAAACATGAGTTTCCGTGGAGTGAAGCTTCTGATGCCAGCGTGACGGCTCGGGTTGGCCGACCCCAGCCCGCCATGACACATGCACACAAGCGAGCACAACCAGACGCTAGCCTCTTGGGCCGAGAATTCGACCTCACGTACTTAGAGTGCACTTCATTGCCTTTAGGACTGTATGGTAGTTTGGAGGGACAGGTGTTGAGATAAGGATTCTATTATAACTGAGACAATTGCAAGGACACTTTTAAGCTGCTTTGCTTGAAAAATACTTGGGTGCTGATCCCTTCTTGTGGGGTGGACAGGGACTTTTCCAAGTGATGGCCATTGCTGCATGTGAGGTGTGGTGTTCGTGCTTTCTGTTGCCTGCTCCCAAGGAAAGAGGTGCCAGCAGGTGTGGCTTAGAGATGAGGAAGCCCGAGCCTGGAGGGACTGTCCATTGCCTAGCCTGCGGGTGTGTCCTGTGGGCTTTTCCTCCTCCCTGGGCCCCCCGACGGCAGGGCACATGTGTACTCCATACCCCACGGCCCTGCGCCCGGCAGGAGCCCCTGAATCCTGCCGGCCTGTCCTCGCCGCTTCTGTTTTGGGTTAATTCAGGATATGCGGTAGAAACAAGTTTTTAAACCATACGATTGATGAGAGTTCTATAAAACACAGCCCCGTGAACTTTGCGGTTACGTTCGGAAATTACTTGAGGTAAATACAAGTTTCCATTACAAAACGTTCAGGAGATGTGTGAATTTCACGAAAAACAGGTGAAAGTCTTTCTCACCACTGAATCTTTCCCAAGGGGAATTTTTTTCATCTTTCGGTTTTGTCAATGGATTCATTTCTTTCCCCCTGAGGCCAGATCCGAGCTTCTGTGTCCGCCCCGGAATATTCCTCCTCCCGTGTGTAGATCAGCTGATCCCCTTAAGAATATGCTCTTTCCTGCATGTACATCTGCCTCCTGAGCCCATCTGAGAGCTAATAATGAGGACATTCGTGAGGGCCCATGCGTGTTTTGTTTCCCAGAAACAAAGGGACCTGCTAAGTGATGACCCCTGGGAAGCAGGTTCCTGCGTTTCTGTGCCCCGCTAGGTCGGTGCTGGCAGTGACGCACAAGCACGCCAAAGAGTGCCGTGGGAAGGGGCAGCTGAGGATGGCGTGCGTGTGGGTCACACCGCTGGTCATTCGCACGCCTGAGCCGGTGTTTGCACTTTGGCTTGAAGTCTGCGTCTTCTCTTTTAGGTAAGGCAGAGAGAAAAACTGAAGGAAGAGACTAATCAACATCTGTCCGGCACTATTGACAAGCTCCTTTATGAATCTGACAAGCGACTTCAGCATCATCTAAAAGAGAGAATGGCTGCTGCGGAAGATAAGGTAGGACATGAGAGGCAGTGGCTGAGTGCCCCCGTCCTCACAGAGGAGACGCTCACGTTGTGATCCTGAGGAGCAGCGTGGAGCAGAGGCTAACAGCCACTGCAGAAAGTAGAAATGATTCTTTCACGCGGAAAAACTGCAGGCTGTTACCCACTGCCTACGTTAAGTTCCCAGTGTCCTGACCCTGCCCGACGTATGTGTGCGGGAAGGTGCGTCTCACTGTCTAGAAGAGGAGTATGGTCTGGGGACGACCCGAGAGTAAGTATTTTAGGCTTTTCCTAACTGAGACGTAAGGAGTAAGCTAGCTTCATGCTAATCAAAGAAGGGTACAGAAACAGCCATAGGCAGTATATAACTAAGGGGAGGGGCCGGGTGCCTATAACCCTTTGTTGAGAGGACCCGGCGGTGGCTGGATGTGGTCGGCAGGCCCTCGTTTGCCACCCCTGTGCTGGAACCTTCAGCCTGGTTCTTGTCTGGGGAGCTAATTTCTACCTCTTTTGTGCAGAACGACAGGTAGGAGTGCACAGTTCTGTCAGGCATTTAACCAGCTGAAAACAGAGTTTCTCCTGTTCCATCTCCTGCCTTCCCTCTTTTCATCTGGGTTGCAAAGAGTCGAAGCCTGGACTCTTACACCATCATAACGGATACACTTGAGGTGTAACGGGAGGGGAGCAGTATCATAGCATCTCTGTGAGAGAAGCTCTGGTGGGGACAGTTGAATGCGGACCTGATACTACCGGTTCTGGTGACACCTGTGTCCCTGTAGATGAGCCCAGAATCTTCCCTAAGATTGGCACTTGGAGACACCAGTGAGCAATGCTAATTCCACGACACACTTGTTTTGGGTAAAACCCATTATGAGATGCGTTATTATACCCCACATGAGGTTCTACCTTGATCACTGGGGCCAGCCTTTCGGTAGAATAGCTGTATGTGAGATTGGAAGTATATGTACGAAACTTAGGTCAGGTTTCCCAAGTGACTGAGGCATCACAGACCGTAAAAGCTAGTACCAACCAGTGTACCTGCTGCAAGTGAACTTAGGAACTTGTCATACTTACAGTCAGACAGTGATCCGGGAAGAAATTGTACATGGACAAAGTATGAGTAAAGGCTGTTACTGCAGTTTCACAGACAGCATTTCACTCTGTGGTCATGTGACCCAGTTCGTTGGTATGGTCATCCGCTCCATGCCTTGTCTGTGGTGCTGCGTCATGGTAAAGAGAAACGTCGGCATGCTCTAGCATGTGGAACGTTTGAAAGAATCAACACTAAAGGACTGTGTGTACCTTTCTCAGAAGACTCTGTTAGGAGAAGTTGGCAATCTGAAAAAACAGTTATAAGAAACGCAACATGAGAAGGTATTTGCATCTCTCAATCATTCAGTGATCGGTTGAGACTGGAGAGGAGCAGGTGACCTCTGGGGCTCACACTTCCTCCAAGGTGAGCCAACACTGTGCTTTCGAGCGGCCCCACGCTCGCAAGTCTGAATGGCACGCATGTGGCAGAGTTGGTGCCGAGCAGCCTATGGGGTTCAGATTTCTGAGTTCCTTCGGGGGTTCGCTCGAAAGCTAAAATGTTCGCGTAAACCTTTCTTTGAGTGCGGCGTTGCCCAGCAGGAAGGTAAAAGGTGACACGGGTGTCATCCCAAGGGTTCTCGAGGCTGCATTTGAAATGGTCAGACAGACGGGTGATGTTAGTTTTCATGCAGCCTGATGCAGGCAACATGTTATTGTATCATGTAAATAGTGTAGACATGAAGGAGCTACTCTAAAATGTTTTTCCACATTCAGTCCTTGCAAACCACGGGGCATCTCACAGTTCCATCCCCTGTGGTCGGCACCAGCCCCATTTTAGGCGTTCAGTTAGCCACATGCGGTGGTGTCTCCGGCCTGGGACGGCACTGCCTAGGGGGTAGTTGTGTGACCGAAACTCCTCGTCGGTTTTGCTCCCTGGTGCTGCGTGTGCAGACGTGAGGCTGGGCTGCAGAGGGTCCACGACGGACCACGTGCCTATTGCACAGAAGGGCTATTCCCCCACCGCCCAGAAAGTCCTGCTCCTCTCTACATAATTAGGAAGAAGTCCTAGTGGCTCGGTGTTTCTCCTCTGTAACCTTGCTATGCCTGAGACCTAACTGTTCAGTAGGGTTTAGGACGTTCACGTGGGATCCGGGTGTTTCCTGGAGGACTCTTGGAGAGAATGGTCTTGGGGTTTGTTACTGCTGAATTTACCCATCGTGGTTATGATGGTCAGCATTTCAGCACACTTGATGCTAGTAGTGTTTTCCATTTGTTCTTGTTTTCTAATGAACCTACAGTGTTGTATCAGTTTCAAGTAGACAGCATACGGTTTCAACAATTGCACACGTGACTCTTTGCTCGTCACCATCACTGTGGTCACCGTGTGTCACCATACAGAGTCCTTAGGGTATCACAGACCGTATTCCCTGTACTGTGCTTTTCATCCCCGAGACGGCCTTATTTGATATCTGGATGCTGATGCCTCCTAGTCACCATCATCTCTTTTGCCCACCGCCCCTACTCTACTTTCCTCTGGCCACTACCAGATTGTGCTCTGTGTTGAACGGACTATTGATGCAAAGAATAGTTAACCTTGCTTGCAGTGAGTGTCGTTGTCATTTGCTGCTTTGCAGGAAAACCTTCTACGAAACATGGAAGCACTGAGGGCCGTATTAAAGTGGGCAAGAATGAGAGGCTCTTCGCTTCACCACGGGTATGACACTTCCCGGTTCACACATCTGTTTGAGATGCGGCTGGGGGCGGCTTCCCTCTGTCACCAGTATGACATGAACCAGCTCATGGTTCGAAAGTAGAACCGTGGGTGTGCTATGGTATGACCCGAACCGGATCAGAGTTACACACAATAACCCTGAGTGTGTTGTAGTCTGACGCGATCCATTTTCCAGGGACCGGCTAACTGATGATGGGGCGGGGCTGGGGGGGACACTGCCCTTCACCGTGCCTAACATGAACCACCTCACAAACACCTATGTTGGCACCTGCTGTGTATCTTCCAGAGGAATCCTTTGGCCGAATGGGCAGAGTGACTGGATGTAGCTCAGGGAGCCGGTAGCTTAGTAGTTGGCAAGAGGGAGAAGTACAACCTCATTCCAGAGGTTAGGTTTGGAATCTCAGGAGACCGGGAGGCATGACAGAGCTTGCAGCCATGGGAGGAGGAGTGGAAGTTAGGGCAAGTTCTGTTCGTGTTTGGGTGGGTTTCTTTGCGGCCTCCCTCCACCGAGTGTGGCAGTGATGGTGTGGGGCTAGGAGGGGTCCAGCGTGCCAGGTTCGGCCCAGCATCCCTGGAAGCTATGGTCCCTTCCGCAACGCCAGTGGGGTCACCATGGGAGTGCACACGTGGCCATGGTTGTGAAGGTCACCTTGACATTGGTGGGGTTAGCGCAGTGCTCGCAGTTTCTTATATGTTTGAAAAGACTGGAGAATGACATGTAATCGCTGTAAATCTGTTGGGACGTTGGTGAGTCGCCTGTGAGGGGGTGGGTCAACCGGCTTGTGAGCTGCGTCCTGCAGACAGTAATTGTCAGCGAGGTATTAAAAGGTTTGCTTGCTTCTTTGTAGGAAATGGGTACCATGTGAGAGTCATTCTGGTGTGACAGTGCCTCGAGTAGCTGACTGGGCCCCCTTAGGTGCAGGAAGGAGGCTCCTGCTCCAAAGGCAGGCCCACTCAGGCCTCACTGGGGTCTGTGCGGCTGCCGTCGGGGGCTCTCGGGAGAGTCGAGGGTGTGCTGTGGCTGTCCTTGTTGAGCCTGCTTGTAGGAGAGAGAAGTCAGTGCAGGTAGAGTCACAAGCGGCCCTCCCTGTCCACGGAACTACTGGTGGCACAGCGAATGTGTGTCCAGAGAGAGAAGCACCCAGGAAGATCCAGGCACAGAGCAGCCTCTTGGTTGGCTGACGGAGATCCTCGCCAGCAAGACGCCAGTGTGCTGAGCGTCACCATTCCAGGGCTTGAAGACGGGTATGTGTGAGGAGGCCAAGGGAGCAAACAGTGGATGCGGTGCAGGCCACTCGAGTGCATGTTGGAGTTCTCAAGGGAAGGGGCTGTGCAGGCCCCTGGAGGGTGGCACCCTGGGGCAGTTGCCATAAGAGGGATGTCCAGGCCCGTCACCCGCCTGAGGGGAGCTGGCCAAGGAGAAGGATAGAGAGGATCGCAGTGCTCCCATGGTTGCGGAGGCATTGGCCGCGGTCACAGGTGGCCTTGTGGTCACAAGACCCCGGGCAGGAGACTGGCTGAGGAACAGGGTCTGTTTGAAGCCGTCTCCCAAAGTGCTCTCTCGTGTGGTGGCAGAAGAGAGGCTGCTGGGAGCTGTGTCGCCGTGAGCGGCCAGAGGCCGTGGGGACGAGACTGAGAAGGTGGCAGGCAGGCTGGACAGCTGGGCCCTCCTGGCACGACCTCACAGCCACATCTTTTGTTTGTGTCCTCCTCTAGCAGGATGATGGTCTGGGTTGCAGAAGAAAAGAAAGGTGTCAGACCCACTTCCACAGGCAGGCCGGGCAGATGGGAGAGAGCTCTGGGATAGGACTGGGTGCAGGGTGGTGGGGTCGGGAGCCAGGGAGCCTGAGATAGGGTGTCAGAGTCAGGGGACACACGCGAACCTCGGTGGAGCCATGAACCATGCCAGGTCCCATGGGGGTGGCGTGTGTGGCTCTCCCCAATTGGCGATGTGTCGTGGCCCCACAGCGGTGAAGCTAGACCACCTGAGCTCAGGTGAGCAGTTGTTCTGGGAATGGGGGGACCAGAGGAGGGGAAGGTGGTTGTGGCCAGCGGGCAGTCCCGACTTGGCTGTCTTAGAAGCTATCAGTACCCTGAGGCAGCACGTGTCAATGACGTTTCTTGAAAGGCCGCAGAGAAGAGCTTGAAGCACCACAGAGGAGACGCCCTGTCGTGGTGGCTCTGTCTCCAGGCCACAAGGGGTGACGCCAGGGGCCCCCTCTTTAGTTGATGTGAATCAGATGGGTGTGTTCTGTCTCCCGAGACCATAAGGATTGGTGAAATGGAAGGCAGCCTCTCTTCTTTTCCAGAGAGCAAGGAGCCACTGGACTCCCGTGCAGGGTTCAATTGTGGAGGATGAGCCCGTGGCTGAGGCCGGGCACGTGCGCTGGCCGGTGCTCTTTCACAGCTGCTGCCCCGAGCTTCGTGCCCAGAGCCTTTGCTGAGGGGAGCAGCTGACAGCCCAATTAAGTGACTCCACCCTAGGGGCTCGGGGCTCCATGGAACTTTTCTGGAGACTTCTGTGGCCAAGGGGGATATTTGTCTGTTAGTCTAACTGCACAGAGGCCAGAGACGCTTTTGCCTTGGAAACACCGGGCGCATTGCCACCTCCTGTGTACGGGAGCTGCGAGGTGTGGTTCCCGAGGATCCTGCTGCGACTGCCCCTGGGGCGCCCGATAGTGGCTAGTGGAGGAAAACCTGGGGTCACCTGGCATCACAGCAAGGGCCTTGGCACACGTGGGCCGATGGCAGGTGAAGGCCAGAGGGATATATAGGAGTGCTTTCCGGTCAGTTGGGCAGGAGGTGGTGCAGACACGCAGGACGACAGCTTGACTGGGGGCAGGCGCTGCTCCACCTCGGGGGCGTCTGGGCCGTGGGGATGCGTTGCACCTATTGGGCCCAGGAGACCCTGTCTCCACAGGGCCTGGCTAGCGGGCTTGCACTGGAGCCAGGGGCAAAGACGCCTTCCTTGGAGACCTTTTACTGTGACCTCATTTTCCCAATGGACGGGTTCTGGCCTGGCTGACAAAGTCCACTTTTCTTTAGATAACAACCTTGGTGTGTGTGTGCGTGTTTTTTTGATTGTTTTCCTCCATATTTCAGGCGGACGCACGTCGGCAGCATCCCAGCTTCCAGGTTCCGTCTGGCGGACAGCCCCACGGATGCCAGCAGCAGCAGCAGCAGCAGCAGCAGCGCGGTGTTGCGGCGCCACCGGAAAGGCCGTGTGGCCCGTCTGCGACATGAGCCTTCCAAGGCAAGGACCTCCATCCTCTGGGGGCTCTCGTGGGACCCACCTGCCTGCTCCAATGTCACCTGCCTTTTCCTCTGTCTGTGAGGCTCTTCTGGAACTAAAGGACTGATAGGCTGCTTTCTCTTTTCCCCTTCCCCCATTCTTCTTTTGCTGCCTTAGAATTTACTTTTGAGAGCTTTTGTTCTTTCTTTGTATAAAGTAGCAATGTGGATTCACATAGGACCTTGTGTTAAGCACAGCACAATGCAAATTAGTAAGGGTTTGAAACGCTAATGAAGGTTAAATGAACATGTGTATTCATCCTTGAACAACAAAGAATTCACCTTTGGAGTTTAAGTATTTTGTCCTTTGTCTCTTCAGCTGCGTATATTTTTATATATTTGTGTAAGTTTTGAGCACCTGTAGTCATGGAACAAGTTTGGTGCAGATATCGTCCCAGAGCTAGGGTGCAGCATGACTGAAAAACCCAGATGAGGGGCGCCGGGTGGCTCAGTTGGTCAAGCGTCCGACTGCTGATTTCTGCTCATGTCACGATCTCTGGGTTTGTGAGATCGAGACCCGGAGCCCCGCAGCCCCGCATGGGGCTCTGTGCTGACCACGCCTGGAGCCTGCTTGGGATTGTCTCTCTCTCCCTCTCTCTGCTCCTCCCCCACTTGAAATAAAACAAAGAAAACAATAAATAGATAAAAAGTCAGAGGAGAGGCCTGCACCCCTATGTGTGCACAGTGTAGTGAGGGGAGACCAGCAGCGAATGGGAAGTAAAAGGTGATATGTGTGTTAGTTATCTATTTCTGTTTGACAGATGATTGACAAGTCCCTAGATGGGCACCTGTGGATAGCCCCAGAGTGCAAGGGTGGCTCTCTGGGCACTGCCCAGTGTGGCAGTGGAGAGAGAGAGACAGAACTGGCAGAGACCAAGCGGTGAGCTTGGTCTCAGTGAGCCAGGTGCTCAGGGAAAGGGAGCCCGGTGGCCTGGTCGTGCTGGGTGGGGCCAGGCAAGGTGGAGGCCGAGGACCACGGTGGTCTGGTCCAGGAGCCCTTGCGCTAAAGCCCACTCGCCAGAGTTCCAGAGTCTGTGTAGACACAGTAGGGGCAGCTTTCTGGAGGACTTGAACTCTGGTTGGGAGCAGAGACGCAGTGCTAGCTGGAAGGAGACACAGGGTAAAAGTTCTGTGGTTTGTGTTTTGTCATTTTGCTGTTTTGCCCTGGAGCGTCTGTGGTCACTCGTGGCTGGCTCGTGTTGTTTCTCCTGTATCTTCATTTGTCATTAGAGAGTGGGGTTTTGCCCCAATAGTCATAAATTGTCGTTAGCGTATCACTGTATAGTACAGGTGGATACGGGTATGATCCAGATAATAATTTGTAAACGAAGTGTTTCTTCAAAAGAGATAAGGCACTGAGCATAGACGAACGGAAGCTCGATACAGACAGCACGCTTTGCGGTGCCGACACTCGTGTTCAGGACTCCAAATCTCACGGGCTTACTGAGCACAAGTACTGCCTTCTACACTGAAACTCAGGACTCCTACAACGTGAAGCCGGCACCTGCCCCTGAGCCCGTTTTTATCACGTACCTGCCCAGGACACCCTCCTGTAACCAGCACAGTGATTTGTGAGAGGCTGTCAATCAAATTCTAGGTCAAGATTTCACATTCACGTCCAGCAGGGCATTAACAGAGTGGGTTTGTTTGGTGTTATCCAAGGTGTTGCGGGAACTTCGGCATCCCCTAGGGTGATACTGTAAAAGTGTAACTTGGTTTTCAACAAGGAGAACAGTTACAGGAAAGTTTCGAATAGGCACCTGTTAGATGTCTCTGTTCTACAAGATGCCATGTTTTAATAAGTCGTGTATGTTGTAATGGAGTTTTCCATCCCTGAGTGATAATTGGTAGTGTCTCTGGTAAATGTCGAATAACCTATTACATTCAGATGTGTGGTGGAACAAAGTGCTGCTTCCAGGCGTGGTTGTTTCTAAATCTTCTCTCAGTTATATCCGTCCTGTTGTTCTCTTTAAAATATGTTTGCCTCGTTTGGTCTTGGAAATTGTAGCTTCCAAGTGTGCAGTAAATCTGATTTCTCTTCCTTTCTTTGCATGCCTCTGTCAGCCTAGTGATGTAAGGAAGCATCGGAGAAAGCGAAAGTGTTTCGTAGTGCAACCTAGCTGTGTTTGTGTGTGGTGTGGGGGAGAGTGCCCGTCTCTTCACAGTGAGCACCACAGCTGGGTAAGGACGAGCGGCTGGCGTGTGCGGGGAAGTACAGGAGCCACTGGGAGCTCGAGCGCGGCGTGCGGTTTCCACGGTACCTGCGACGGCCACCAGAGCTCACCGTTGTTTCGCGTTTGTGTCTTGCTCGCTGCGCTGCGTACTTAGTTCCATGAGACATAGAAGTTTCTAGGAAGAGAAATTACTGAAGCAGAGGCATAGAGTTTCGATTTTGAGATCACCACTTTTGACAGCCGTAGCCAGCAGCATTCAGAGAGCTCTTAGGGTTCGCCACCTGGTGTGTGCAGTGGTTTAGGATCCTGTGACCTGGCCCTCACAGACATCCCCGCGAGCCACAGCTTGTGTGGTTAGCCCATTTCCAGATGTGCAACCAGAGCCTGAGAGCCTGGGTCCTGTGCATGAGGACACTTTGCAGGGCAAACACTGGCCACGACACCACTCTGCCACGTACCCCACCTTTGCTCGGGCGCCCTTCTCCCATTTACAGTGCCCTTGCTGGGACAGGCCACCTCCTGTGTCCAGAGGACAATGATGTGGGTGTGCCCATTCTCATGGGGAAGCGCCGTGCCACGGGACGGAACCCTCGACCAGAGAGTCCGCCTCATAACTGGGATGCCTTGCTCCCTGGACCGGACCCCCATCCCAGACCTTCCCAGCCATGCGCTGACAGGGCCGTGCCTCTGATACAGAGCTGGGCGGCAGCTGGGGGAGCCCCTCCACTGCACAGACGGTGTGTCCGTTCAGTTGAATTCTTGCGTTCAAGTGCCAGTTCGGTCCCTGGTTGTTTTGTGACCGGGGTGTATTCATCACCGTCTTTTTTTCCTGCTTTGGTCTCCTGGTAAGGGAGGACAGCGAAAGGCTCATGGCCCTGGGGGTGTCCACACCCTGCCCCTCGGTGCACGGTCCTCAGAGATCAGGAGCTCACATCGGCGCCGGGGCACAGAGCACGCCCTGCATTCTGCTGGCTCGTGCTGCCTTTTCTTCGGTAGCAAGACTTTCTCAAGGAACAGAGGGTCGTGTGATGAACACCCAGGCAGGACGGCCTGCTCCCGCAGCTCACTGATGGCTACTTGGAGGGCTCTTTGGAGGTTTTGGGGGATGAAGTCTAGGTGTACGGGCAGTGGGTGTCAGGTCCATGCAGACAGGGCCAGCACGGGCGTTGCACTTCCCAGCCTGGCGGGAGTCTCCCGTTTTGGTTGAGACTGAAATGGCCCATAGGCACAAGTCTGGCAGGACCCAGTGCTGGGCGGGGGCCTGTGTGTGGACTGCGCTGTGACACAGGGGAGGGTGTGCTCCCGGAACCCTCCGTCTCTGCTCACCTCATAGCCTGGTCGCTAGTGTGGCTCCCTGTCCTGTTCCCTTTTGGGTTTGTTTTCTCCATATCCTTGCTTCCACCTGGGTATGAAACCTACTTGTGTTGAGCCAGTCTGACCCTGTTTGGTTTTATGTGGATAATTTGTAGCCTGTTAAGGTAGCCTTTTGTTGTCTGATGATTGTCAGGAAATCAGGAGAGGAGGCAGGTGTTTTGGAGCTGTTGGTTAAGCTTGTGTCTTCCCTGAGCTCAGCTCCACTTGGTGCTGACCGCCATGGGTGTCCCGAGCCCCATGCAGCTTCGGAGGCCCTGGTACAAACCCAGTTGGCTGTGCCTGTGTCACCAGTCCTACACGTGTGTCTCGTGAGATCCGGCCCTGCCTCACCACCAGGACCTGTCAAGGGTCGTAACGCTGGCGGGTCCATGGCCCCACGGTCCTTTCCAGGGCCCACAGCCACATAGCCGCAGACCCACAGCCTGTCACACAAGGAAAAATGGAGTCTGAAGGGGTTCATTTGTCGTGACGGCAGCCAAGGGACGCTGTGTCTCCACTGTGTCGAGCAGGCTGTCTGTAAGCTGCAGATGAGTCCATCAGTTTGTAACATCAACCGAAATGTCCCCGAGAAGCAGAAGTCAGACCCGAGTGTGGGGTCAGGGGGTTGGGTGCCTTGTCACTTTACACACGTCCCCGTAGATTCCAGCCTTGCATCGCCACCAGAGGTGACAGTGGATTAGGCCACAAGCTCGCTCCACTTCCCCCAAACAAAGAGCTTTGGACAATCGTGCATGGGAGGGCTCCGTGCTCACCAGGGTTTGCCCTGAATGGCGTCAGGAAACAAACACCTTCCTTCTCAGCTGGCCGTGGTGTATGGTGACATGGTTTGGGTCTCCGCCTCTACCTTCTGTGGCCGGGCTCCTGGTGGTGGGAGGTCCTGGGGAGGGTACACCCCTCGGTGCAGATGGGCTGGGGGTCTCAGTGGGCCCACTGCCCGGACGCAAATCCACCCTTTCGCATGGCGTTAGGCCGATCCTAGGAAGTCGTTTCGGACGCTGCCCAAAACACAGCTCATAGCTTTTTCAAATGAGTTGCTGGCTGTGATTTCAGGGCTGTGTGCTCCTCTGTCTGGGTGCACAGTGAACTCATGTCACTCTCCTCTCCACCCCACAGTTGCTGCCTTTGGAGGAAGAGTCACAAGATAGCACGGCAAGGACACGATGTGTACCGTCAGCTCCTTCTTCCCAGAGGTCCCTGAGCTTGGACAGGCTGCAGCAAGGGGCACTGCACAAGGCCAGCCACGAGGACATCAGGGACGCCACAAAGTAAGGGGCACAGGCATCGTAGGCGACATGCCTGTGCGCTGGTTTTCAGCTCTGAGAAACCTTTGATCTCTACATGGGGGAGAAAGGGTCGGAACAGCCATTCCAAAGAGAGGCCAATGAACCGAGTTTACGTGCATGGCGTTCTTGGGATACCTGCCTGGGTGCCCTGGGTGTGGCCAGCAGAGCAAAAGGCAGGTGGGAAAGACCACAGTCTTGTGATGCTGGTGGCTGTAGGGCAGCCTCGTTTGCTCAGATCGTACACACCAGCCATCCTGAGACCTCCCTTTTCCTCCCGGTGGATCCTGGGTGACATGTTCCCTAGGGATCCTCCCCTGGGTCGCACTGTGCCCTGTGGGGCTGTCAGGAGCCATGCTCTCTTCCCCCCACCCCCACCAGGCAGCTCCAGCAGCCTCTCTGTTCCTCACACCACGTCCTGGGGTGGCTCAGGTGTGCATGTCCTCCGTGCTTCCGGGTCACGGCCAGGGTGGGGTGCCGAGCGTTCTCAACCCAAGGTGCTTGGACTCCAGATATACTTGGGAGGGAGAGAGTGTCAGCTCCCAGGGTGCAGCCCTCCCTAGAAGCTGGGGGATTGTGCTTCTAATCACGTGGGGCGGTGTGTCGTGTGACGAGCACGCGTGGAAGATGCTCTCCTGTGCGTCCCCCAGATCCCCAGGCTCTCGGGATGGCCCCTTGAGCAACCTCTGCAACAGTAGCAATAGCCAGGACTCACTGAATTACGCCCCCAAGAAGAAGGGCATCATAAAATCCATCCGCTGGTTGCTCGCCAGAAAACAAAAGTCCACCCCAGCCATGCTAGCGATGAGCCTGTATGACCAGGTTGGTGTCCTTGCGTGTTTCCAGTGTGTGGGAGGTCTTACTGGGATCATTCCTCTAGATCCGTGGTCTCTCTGCCTGCAGACCCCTCCCCCGTCGGGAGACCTCACGTGGCTGTGGACACCCCCCACCTCCCATTTCATCACTCTGCTTCCCCACAGCCGCTGAATTGGAGGTTGAAAACCCTTCCCAGCGTGCCCTGGGACTCCACAAATTGGGCGGACAAGCCCAAAAACACCAAAAACTTTAAAAAATAAGCATTGTGTTGCTTGTCACCTTGCTGAGCACTTTTCAGCTGTACCTGTTTTTAAAGCAGTAGCTGTTTGTTTGCTCAATGTACTCTATGGCTGCAAAGCAGTATTATGTCCTCCACACTGAACCTGAGGCTCTTCTTAAACTGTGGGTCCTGGTGGACGTAGAGCACGTATGAAATCTTGAAGGGACTCACATGGATTCCCAGTGCACCTTGAGAAGTTGTGCAGGGAGGATATGTTGTGGCTCACGTGCGGTTGTGGCCCCAGAGCACTTTCGTCTGAGCCTGGCTCCTGCACAGATGGGTTTGGAGGTCTGGGGAAAGTCCATATTAGCATTCCTGTGCCTCCGTTTTCTCACCTGTACCTGGGAACAGTGGGAGCACTTCCGTCACATGGCTTTCAGGAGTGTCTCCTTCTAAATATCCACGAGATACTTTCAACACAGAAGCTCCATCACATTATGTGTAACTGCAGCCCCTGTGAGGACCTGGTCACCAGCATTCAGAACCTGTCATTCATGCTGGTGATCTCTCTGGCATCCTCACTAGGCTGCCCCTGTGTTTCTTTCCCCTGTAGTGTTTGAGTTTCTCTTCAATAGACTCTGACCTTTGCAGTCTGATCACTACATCTTTCAACTGGTCTTGATTCTGACAACGAGTAACAGCAGTGGGTTTCGCGTGCTACCAAGCAGCTGAGGCGCTGTGATGCCCGGGATGGGGGCACAGAGGAGTGGTGCAGGCATAACTCTCTGGGACTTTCCACTGCAGAGCATGTCGCACGTGGGTTGACTGTGTCCCAGAGCAGAGTTAAGTGGGTGAAGGAGGCAGGTTGAAACCATATCCCAGTGATCCCACAACTGATTAAAAAAAGTAGGTACTTTTCAACAGAAGAGGTGGTTTGCAGGCTAGCGGGGTGGAGCAGGAGGTGGGCCACGGGGGTACATTGGAGATGGTGGGACGACGGGACGGGGCCTTGAGCCAGGGCAGAAGTCAGTGGGCTCTGTGATACACCGGACAGCAGGCAAGGCGTGTGGCCACTCTTCTGTGCCTCAGAGCCTGCGAGGTCTGGAGTAGGGTGCCTCACGTACACACTGGGCCCACAGAGCCCCTTCCCGTAGAGGCCGTTCCGCTTCAGCCCCCGGACTTGTCCGTTGGTTTCTTTCCATCTGCCTCAATGTAGTCTCCTTCTCAGAACTCATAATAATGATCATGACTGGCACACTGAGTTGTACTTCAGGTGAAATGTTATTATTTCTGTTACTGCTCACAATTCGTAGGAACCCTCTGGCTTTTGGTTCTCTGGGAATGGAAATTTGTAGGGACTGTTCAACAGTGGTCTGATTTGAATGTCCCTATGTTTGAAGTATATAAAAGTGTTTTACAATAACTTGGATTGTTGCCACCTTGCTGTATGCAGTTTGATACTGAAAGTAGACCTTTTGCTCCTGCAACCATGCTGGAAAATTCTGTCCCTTAGATGTTGCTGATGTGTTTTCTTTCACATCCTTATACTTTCTGTAATGAAAACAGTAAGATTCGTGGTAGTGCCTTCTGGTTGTCCCACCCCACTGCTCCCCGAAATGGGTATTTTTGTAAGTTCACAGGTAACAAATAGTGTGGGTTGGCTGCTTTCTGCGTGGAGCCTGCTTTGGGTCCTCTTCCTCCTTTCTCTCTGCCCCTTTCTCCTCATACACACTCGTTCTCTCTCTCTCTCTCTCAAACTCTAAAAACAGGGGCGACTGGGTGGCTCAGTCAGTGAAGCATCTGAGTCTTGGTTTCAGCACAGGTCATGTTCTCACACTTGGTGAATTTGAGCCTTGCATTGGGCTCACTGCTGACAGTGGGGAGTTTGCTTAGGATTCTCTCTCCCCCGAACTCTCTGCCCCTGCTCCACTCTTGCTGTTTCTGTCTCTTTCAAAAATGAAAAAAAAAAGTATAAAAAATAAATAAATAAACCAATTAGCTATTGAGGAACCAATAGCTTCACAGAGATGAGGAGTTTGGTTTCTTTCATTTTTGCTATTTGACACTGATAGTCTTCAGAAATATTTTTGACATCATAACACGCTGGCTGCAGCCTGGGAATAGAGCCTGTAAATTGTGTTTTGGGGGTAGTGGATATCTCACTGCAATCCAGGGCCCTGTGCTCGGGGGAATGTTTCAGTTATTTATTTGAAAAGACACAAAACGTTGCATTCTCCTTCTAAAAACCAGGACTGATTTCCTCCCACACCACCACTTAAGACTGTCGTCATTGCCATAAGAACGAACACATGCTTGTGAGGAGAACAGGGCAAGGGCAAGGGTGCTGTGGGACTGTCCCAGCGTGTGGCACTGTCTGCAGCTTAAAGACTATTTGGAAAACGAAAAGGTAGTATCTTCTATGGCAGGGGGGTGATTTCACATAGACCGTGGAGCACGCCCAGGCAGCCCAGGACTCTGCTGACATGTGCCCAGTCAGGGTCCTGGCACAAGTGTGGCCCTGTCTCCCGTTACCCCCTGGGGCTGCCTTCTGGGCAGGGGGCCCGATGGCTGTCAGGAATGTGGGTAAATACCTGTAAACACAATTGCAGAGCGAAGTCATTTTAAAGGGCTGGTAACTTTAGTATACACTTTTGTTTTTTAATTTCCAATCAGTCTGGATTTCTGGATGATGACAAAACGTTAGGAAGGCACCTTCTTGGAGAAAACAATGTAGACCAAAGGACATTTGTGACTTAGCTGCTGGGTCAGCAGAGACTCTCCCTGCAGACTTCTGGGTCACTTCCTCTCTGTCCTCTATGCAGCCAAAGAAGATGCAGCTGGTCATCGGTCCGTGACATGCTGACCTGCCCCAGCCCCTCGGCGACGGCGCCACGGGAGGCTCTTTGACTGGAATGTGAACAATGGTGGAGAATGGCCGACTTCCTATGTAACAAGGCTGTGGCCCTCTCAGGCTTCAATGGTCTAAGATGACTCCTAACTTCTGCTTATCTGCTTGAATATTAGTGTGCTCTTCCACCTACTACAGCTAGGCATCGTGGGTGTCCTCAGTGCGTGGTCTCTATCAGAGCCTAGTCCTGGGGGCCTGGGCAGCTTGCCTGGAGTGACCTGCAGAACCTGGGAGCTGAGGCCATGGCAAGCCTGGGCGGGGGGGACCCGGGCACGTCCTCCCCCCACCCCTGCCCCACACCCACCCTGAACTCCCTGGCACCACAACACTCAGAAGACCAATCAGGTAGCACTGGGCTCCCACCGCGGGGCAGGGTGCTGGGTGTGCACCCAGGAGGAAGGCGCGAGACCCTGGAAATAATGTAGTGCAACTCTAATAAAGGTCTTACTGTTCTTACGGAAATCACTTTTTACATTTCTTTTTTGAACAAGTTTCAAGAGTGGACCTCATTCTCCATTTGTAGATTTTCCTTAAGTTTTTTATGTTTATTTATTATTGAGAGACAGAGAGACAGAGCATGAGCATGGGAGGGGCAGAGACAGGAGAAGACACAGATTCCGAAGCAGCCCTCACGAGGGCACCTCAGGAGGCTCTGGCACAAGATCCCTCATAGCTCAGGCGACTCTGGGATGGTTCCTTCCCTCCCCGCCACAGAGAGCTTATGGCCATTGGGTCAAGGGATGGACGCCCTGACCCGTGGGCCTTGTGTGGAGGGCACAGCTGACAATCGCTGGGATTTCCTCTTCCTGTACTGTCTCTCCCGCCAGGGCCGATCGTTTACTACTGTGAAGGATACATAGTTTCTTTCTGTGGAGTAAGACTTCCCTTCTCCTTTCTGTCAGGGCATAGTTAGGTCATTCTGTGTCTTCCTGTTCAGAACCTTTGCTGGCTGATCTTTAGTTTCTGCACTTCCTAGTCCTTAGTGTTAAGTGTGAGGTTTGGAACAACAAAGTGCTTCCCTGCGTTTTACATCTAAGATTCTGTTTTTTCCCCACCAAAGCTGGGCAAGCCTTCGGCATCTGAGAGTTCCTGGAAACAGACCAATTCCCCACGGGTACATTAGGTTGCACATGGTTTATTAAAACTTGATTTGGTGAATCCAATTATGCTTAAAAAAGAAATGTCAGTTGAGAAACAGACCAAGCACCGAGCAGATGTCCGAGGGGTGTGGCCTCTCTGAGAACACGCGTTAGCCATCCTTGGCTGTGCTCTCCCCATACTGAATGTTCCGGGGCTTGCAGGCGTTTCCACAGACCCGCCAGGTCCCACCAAAGACCCTTGACTCTCCTACCGCTACACGCTCTACCCTCCTCACTGCTGCCCTTAAGGTCCTTTCTTGTGTGTCACGTCGAGTGTTCTGAATGTAATTGTGACTTCACACTTTCCTCCTCGCCTTTTGCTGGCCGAGTCCTGCCACCTCCCAGGTGGGTGCTCCTCGGTACCGGGAGGGGTCTGTCCCCATGGCCCCTGCAGAGGGGCAGCAGGCACATGCCCAAGAGGGGTTGTTGCCTCCTTCCTGATGATGTGGCTTCACTTGATGGTGTTTCTCAACATCTCTGATGTTCTGCTTTCTCCTACCCCCCTGTCGCTTGAGTCCTCGGTGGGAAGAAGTGGCGTGGATTCTGCTGATTCTCCTCCTTGTCTTGCTGCGGCACCTTTCCCAGTCCTGACTTGAGGCCAGCGCTGTGTCCACACCACCCGGTGCCTGGGCAGATTTCAGCGGGAGCAGGGAGGCTCCATCCTGCCCGGCTTCGGTGCTTGCTGGCCCCCGTGCCCTGTCCCTTCTCGGTGTATCTTACCTGACTCCTCTTTTAAGAACATTCATCCGTGTACTGCCCAGCCCCCTCCCCAGGGAGTCCAGAGTGGTCTCCAGGTCCTCCACGTAGCTGCACTTACAAAGACTGCTTTTCCAAATAAAGTCACATGCACAGGTTCCAGAGATTTGGACATAGATGGGACCACCTCCCCAGTCCACCTGTTTCTGGAGAAGGCCTGCTCTGCCCGGTCCTACCCCTGAGGCATCAGGGTGGGGAGGACGGGCCCAACCCTCCCACGGGGAAGAGGACTCTCGGGTCACACGACAGGCCCTAGAGTGTCCAGGCAGAAAGTGGAAGATGGAAAATAGTCAAGAGGACCTCTGGCGTGCATCAGGATTACTGCCGGTTGATGTTCTCACTCGAGTGTGCTGGGCCTCTCCTAGCCACGAGCGTATGTGTGCCTGGTGAGGTTGAGTGTTCTCTGCTTTGGTAGAAGGCACTTTCAGGGACCCCTGAGACAGGAACCAGTCTGGAAAGGCACTACGACCTGCAGGGGAGACAGCAATGCAAGAGGAAACCATCCTGCCCACACATGAGAGGAAGCAGCATCAGGCCTGGAAGCCAGGATGCCAGCCAGGCTGGGCTGTGGTGAAGGCCAGGTGCAGGGAGGCCTGTGTCCCACTGTGCCGCCTCCAAGGCCTCCGTCCGCTGTGAGCCATGGGCATGGGGGCCGCCCACAGGGTTTCGGGGCACACACACCAGAGCACATCCAGCAGTTAGAGGGTAGGTCAGCCTCTCCTGCGCAAATGGTGGCTGCCGTCCCACTTGCTTGGATTCCTTTTAGTGCGTCCAGCCAGCCCTCCTTAGAGGAGGAGAACAGAACCTTTCTCCACTGGTGCTGAGGGGAGGCCCATAGCCTAGCCTCCGTGGCCATGGCTGTGGATTTCAGGCCAGGATGCTCTCGGAAAATTAAGTAAAAGCTATTTGTAAACATTTTCAGGAGAATAATAATGTCAGTTAATTTAAAATTTTTTAATTAGGGTAGCCTGGGTGGCTCAGTTGGTTGAGCGTCTGACTCTTGACCTCGGCTCAGGTCACGATCTCATGGTTTGTGGGTTTGAGGCCTGCGTCGAGCCCTGGGCTGGCAGCACAGACCTTGCTTGGGATTCTCTCTCCCCTCCCCCACTCACGCATGTACTCTGTCTCAAAATAAAGTTATAAAAATAAAGTTACAAAAATAAAAAAATTTTTCACTCATAATTAAAGCAGTGAGTAAGGCATTGTCACATGGCAAAAATAGAGGGCTAAGATTGTCTTAGTCTCCAACATCTTATTTTCTTTTTTATTTATGTTAATTTTTAAACTTTAAAAATGGTATCTGTTGAGAGAGAGGGAGAGGGGAGGAGGGTCCGAGAGAGGGAGAGAGAGTCCCAAGCAGGCCCTCCAATGTCAGCACAAACCTGATGTGGGAACTTTTTCACCAACAGAGAGATCATGATCTGAGCTGAAATCAAGAGTCAGGTGCTTAATTGACTGGGCCGCCCAGGTACCCCTAATTTCGGTTTATTTTTAAAGATGTTAAGTAACTTCTGCACAGACCCACGACCCAGGTATCAAGAGTTGTATACACCCTTCACTGTGGCAGCTGAGTGAGCCTGGTTTTTGTTTCTTTTAAATTTTTTAATGGTTGTTTATTTTTGAGAGGGAGAGAGAGACACACACAGAGTGCAACTGGGGGGAGGGGAAGAGAGTCAGGGAGACACAGAATCCGAAAAAGGCTCCATGCTCTGAGCTGTCACCAAACAGCCCGACCTAGGGCTTCAACTCATGAATCGTGAGATCATGACCTGAGTCGAAGTTGGACACTCAGCCAAGTGAGCCACCGAGGTGCCCCTGTTTTTCATGTTTTGCTCAAAGTGCCACCACACTCATTATTTCAAGGAAAACTGCGGCTGAATTGCCCCCACCCTGGTTCTTACTCCCCTCCCTTCCCCATGCGATAGTATTCTAATCGTTTTGTCCCGTTACTTACCTGCTAACTCATGTGTACTCAGTGTAAGCCCTGGCACATCCACTTCAGATTTACCCAGTGGCATCTAGGTAATAAAGCAATATGTATCACTCAGCCACGTGGATTGCAAGGAGGAGAACACAAAGGGCTCACGGTGCCACCTTATGCCCCGGGATTTACAGGTGAATTCAGCCACCCTCTGGGAATTCGACGCCCTGGGTTAGGTCAGGGTATGCATCAATGATTAAGTGACCATGTGGGTTGATACTGGTGGAAGATGGGTGATGGATTCATGAGGGTTTACTGTACATCTTCCTTTGGCATTTGAGCAGAAGTTTCTAGAGTAGAAAACGTTAGTAGCTGTTTAAGGATCCCCTCCGTGCAATAGATGGTCTCAGCCTGGAACGACTGCTCCCTGGCCCTCACTTTGGAACGGAAGGTAGCCCGGGTTCAAACTTTGAGCTGCACCGGCAGCGGAGACACATCTCCCATCACAAATCACCGTGCAAGTCCTACACGTCACGATTCCATCTTGACCTTGCTTTCACATTTTGATTCGTGTGACATCAGGATGCTTCCTACAAGTGGTGACATCTTAGACCTGCTAAAACGTGGCCTATGATGACATCAAAGTCACGATGAGAGGTAGTTGCTTGTCTCCAACTCCCTTTGAGAGGTGGAGTCTAAGGCCTCCCCTTGAGCCTGGGCCATCCTCGGTGACATGCTTGACCAAATGGATGTGTAGATGGGATGCTCGGGGAACCTGTGGTTCTTGAGTGTGACAGAGTTGCTCACAGATGTAAGCGGTGCGTGCTTGGCACTGGCTGGTTTCTAGGGGAAGAGAGGACTTGATTTCTCTACTCTGTAATTCGTAACAATGCAGTGCCTGTCGAGGTTGGTGTATCATTTGTGGGAGTGGGTGGGGAGTCGGTGGGTGGATGAATTGGTGTCTTGGTCTCTCTGCAGTCGCAGTGACCGTTCATGAGAAGTGCAGCTGGCTTCTCCCTTGCTCCCCGAGTCACCCTGCTCTAATCCAGACAGCAGTCCCTGTGCTGTGCTTGTCTCTCAGGTGCATCACGGTCCCTTCAGAGAGGTTTCCTTGGGTTATTTATATATTTTTTCATGTCTATTTTTTTTTGAGAGAGGGAGATAGGATGTGAGAAGGGAAGGAGCAGAGAGAGAGGGAGACACAGAATCAGAAGCAGGCTTCAGGCTCCCAGCTTACAGCCCAGAGGTGGACGCAGGGCTCAAACCACAAACCTCGAGATCATGACCTGAGTCGAAAGTTGGATGCTTAATCTGGTTAGTCACGCAGGTGGTGTGTGGGGGTGGGGTGGGGTGGGTTGGGTGTGTGTGTGTGGATGTGTGTGTTTGCGTGTGTGAGTATGTGTTTAACTCACAGTAATAGATTTTTTTCACTTGTAGCAAAGTCCTCATTTACAAGGAATAAACACAGGAGGCCATGAGAAGATGTATGCTGGCAGGTTGCAGTAATGATTTCTGTTGGCACGAAGAGAAAACTTTATGCAGCTATAAATCTTTGGAAACTTGTCATTTTCTGTATTTTCTCAATGTGTCTGAAAACCGGTTGAGCTATTTGGTTAGTCAAATGCACTTCCTCCTTCCCTCCTTCGGATTTCTTCACAAAGCCGTGTGAAGTGTGGGAGGATGTCCTGGAGTCCTGAAAAGGTCTGCACGCCTGACGACTTGCCCTGGCGGCAGACGTCCTCCTGATGTTTTTACTCTTCATCGTGTTACACACGGATCCTTCCAGATGCCTGGGATTTCCTCAGTGGATCGCTGGGTTTCAGAGAGAGACCTGTGAATAGCTTCTCACCTTCCGCCAGGAAGAAAGGCCGGTGCCTTATCAAAATGAATGAAATCTCACCATTTGCAGTTACATGAGTGGAACTGGAGTATATTATGCTAAGTGAAATTAGTCACTCAGAGAAAGACAAAAATCATATGACTTCACTCATATGAGGACTTTAAGAGACAGAAGGGATAACATATGGGAAGGGAAACAAAAATAATATAAAAACAGGGAAAGGGACAAAACAGAAGAGACTCATAAATATGAAGAACAAACTGAGGGTTACTGGAGGGGTTGTGAGAGGGGGGATGGGCTAAATGGGTAAGGGGCACTAAAGAATCTACTCCTGAAATCATTGCTGCACTATATGCTAACCAATTTGGAGGTAAATTATTAAAAAAAAAAAAAACAGAAAATTAAAACAAAAAAGAAAAGTCTGTGCCTTGTCACCATGGTGTTCCTTCCCCTCGGACCACAGCGGTGAGTCCCTGGGCAAGGATGGGGTGGGGATTCTCCCTTTGGGTGTGCGGAGACCACGTCAGGATAGAAATTTTTTTGGGGAGGATATTTTGTTGTTTATAAGGTAAAGTCAAGAGGGCGCCTGGCTGGCTCTGTTGGAACAGCATGTGACTCTTCATCTCGGGGTCACAGGGTCGTGAGATTGAGCCCCACGTTAGGTGTAGAGATTACCTATAAATCAATCAGTCAATCAATCAATCAATCAATCAATATAAATGAATAACATTTAAAAAATCCAGCTCAGGGGCGCCTGGGTGGTGCAGTCGGTTAAGCGTCCGAGTTCAGCCAGGTCACGATCTCGCGGTCTGTGAGTTCGAGCCCCGCGTTGGACTCTGGGCTGATGGCTCAGAGCCTGGAACCTGCTTCCGATTCTGTGTCTCCCTCTCTCTGCCCCTCCCCCGTTCATGCTCTGTCTCTCTCCGTCCCAAAAAATAAATGTTGAAAAAAAAATTTTTTTTTTTAAAAATAAAAAAAAAAATCCAGCTCAGTTTCCTGTGTTGTCTGTGGTTTTATAGAGAACTCAGGAGCTGGGGAGCAGGAGCATATGGACCGTGGGCATGGCTGCCAGGCAGGATGTGAGGAATCGGGCACAGGTGCTCACCCTGCCCTCTGATGAAGCTGGCTTCCAGAAGGACCAGGAATGGTGTGGCCTTGCCGAGTTTTCCTGGTGAGTCTAGAACAACAGGCAAAGCCCTCTTTCACCTTCACCTTCTGGGAGATTTAGCCTCACCGGCCCTCCCCAGAGACCCTGTCCTTTCGTGTGACAGTTTCCCCTGGTCCGAACTGCAGGCAGCTGAAGTCGTGCATGCAGTATGGTGGCCTCTTTGCAGCTCGGGGCCATGGGGCACACTTGGCTGGAGAGGCAGAGACTGTGTACAAATCACACAACTTTTGTTCTGCCATTGTTTCGTTTGTGAATGGGCGCCCCGGTGAGACACTGCCTGGTTTCCCCTCCCAGGACTGAGATTTGAGTCTGATGTTTAATACTGCGTCCACAGTAGATTGCATCTGGGAAATTCGTGCCAGGCTTAGGATACCTAGAGAGAGGGGAGCAAGATTTGAGGTGGCCTTGAAGGGACAGTGTGGATCCTGCCTTACCTGCTAGCAAACGGTTGCTAGTACTGGTGTGGAAAACGAGTTGGGTCTCATACATAGTTTTCTCTTGAAACCTGTAAAAGTTCGAGTTTACATTTGCAGGTGGGAAAAGTCTTGTCCTGTTCAGGTGTGAGTCTGCTGCCCTTGGTCTCGGTGCCAGATGGACCCTTCTAGCACTGATGTGCTGGAGGTGGAGGGGACAGCACATCCTCTGAGATTCTCGGTAGGAGAAAAGTCCACATTGTACCAGCCAGATATTTCCCCTGCGAGGTGTGAAGCAGCCCTCCAAGAAATCACTTGAAAAAATGGACACAATTGTCAGAGCCTGAGTTAGGGATGTCACTATTAACCTTCCAGGAAGTACTTGAAATCGAAATGATTCCTGTTGTTTCTTTGAAGTGAGAAAGTCCACGGAACCTAGGAATCGCTCACGTTGTTGGGCTCCTTCATGTTTGGACAACACTGTTGTCATAACTTAGTGAAGGCATGTTTTCTTTCTTACTTGCTTGCTTTCTTGCTTTCTTTTCTTTATTGGTGTTTATTAATGAGAGAGAGAGAGAGAGAGAGAGAGAGAGAGAGAGAGCCGCAATGGGGGAGGGGCAGGGAGCGAGGGAGACAGAGGATCCAAAGTGGGTTCTGCACTGACAGCACAGACCCAATGTGGGGCTGGGACTCACGAGCGGCAATATAATGACCTCAGCCAAAGTCAGACGCTTAACAGACTGAGGCCCCCAGGTGCCCCTGGAAGGGTGTATTCTTAATGGATGACTTGAATGCATGGGTGACTTTTTGTTTTCCAGAACATTTTCTCAATTGAATTGAAGCCGGAATGTTTCTGATGGTCTAAGATGCCCTTTGAGAGCAGTGTTAGAAATCCCACATGATGTTGCTTTTGTGTCTGATGTAGCCATTCCTGCACGGGGCTGAGGGTGGGCATTTGGTGGCCCGGCTGCCCAGCCCCCCCAGGCTGAGAGTTGTCACACTGTGGCCAGAGAGCTTGTTGGGTGGCCTCTGAGAGCCGTTCTCCCAGGCGTCCCTGACCCCGGGCCCTGCTCTTTCACATGTGGAATCTTAGGAATGCCACACCATGTCCATTCCCCAGGATGATGGATATGCTGATGAGACCTCTCGGAGACCGACCTGATTTTGTGGTATGAGTCACCAGTGTCCTTCTGTCTCCCTTTTCCCAAAGATGATTTTCCTCTTGTTTTCATTTGGGTTGTCTGTGTTTCTTACAGTCCCCTGTGTGGGCTTCACTCCTCATTGACTACACTTTTCTGAATGATGTAAGTGGCAAAGAGCAGAGATGGGGGCCAAGACCGTGAAAGTTTCTGGGCACCATGAGCACATCAAGGAAGAGACTATCTTAACGCTGGTGTGAAATTGGTCTTTTGAAAGGCAGAGACACAGACCAGGGGGGACACAGCTTTCCTGTGAACCCACACTGGCACGACTTGGTCTGTCTTGGGAGCTGATGTTCCCACAACACGTGACTCCATGTTTCTATACATGTGTTTGCATAGGTACGTGGTGGCTTAGAATCTCCCATCACAAACAATTCCTGTATTGATGATTCTAGCATCTTGTCTTCAAGAGCGGAGATTTCATCAAGGGACTCGGTCACCTACGCTCTCTGCAAGTGGGCTTTCCTGCCACACACCATGTCTTTGAATACGTCCGACCTTAAACTCCCCTCCACGACTCTAATTTTCCTGCTTTGTCACTGCACGTGGGGTATACTGGGGAGCTGCTTTCTAAGTCCAATATTCTCATGAAAATCCCCAAATAGGAGAGCCGAGGGATTGTCCCGTGGGAGAGCGGGCCCTGCACCTGACTCGGCATGGCCTTATGCTGCCACCTCTCCCGGTGGTGTTTCCTAATCAGGAAGTGTAGGTAAAAGGAACCTTGAAACTGTGCTCAGACTTTTCTTTAGGATGCACCGGCTTCCGACTGGACCTTCCCATCCCTACTGTGAGGGACCATCCCTCTGATCTGTTTGGGTCACCTGCGGTGCTTGACTTCCTTGGCCCCAATATCTTTCAGGAAAATGAAGCTGTTCTTGGCTGAGGCAGAGCCAGGAAATCATCCCCAAAAGAGGTGAAGTCTGTAGTGTGGGTATTTTAGACACAGTGTACGTTCCTCCCTGACTTGCTGAGCCCACAGCTTCCACAGAAGCCACGTGAGGATGTCGAGGCCCTGGGAGCCGACTCCCGAGCCGGTGAAGTCACCATTGCTCTCATCGTCGTTTCTGTTCCCGTGGCTTTGAAACATGCTGGATATTGGGAGAACCCCTGGGACAGTTGTGGGCACCCGGTGGCCGTTCCAGGTGTTGGAGCCGGTTCTACTCCCGTCACCATTCCCAAGGACACTGGGCAGGGGCCAGGGCTCGTTTGCTTTTTCTCTATACTCTGGGATTGCCATCCAGATGTGTGGACGTGGTGACCCCTGGACAGCCCTGTGGGGTGGCCTTTGTGCCATTTTGTGGGCCCCTGATTGTGACAGCTCTAAAGGCTTCTTGACCTGCCATATTTTGACCACAGCTTGGGATCTGCTTCACTATTCCCGGTGTTAAATGTAGAAAGGGGCTTTAGATCATAAATTCTGATAGTGTCTTGTGTCACCTTCGAATGTGTAAGAATATGTGAAAGCAGTAGTACCTCAAGTAAAGAGATGCTGTCTAAACGTTTTGCCTCACTGTCTTTGACTAGCGTCCTCAGAGTCTCTGCGATGTGGGATTGTTGACTTGGTTTCCACCTCTGCTATGAGCTGAGGCTTGCAAAAGTGCTTCTCCTAATCCCGCTACCTGATGAAAGAGAACCTTTTCTCCATATGAATATAGAAAATTCCCATTTTAGGTCAGCTACTCTTGGATTTGGGATGACTCACTGGCCCGGAGCACATTAGTTTCTGTTTTCCCTGTAACCTTGACTCTGAGCTCTACTGACAAGATGGGCCTGGCAGACTAAGGGGAGACTGGCAAAGGCAGGGACTGGGGGTGTGGAGGAATGGGGCCTAGTGGTGTAGAGATCCCACCACGTGACCTCACGTGTCATCTTAGAAGTCACCGATGCCCTCCCACCATTCCCAGTTCTTTCTCTTCTCTTCCCTTCCCTTCCCTTCCCTTCCCTTCCCTTCTTTTCCCTTCCCTTCCCTTCCCTTCCCTTCCCTTCCCTTCCTTCCCTTCAAGCATACACAAGTTGAGAGAGAATGATTTTTAAGAACACCAGACCCTCAAGGAAAAGAGCTTGAAAGAGGAACAAAAGCCTCTCATGGTTATGGCAGGATGTTTGGCATGTGGTAGGACTGGATGGACAAGGTCAGTGTTGGCAGCATGTACCAGTTCACTGCGGGCACAGAGTTGGTGAAGTAGGGGCTCAGACTTCTTGCAGAAGAGCTTTGAGTCCATGCGGTGAAGGTGAGATCCTCCTCTGTTGACCTTCCTCATGAGGTGTTCCTGCGTTTTAGAATCTCTTTTAGGATTCTCATGTGTGCCGGGGTTGGGCAATGTGGTAGAAGGCCTTACTGGGGGGCGGTGGGGGGGCTCTGGTTGGAGGACAGAAGCCCAGAAGGATCTTGAGTGTGGGTGTTGGTGTCACTGCTGCCCCCAGTTCACCACGAGCCTAATCTGAGCAGGTCTGCAGACCAGAACCAGATCAGCGACTCTCCTTCACGGCGTAGGCGAGCCTTCAGCCAGCTGGTGCCAGAACCAGATCTGGGGCTGTCCTTCAGTGCGCAGGCAATGCTTCAGCCACCAGGTGCTTTGCTGTCCTTCAGGCATTGACGACCTTGACAGAACAGTCCAACATGGCCCTCTGTGTAGAGTCACTTCCCGTGAGTCCAGGAGAGAGCACTCACTGAGGACAGTGGGCGAGCCTCCTCTGCCATCCAGCTGTAGGGTTCAGCATGGTTGACTGCACACATCAGCCTTTGGTGGCACTTTGCATCCTCTGTCCTGAGACACCCGGAGCTCATCCGCTCTATTCCATGCCCCATGCAAGAGACTACGGTGCAGGGGTGGGTGTGTTACATGTTTCTCCAGGGAGGTACCTGTGTACATTCTGCAGACCTCCCTGTAGAGGTGAATTTCCCAGTTTGAGCAGTGTCTCTTATTCTGACCCAACAGATGTCTGCCTCTGTTCTGAATAGAAGGGAAGCCATCAGCTGATACGGAATTTCTGGTCTATAATTCTAACCTGTCCCTTGTAATTCCAGATGCTGCTCAGATCCAAGTGCAGAACTGTACCACTGGGTCACAGTGAGCCACACTGAACTGTGTTCACACCGAGCAGATATTTGGGCCGTCCTAGGGGCACCGCACACCAGGTCTGGAATTTGCCTACGCTGGGGTTGGACCAAGAGTGAGCTACAGGAAACAGACAGGGACGTTTCCTGGTGTGACTGTCATTCCCGGAGATATCTAGACAGGCAGAGTGGGGAGTGGAATCATCTTTGGGTTCTACAAAGTTGCCTGGTTGCCTTTTGCAGTACAGACAACCCGTCACCCCCGTGTGCTTCGGACAGTGAGAGAAACAGGTAGAGGCCTTTCCTTCCTGAAACAAAGCCTGTGCCCATGGGGTTGTAGGGATTTGAAACGGAGAGAAATTCGTGGTCTGTCTGGGTCTCTAGCTCTGGGTTGGCAAAATGACACATTGGGGCAAACAATGAATCTATCAAGGAGAAGCTTGATGGCAGTAACAACAAAGCTGTCACTGCTGGCTTCTCTGCTTCTGTTGTCCTCTCAACACCTTGGGCTCTGGCCTTACTAGGCCCTGAAGTTTCCCTGAGGAGCCCTCCTTCCCGCCAGCCTGTCTGCAGCTGCCTTTCCCCCGTGTCTTCTGCCTGTGGTCCTTCACTCACCCTGGACATTACTGTATTTCCGTGGAGGCTCTCTGGGGCTGGGACCTGTCCTCCTTACCTGGTGCCTGGCTTGGCACCGTGCAGGCGCTCAGCGATATCTCATGAGTTACCAGCCGGTGCAGTGATGGTACCCAGACAGCTGACGGAAATGCTCAGGTGTCTACACCTGGTATAGTGGGGAGACTGCCCTTACAGAGGAATTTGGTGGGGTGCTGCCATGGGATCACAGCCCCTCTCTCCGTGCCACCCTGCACCTGTAGGCAAGCTTGGCTTCCAGCTCTTCCAGATTGGACCAACTTGTCAGAAATCTAGGTGGCTCAGTCTATTATGTGTCTGACTCCTGGTTTCGGCTCAGGTCATGATCTCTCGGTTCCTGGGTTCGAGCACTGCATTGGGCTGTCTACTGTCAGTGCAGAGCCTCCTAGGGATTCTCCCTCTGTCAATATCTCTGCCCTCCCTGAAATGCTCTGTCTTTGTCTCACTCAAAATAAAAAATAAAGATAAGAAAATGAGACTCAAAAACGCATAACTCTGAAGTTATTTGTAACCTGTCCTCTCTGAGTTGGAAAGAGCCCTGAGATCCCTGTGTTAAGATTTGAGGAGAATGTGATGGAGTCTTGGAGAGCAAAAGTCTGCTCAAGCAGGCACGTGTTTGCATGAGTGTGGCCTGGGCAGGTGTGGTAGCCGCCAGGCCCCAGTCTGCACTGCTGTCTGGCATCCTGCCCTTGTCTGCAGGTGAGCCAGTGAGGGGGACCTCATTCCTGCTCTCGCTCCTGGGCTCGTTCCTGGCCTTGGCCCAACCCCCTGCCTGGAGCATGAGACTAGGCATTCAGACCACACCCTCCCTGGTGCTGATGCCTAGTTATACGCATGATTTTCTCAGTTGGATCAACCTGTTTTGATTTAAAAAAAAAAAAAACTTTGAAAAATTGCCACTCTGCATCTCTGGCAGTACTCTTAGAGAAACTCTCTTACAACTTCTTTCTGCTAAGTTTTGTGCTGGGGAGTCCCTTCCGCAGGCTGTCCTCCAGGGGAGCTTGTCAGCACTTTTGAGTGGAAGCCTGGAGGCTGTGGGAGGCCAGTGTGCCTCAGGTCTCCAGGCAGGATGGACATCAGAGCAGAGCCGGGGAGGGGAGAGAGTGGCAGGGCTCCGAAGTTTGGAATAAACCTCCCCCTTAAACTGTGCTGAGAAGGGCCTCCTGATTTCCTCTTCATCCCGGCTCCTCCTGACCCAGGTATCTTGTAGGGCCCTGGAGAGACCAGGTGGAGGGGTGTCTATGCACCGTGTCCCAGGCAGTAAGAGGGAAGGTTCAGATGCCCGCACTGGGTCACACGTCTGGGCCGACCACACTGGGGACAGAGCCTGGTGCTGGGAGGCCAGGCAGGGCCAGGGCCTGCCTGGGAGCTCGGTAGTCCATATTTTCAGCTTTGGAGGATGTGGCACATCTGGCATTTACTGAATTTGGTGGGCAGATCTCAGAACCGGGCTTATATATAAATGCTCGGTGGGGGCTGCATTCCAGAAGCTTTGTTTGCAAAGTGCTGTGGTGCCCGGCGTGGCACGGAGGCTATGGGTGGCTGACCCCGCCGAGGCCAGAGTGGCAGGAAGCCTAGACTTTCCTGCGTGGCAGACCCTGTATGTGGATAGAGTGGGCGTTGCAATTGCAGTTTCTGTGTAGAGTGGTGGAGTGCATGTTGTCACCAAGAGCGTGAGTCTGTCTCCGCCTGTCGCCACAAATCCCTGGTCCTCATTCCTACGCCACACGGTAGGCAAGTGCCTCGCTTTATAGAGCTAGTGATTGAGTCGCCATCTGTGAGTGCCAGGTGTCAGACTCGGCTGTGGATGGTCCTGGCCTCGTGGCCCTTTCCCCATTCCCCTCAGATCACAAGCCCTACCTGGTAGGGTCTTGGGTGGCTTCGGGGATCCCTCCTCCACCAGTTTGCACACTGAGCCTGTTCCCAGGAGGAGCCCTGGTGTGGACAAAGGTGGGGGCCTGTTCCTCGAGGACCATGCCCGGGGGTGTCTGATACAGCTGCTATGCCCGGCAGCTGACACCTTTGCTCTGCGACCTGTTTCAGTCAGCTGTCGGCCACGAGTATCAGTCGAAGCTCTCCAAGCACTCGTCCCAGGTCCACTCCATCAGGGGCATTCGAGGCAAGTTTGGTGTCCAGGTGGACAGCGTTGACCAGGTGAGTGAGGCGTCATGGGAACCAGAGTGCAGGTGATGGAGCCCCTCCCTCTAGACCAGGGTATGCACTGGGCCTCTCGAGATAGCACCTCAACTCAGGCCTGTGGGGTGGCCGTCCAGGTGCAGAGCTTCTAGAAGTCCCCCGCCCCAGTCCCTGACTCTGAGATGATTTGCCAGGTTAAGAAGTGAGAAGAGGAACACTGTTTCTTGTAGAAATCCCCCACATTGGTATCTACAGATCACATAGACCAGGGACAGACAGCCTTCCACTGCCTAAGACTGTGCCCATGGGGACCATTTCTAGCCAGCCTCCCTGCATGGGTATCACTGTGACCCGGTGGTGTTCAGGGCAGACATGGCAGAGTACGGCACATGTGCCCGTTTCCAGGGCTAAGGCCCGGTGTCCTGGCGCCTCTGGGCCTCAGTCTCTCAGTCTCTGACTGAGGGCCGTGTATACCCTGTTTTACATCACAGCAGTTGGGTTTTGGAGTTAACCCTCTGTCTGCATTCAGGCTTTACTACATGTCAGCTGCGGTTCTGCGCTAACTGCCTGTAAAACGGGGCGACGGGGATTCCTGTCTCCTAGGGCCGTGTGCGCAGATGCCCCCCCACCATGCCCATTGTCGTTACTGATGATAGTATTGTTCTTAGAAGAGCTCATGGAAAAGCAGGTGTGCGTGTGGCGGGAGGGGGTCGCCGAGGGTTGGCATTGGGGGGCTGAAGTCCACGAGCACAACTTGCCGTGCAGGGCCTGCGGGTGGCTACCGGTCCACCCGCACTGCCTACTGGGCGTTGCAGAATGTTTCATGGCCGAAAGTTTCCATCCCCAGAGCTTTGGGCGTGAGGTAGGCCTGCCCATGGCTTAGGAAGGCAGAGGTCAAAAAATAACACGGTTTGCGGTTTCAATCCTTTCACATGCATTCTGGGATCAGATGACCTGTTTTGGAGACCTCTAAAAACGTGTTTCCCTTCTTGTGATAATTGCACTCTGCTGTGGGCTTTGAATAGCAGGGGAAAACTGAGAAACACGCCTCTCAGAAAGGTAAGGCCTGAGGCCAGTCGAGCGGGGGGAGAGGCCAATGTCCCCGGAGGTGGTTTCCTGGCGAGTGCGGTGTCTCCTCTGGGGAAGACTGTGCTCTCCGGGTGTGTGGGTCCTGTGTCACTGCCACGGAAGCTGTCTTTCTGAGCAGTGTTCCCTGGACAGTCGTCTCTGGGGCCCGGTCAGTGAAGAGCTAACTTCCCCCCCAACAATGTAAACCCGAGCCTTTCAATTACTGATGGTTCACTTTTACTGGACACGGGTGATCTCTAATACGTCATTGGCTGACCTTTCAGTTGTGCCCATGTTTTAGAACCTTTTTTAGCAATGAAAGAGTGTCACCTTCTCAGAGGACTTGATATGTCTTGAGCAAGCTGGTTACTTCCGCCTGTTGCTTGTCATCAGATGAGCCAGGGCGCGGGTGCTGTGGCCAGGTGTGGGCATTTCCTGTCCCTTTGGAAAAGGATGATAAGTGCGTAGCTTCCAAAGTGTTACTTTCCCGAGTGGGAACGAGGCTCGTTTCTGCCCCAGGAAGCAGGTGCCCATCACAGGCTTGGGGTCCTCGCTGCCCAGTGCACAAGTTGTAGGCCGAGGCCAGCTCACTGGTGTGTGACCGTGGGTGGTGTTTTCAATCGTGTGCGTCATGTCCTGGTGACTCCTAATTCCGGAATGTTGCTGTCGTGAGTGATAGACGAGAGACCAGTCCATCGTCGGTCTCTGTCCCCGAGCCCTGTCCAGTCCCCTCAAATTACTCGAGCGACTTTGGCATCAAGTACAGCCTGAAGGCAAAGCACGTGGACAAGAGTGTCGTGGACTTCAATTTCCAGGGCATGACCGAGAAACACGAGTCACAGAAAGGTCAGCCTGTGGCAGCACATGCTCACCGCTTGGGGCCCCCTCGTGTGGGATGCCTCCTGCGTCCCCAGAACAGGACCTGGGGAGACAGGCCCACATTACACTCACGCAGCCTTTTTACCTGAATGTGTGCGAGCACTCCTGTCTCTTCCATGGGTTTAGGGGGATTGTCGTCCTTCGGATGGCACCTCAGCCCCAGTCGTGTGAAGGGCCCAAGTCTCCCAAGGTACGTCCTTCTTCTCTGGACCATGGGATCCAGGCGCTGTGCAGTTTTTGAAGTTAAAAATCTTGTTCTCTTGTGTCATCGACAGAAGTGATTATTAAGAAGCGTAAATTTCTAGAAGAGGAATTGCCGGGTCACAGAAGGTGGAAGGTAAAATTTTGGTGGATGCTGCCAGATTGACCCTGCAGGCCCTGCTGGTTTTCCTGTCCCTCGTTAAAATCCCTGCCAGGCATCAGTTATACACTGATGTGTGCATGCGGGGTGTGTTAGAGATGCAGTACCCTCCCGCAGAGGCTGCAGATTGTTGGCTCTTTTGCAATGTTGTATTTCGCGTGCATGTTAAAAATGTTCATGAAGATTTTATCTTTTTTAAGTCATCTGTACACACGTGTGCTGCTCAAACATACAACCCCTATATCACAAGTCAATAGCTCGCACAACTGAGTCACCAGGAGTCCATACACGTTTAAATTTTTGTGTGATTTTATTGGTTTATTTGTTTGTATATTTATTTATTCATTTATGTATGTATGTATGTATGTGTGTATTCTTGCATTTATTTATTTACTTACAAGAAACTGGGAAGCGGCAGAAAGAGGGAGAGAGAGATTTCCAAGGAGTCTCCACACCGTCAGTGCAGAGCCTGACGCGAGGCTTAAACTAGCAGGCCACGAGATCATGACTTGAGTGAAACCAGGAGTCTGATGCTTCACCAAATGAGCCACCCAGGTGCCCGTGCACGTTTCAGATTTTGAAAATCGTTGCCAACCGTTAACAATAGAGAGCTCATGTATTAATTAAAAACCCAGAGATCTTTAAAAGGTGAATTAAACCCCACGACAGAAACACCACCAGCTCGGCATTTCCCCAGGGAAGCTGCTGGTGCTCCCGCGGGACACTTCCTGTCACTGGCCTGCCCGTCTGTCGTGAGGCGGTGGACTTGGGCCTGGAGTGCGCATCCCCTGCCTGCTACCCATGCCCCTCTGCCCACCGTGCACCCTGCTGATCAGGGCCTTCTCTTGGATCTTCTTCAGTGCTGTTCAGACTCTCTCCCCGACGTGGCATGTAGGAGTAGAAACCGCCTGTGTAAAATACACCACACTATTTCACTGCATTGTTTCTGACAATGAGTGGAAGCTGGGCTTGCTGCCTTGGTTGGCTATGCTGTTCTGTAGCAGGCGGTCATTCAAAAGACACGGCAATAGCAATATCAAAGGTCTGTAGGGCAGGAACCACACAAGCTGCCTGAACCTCTTGGGCACAGACGGCACACTGGGCTGGAGTCAAAATGGGGCTCATAAGAGAGCCCCAGTGCAGGCCCACATGGAGTAAGTACCACAAGTGTTTTTTTAAAAGTGCCCGTGGTAAAAGGGCTGTGATGGACAAGCAGCTGAATCGATTGTTGCAATTCTCTTCCTATTGGAAAGAGCAGGCCTTCATGGACCTATTGCCCATGTTGCTTGACGACGGAAACAGCTGGAATTGACCAGCCTTATGGGGTTCCTTCGTGTGTTCTCTTTTGCATGGGGGCGAGGACTTTGTCAGAACTGGTCGGTGAGGTTTTTAGAGGCTCCACATCCTCCCACCTTTTGGAGGGAGGGAGAGTATCTCTTGTCTGCAAAGGCACCAAAGGCACAGGCTGACTGTCAAAAAGCTCAGGTCTTTCCTCTATTCGTGGTAATTTGACATCTGTATAGACATCCTGTGAACTCAAGGGGAGAGGGGCAGTGTCAACAGTGGACCAAGCGAGGATGACCCCAGGGGGAATGTTACCCCCTCAGAGTGCCCAGCTTTAAATGTTTTCCCTACTTGTTCCCAATTGTTAAGACCACAATTTCCTTGTGTGGGGAACCAAGGGCAGTATTGCTGCGGAATCATTAATGATTTCAGGATTGCTTTCTGATTGGGGATAGTGTTGGCCACATTTTCCAATGTCTGTAAAATACAATGAATGGTTTCTGTTGTGGGGAGAGACAGTTTCCATAATGAATTTCTTAAAAGTCTGTGGCAGCGAATCCTAATAGAGTTTCACTTTATCCCTTAACTTTTTTCCTTTGCTTTTTGTTTCTTCAATTCCATATATGAGTGAAATTATTGCATGGTATTTGTATTTTTCTAACAGACTTATTTCGCTTACCAGAATACTAACTACTTCAAACATGTTCCTGCAAATGGAAAGTATTCATTCCTTGTTTTTGCTGATATATATACATATATATATATATATCACTGATATATATATATATATCACTGATATTTATGTATATATACACATGGATATGGATATATGGATATATGATTGATATATATATTCATATATGTCTGTATATATCCATATACATGTAATTATATATATATATCAAAATATATATCCATATGTGTATTCATTTATATCCAAAGATATGTGTGTATATATATTTATATATCCACATATACCCATATATGTCTATACATATTTATATACATAATTACATACCTATACATATATATCCATGAATATATCCATGAATGTATCTACATCTCTATATGTTTATATGAATCTATAGGTATATAGATATATGTAAACATATATTTATTCATATATCAATATATATCTATTCTATAGATATAGATATAGGTATACATCCATCTATAGGACACAGATGGAGGTAGAGAATATGATGGTATGTGAAATAAGTCAATCAGAAAAAGTACCATCCAGTCATTTTACTCATATGTTTACTTGAAGTAACAGACAAGCAAATGGAAACACTGAGAGACAGAGTGAGACAGAGAGAGAGAGAACAGACAATCAAGAAACAGACTCTTCCGATTAGAGAACAATCTGATAGTACCATAGGGGTGGTGGGATGCACTGGGGGGTGGTGAAATCGGTGATGGTGTTTGAACGGTGTCCTTGTCATGATGAACACAGAGTGATCTATGGAATAGTAGACCTGAAAGTAACATAACTCTTCATATTACCTAACTGGCATTAAAGAAACAAAAACAGAAAAGACACTGTGAAAAAGCAAGACAATTAAATGAGGACCTATCCACTCATTGACTAGGTGAATTACATGAGAACTTAGTTATGGCACTCTTGCCATGCCTGCCGTGGGCTAAGACTAACTTGGAGGAAGTGACAATACCTTCTAAGGCACATAGGGCTTTGACACTGCTATTGTGGTGTCTTTGGAATGACCGTCGGCTACAGGGCAGTATTGCCAACCAAGGCAGCAAGGCCAGCTTCCAGTCATTGTCAATAAATCCCTGCACTGAAATTGGGCGGGTGTATTTTCCACAGGCCATCCACAATATAGGGACTCTGACTCTCTCTCTCACTGTTTCTCCCTATACACTCTGCTTACTCTACCTATATGTGTGGGCTTCTCTCTCATTCATTCCCTGGATTAAGAACTAGGATGATGAGAGCAAATGGTCTCTGGCTAGTCTACCTCCGGATGAAGATTTGAAGGAAACTTCCCAAGCAGCTGCCGAAACCCCTTTTGTTTCAGGGATCTTCCCTGTCTTCTCTTGCCTGACATGGACTGCCTAATTTCCCTTTTGGAAAACCAAACCAAGCCAAACAAAAAAACAAAACATGGCGTCTGCTCATCTAACTGAGCTGACACGCTTTAGAACCACGTGAAGCCTTTTCTCTGCCCTCTGTGCCTCTGTTGGCCTTCAGGCAGACACCTCAGCTTTTCTGCCTTCTCTTTCCCCCTCCTCCTGTTTCTGCACCACCTGGGGTGCAGCCTGCCCTGCAAACCAGCCTGCAAACCAGCCCTGGCCACTGCCCAGTGTCCTTGGGAATGGTGACGGGGGTAGAACCGGTTCCAACACCTGGAACGGCCACAGGGTGCCCACAACTGTCCCAGGGGTTCTCCCAACATCCAGCATGTTTCAAAGCCACGGGAACAGAAATGACGATGAGAGCAATGGTGACTTCACCGGCTCGGGAGTCGGCTCCCAGGGCCTCGACATCCTCACATGGCTTCTGTGGAAGGTGTGGGGTCAGCAAGTCAGGGAGGAACGTACACTGTGTCTAAAATACCCACACTACAGACTTCACCCTCTTTGGGGGATGATTTCCTGGCACTGCCTCACCCAAGAACAGCTTCATTTTCCTGAAAGATATTGGGGCCGAGGAAGTCAAGCACCACAGGTGACCCAAACAGGTCAGAGGGATAGTCCTTCAAAGTAGGGACGGGAGGGTAAAAACGGGAGCTGGTGCGGCCTAAACAAAATTCTGAGCACACTTTCAGGGTTCCTTTTACCTACACTTCCTGACTAGGAAACACCACCAGGAGAGGTGGCAGCGTAAGGCCATGCCGAGTCAGGAGCAGGGCCCGCTCTCCCAGGGGACAATCCCTCGGCTCTCCTATTTGGGGCTTTTCATGAGAACACAGTACGTAGAACCCAGCTCTCCAGTATACCCCATGCTCAGTGACAAAGCAGGAAAATTAGAGTCGTGGAGGGGAGTTTAACTTTGAAGATATTCAGAGACATCGTGTGTGGCAGGAGCCCCCATTGCAGAGAGCGTAGGTGACCACGTCCCTCGACGCAATCTCCACCATTAAAGACAAGATGCTAGAATCATCAATACAGGAACTGTTTGTGATGGGAGATTCTAAGCCTGCACGTACCTATGCAAACACACGCATAGAAGCACGGAGTCGCGTGTTGTGGGAACGTGAGCTCACAAGACAGACCAAGTCGTGCCAGTGTGGGTTCACAGGAAAGCTGTGTCCCCCCTGGTCTGTGTCTCTGCCCTTCAAAAGACCAATTTCACAACAGCATGAAGATAGTCTCTTCCTTGATGTGCTCATGGTGCCCAGAAACTTTCACGGTCTTGGCCCCCATCTCTGCTCTTTGCCACTTACATCATTCTGAAAAGTGTAGCCAATGAGGAATGAAGCCCACACAGGGGACTGTAAGAAACACAGACAACCCAAATGAAAACAAAAGGAAAATCATCTTTGGGAAAAGGGAGACAGAAGGACACTGGTGACTCATACCACAAAATCAGGTCGGTCTCCGAGAGGTCTCATCAGCATATCCATCATCCTGGGGTTTGGACACGGTTTGGCCTGCCAAAGCTTTCCACATCTAAAAGAGCAGGGCCCAGGGTCAGGGACGCCTGGGAGAACGGCTCTCAGACGCCACCCAACAAGCTCTCTGGCCACAGCTTGCCAGCTCTAAGCTCGGGGGGCTGGGCAGCCGGGCCAGCAAATGCCCACCCACAACCCCGTGTGGGAATGACTACATCAGACACAAAAGCAACATCATGTGGGATTTCTAATACTGCTCTCAAAGGGCATCTTAGACCATCAGAAACATTCCGGCTTCAATTCGAGTGGGAAAATGTTCTGGAAAACAAAGAGTCACCCATGCATTTCAGTCATCCATTAAGAATAAGTCCCTCCACAGGAACCTGTGAGGCTTGGTCTGTTAAGCGTCCAACTTGGGCTCAGGTCATTATCTCGCCATTCGTGAGTCCTAGGCCCCCATCGGGCTCTGTGCTATCAGTGCAGAACCCACTTCAGAGCCTCTGTCTCCCTCTCTCTCTGCCCCTCCACTGTGTGGTGCGCTCTCTCTCTCTCTCTCTCTTTCTCTGTCTCTCTTTCAAAAATAAATATTCAAAAAGGAAGGAAAGCAAGAAATCAGCAAGGAAGAAAGCAAGCAAGAAAGCAAGAAAGCAAGAAAGCAAGCTAGCAAGAAAGAATTCACGCCTTCACTATGTCCTAACAACAGTGTTACCCAAACAGGAAGGAGCCCAACAACGTGAGGGAATGTCAAATTACATGGTCTTTCTCACTTCAGAGAAACAACAGGACCCGTTTTGATTTCAAGTACTTCCTGGAAGGGTAATAGTGACGTCCATAACTCGGGCTCTGACACCTCCATTGTTTCAAGTGATTTATTAGAGGGCTGCTTCAACACCTCTCCGGGGAAATATCTGGCTCGCACAATGCGGACTTTTCTCCTACTGGGTAGCTCAGAGGCTGGTCTGTCCGCTCTTCCTCTAGCACATCAGAGCTGGAAGGGTCCATCTGGCACAGAGGCAAGGGACAGCCGCCTCACACCTAAACAGGACAAGACTTTTCCCACGCGCAAATGCAATCTCGAACTTCTAAGTGTTTCAAGAGAAGACTATGTATGAGAACCGACTCGTCTTCCACACCAGCGCTGGTAAAATTTCACCGGGGCCAGGAAGCAACTGAACGTCTATTTGAAGTCGATCAAGCTGAAGCTCCACCCACGTGTCTGAACCGGGGACACCAGTAGGTGCATTCTGGGGTGCCACACCTGTGCTCTTGTAGTTTGAATTCAGCCAGAACAATAGCCCGTCTGCACCCACCCCCTCCAGCTCCACTGGGTTTCAAGTCCAAATCCGGGATGGCAGTGAGGGGCAAATCAGGGCTCAGCTCTCAAGTGTCCAGGTGGGAACTCTGTCACTGTCCCCTGAACGGGCAACAGTTTGCCAGCAGGTAAGGCAGGATCCACACTGTCCCTTCAAAGCCACCACTTCAAAGCTCCACTCTGTCTAGGTGCCCCAAGACCAGCAAGAATTTCCCAGATGTAATCTGCTCTTGCCGCCTTTTAGACAGCAGACTCAACTCTCAGCCCTGGGAGGGGAACCCAGAGAGTGTCGTCCCAGGGAGCCCATTCACAAATGAAAGAACGGCTAACCCAAAGTTGTGTGATTTGCCCACAGTCTCTGCCTCTCCAGTCAAGTGGGTCCCACGGCCCTGAGCTGGACAGAGGCCACCCAACTGCAGGAATTCAGCCACCTGCAGTTCGGGCCAGAGGAAACGGTCACACGAATGGACAGGGGGAGCACCTGTGCCTCCTTCCTCACATCCTGCCTGGCAGCCCTGCCCACCGTCCACATGCTTCCTGTTCCCCAGCTCCAGAGTTCTCCTTGGAAACTACAGGCATCACTGGAAACCGGGCTAGATTTTTTAAATGTTTTTCAATTATTTAATTATTTGTTTTATTTATTTATTTATTAAATGTATATGTAATCTCTACACCTCACGTGGGGCTCAAACTCACAACCATATGACCCCGAGATCAAGAGTCAAGGCTATTCCAGCAGAGCCAGCCAGGCGCCCTCTTGATTATACCTTTCAAACAACAAAATATCCTCTCAGAAAATTTCTGTCCTGATCTGATCTTTGCACACCCAAAGGGAGAATCCCTCCCTTTCCTTGCTCAGGGACTCACTCCTGTGTTCTGAGTGGAGGGAACACCATGGTGACAAGGGACATGCCTTTCTTTTTTCTTTTTTGTTATAATTTTATTTTTTTTATTTTTGAAAATTTACCTCCAAATTGGTTAGCATATACTGCAACAATGATTTCAGGAGTACATTCCTTAGTGCCCTTTACCCATTTAGACCATCCCCCCCTTCTCACAACCCCTCCAGTATCCCTCAGTTTGTTCTCCATATTTATGAGTCTCTTCTGTTTTGTCCCCTCCCTGTGTTTATATTATTTTTGTTTCCTTTCCCTTATGTTCATCCCTTTTGTCTCTTGAAGTCCTCATATGAGTGAAGTCATATGATTTTTGTCTTTCTCTGACTAATTTCACTTAGCATAATATCCTTCAGTTCCATGCATGTAACTGCAAATGGCGAGATTTCATTCATTTTGATAAGGCACAGACCTTTCTTCCTGGATCAAGGTGAGAGGCTGTTCACAGGTCTCTCTCTGAAACCCAGCGATCCACTGAGGAAATCCCAGGCATCTGGAGGGATCTGTGGGTAACACGATGAAGAGTAAAAACGTCAGGAGGACGTCTGCTGCCAGGGCAAGTCGTCAGGTGTGCAGACCTTTTCAGGACTCCAGGACATCCTCCCACACTTCACACGGCTTTGTGAAGAAATCCGAATGAGGGAAGGAGGAAGTGCATTTGACTAACCAAATAGCTCAACCGGTTTTCAGACACATTGAGAAAATACAGAAAATAACACGTTTCCAAAGATTTGTAGCTGCATAAAGTTTTCTCTTCCTGCCAACAGAAATCATTGCTGCAACCTGCCAGCATACATCTCCTCATGGCCTCCAGTCTTTGTTCCTTGTAAATGAGGACTTTGCTACAAGTGATAAAATTATATTACTGTGAGTTAAACACATACTCACACACGCAAACACACACACGCACACACACACAAAATGGCCACCAGGGTGGCGCAGTAGGTTAAGCGTCTGACTTCGACTCAGGTCATGACCTCGAGGTTTGTGGATTCGAGCCCTTTGTCCAGCTCTATGCTGTAAGCTAGGAGCCTGGAGCCTGCTTCTGATTCTGTGTCTCCCTGTCTCTCTGCTCCTCCCCTGCTCACCCTGTCTTCCTCTCTCAAAAAGGAACAAACATTAATAAATCAATCAATCAATAATTACATAACCCAAGGAAAGCTCTCTGAAGGGACCGTGTTGCAGCTGGGAGACAAACACAGCACAGGGAATGCTGTCTGCATGAGAAGCAGGGAGATTCGGGAGCAAAGGGAGAAGCCGGCTGCAATTCTAATGAACAGTAATGGTTACTGCCCAGAGATCAAGACACCAATCCATCAAGCCACCGACTCCCCACCAACTCCCAGAAATGATACAGCAGCCTCGACAGGCACCCCACGGTTAGACATTACAGAGCAGAGAAATAAAGTGCCCTCTTTCCCTAGAAACAAGCCAGTCTCAAGCATATGCCACTTACATCCATGAGTCACTCTGTCACACACAAGAACCACAGGGTCCCCGGCATCCCATCTACGCATCCATTTCGACAAGCACATCACTAAGCCCGGCCCAGGCTCAAGGGGATGCCTTAGACTCCACCTCTCAAAGGGAGTAGCGAAGCACCTACCTCCCATCGCGATGTTGATGTCATCATAGGCCACCTTTCAGCAAGTCTACGATGTCACCACTCGTAGGACGCATCCTGATGTCACAGGAATCAAAATGCGAAAGCAGGGCCAAGATGGAATCGGCACTTGCACGCTGGTTTGTGATGGGAGACGTGTCTCCGCTGAGGGTGCAGCTCAAAGTTCGAACCCGGGCTACTTTACGTTCCAAAGTGAGGGCCAGGGAGCAGTCATTCCAGGCTGAGACCATCTATAGCACGGAGGGGATCCCTAAACAACCACTAATGTTTTCTATTCTAGAAACTTCTGCACAAATGCCAAAGGAAGATGTACAGTAAACCCTCATGAATGCATCACCCATCTTCCACCAGTATCAAACCACATGGTCACTTAATCATTGATGCATACCCTGACCTAACCCAGGGCATCGTGTTCCCAGACAGTGGGTGAGTGCACGTGTAAATACTGGGACATACGGTGGCACCGTGAGCCCTTTGTGTTGTCCTCCTTGCAATCCACGTGGCTGAGCAATACATATCGCTTTATTACCTAGATGCCACCGGGTAAATCTGAAAGGGATTTGCCAGGGCTCACACTGGCCACAAATGAGTTTGTAGGGAAGCAAGGGGAGGAACGGTTAGAATAGTA
Source organism: Prionailurus viverrinus (assembly GCF_022837055.1). Classification (NCBI taxonomy): domain Eukaryota; kingdom Metazoa; phylum Chordata; class Mammalia; order Carnivora; family Felidae; genus Prionailurus; species Prionailurus viverrinus. The sequence goes on along the minus strand of NC_062571.1, from coordinate 19,881,131 downwards.
TCACATGGGGTAGGGAGGGGAGTAAAAACCAAGGTGGGGGCAGCCACAGGTTCTCTTGAAATAATGAGTGTGGTGGCACTTTGGGCAAAACGTTAAAAACGGGGGCCCCTGGGTGGCTCAGCTAGTTGAGTGTCCAACTTCGGTTCAGGTCATGATCTTATCATTGATGAGTTCAAGCCCTGCCTCAGGCTCTATACTGACAGCCCAGAGCATGGAGCCTGTTTTGAATTCTATGTCTCCCTGTATCTCTGCCCCTCCCCCAGTAGCATTCTGTGTGTGTGTCTCTCTCTCCCTCTCAAAACTAAACAAACATTAAAACATTTGAAAATACCAGGGTCACTCAGCTGCCACTCAGGGGAGTATACAACTCTTGTAGGAGGGTCATGGGTCTGTGCAGACGTTGCTTAAAATCTTAAAAAATAAATCGAAATTAGGGGCACCTGGGTGGCTCAGTCTGTGTAGCTTCTGACTCTTGATTTCAGCTCACATCATGACCTTTTTGTTGGTGAGAGTTGTGTCCCATGTCGGGTTTGTGCTGACAGTGAGGAACCTGCTTGGGATTCTCTCTCCCTCTGTCTCTGCCCCTCCTCCTCTCTCTCTCACTGTCCCTGTCGAAATGAACACAACTTTTTACAAAATTTAAAAGGTAACATAAAAAAGAAAATAAGGTGTTGGAGATGAAGACATCCTCAACCCTCTATTTGTGCAATGTGACAATCCCTTAGTCACTGCTTTAATTACAAGTTAAATTTTTTTTATGTTTTATTTTCTTTTACGTTCATTTTGAGAGCAAGCACTTGCGTGAGCGGGGGAGGGAGAGAGAGAATGCCAAGCAGGGTCCGTGCTGTCAGCGCAGAGACCGATGCCATGCTCAAACCGCACAAACCGTGAGATTATGACCTGAGCCGAGATCAAGAGGCAGACGCTCAACCAACTGAGCCACACCTCACCCCTAGTTAATGATTTCTTTTTTTTTTTTTAATTTTTTTTTCAACGTTTTTTATTTTTATTTTTGGGACAGAGAGAGACAGAGCATGAACGGGGGAGGGGCAGAGAGATAGGGAGACACAGAATCGGAAACAGGCTCCAGGCTCCGAGCCATCAGCCCAGAGCCTGATGCGGGGCTCGAACTCACGGACCGCAAGATCGTGACCTGGCTGAAGTCGGACGCTTGACCGACTGCGCCACACAGGCGCCCCCCTAGTTAATGATTTTTAAAGCAATTTCCATTATTTTGTTCTCATTATAAGTTTAAAAACAGCTTCTACTTAATTTTCCGAGAGCATCCTGGCCTGGAAACCAGACCCATGGCACTGAGGCCTGGAGGCTGGGCCGTGGGCCGCCCCTCAGGGCCAGTGGAGAAAGGTTCTGTTCGCCTCCTCGGAGGATGGCTGGCCGGACACACCAAAGACACTCCAAGCCAGTGGGACGGTGGCTACCGGTTGCACAGGAGAGGCCAACGTACCCTCTAACTGCTGGATGTGCCCCGGTGCGTGTCCCCGAAACCCTGTGTGCAGCCTCTCTGTGGCGGGGAGGGAAGGAACCATCCCAGAGTCGCCTGAGTGACAGGGATCTTGTGTCAGAGCCTCATGAGTTGGCCTGGTGGTGGCTGCCAGCCCCCGGTGCGGGCAGACCCTCCCGCCTGCCACACCGGCTGGTGTAAGACTCAGCACTGGGTCTGAGCTTCGGGAGAAGCAGCCTAGTGGGTGCCAGGGGCTGAGACGATGGGGAAGGATGCAGCCCTGGGCACTTCTTGGGACCTTGAGAGGACAACAGCAGGACAGGAAAGCCCACACACAGGATGGAAGAGGAGTGGAGACTGGGTGGAAAGCACGCGCCTGTACACACATGCGCACACGCACACACTCCAGTCTCCTGGGGTCCTGGAGGAAGAACAGCCTCAGCTGGCCCTGACCGTGGAAGAGTCGCCCTGCCCTGTTGGCCTATTGCCTGGGCCCCCAGCTGCACTGATTCCGGGGCCGCTACCCTAGGGTCTGGGCACTTGGCCCTCCTGTGGAGGACACTCCTGTCCTGAACTTCCACTTCCAGCTGTGGTATTCTATCAGCTGGTTTCCACACTACTACTTCCACGTGGCACAAGTGCCTTCATGGCCCCGTGCACCAGAGAAATCCACGGCAGCCACTTCTCAAGTCAATGGCAGCTTATTCTCACTAGTCTTTATTGGCAGTGGGAAACGCTCCACTACTGCCTTGAAAGCCAGCAAATAATTCCGTGATAAAAATAGTTCAAAGTAGACGGTGCCTACTCTGTCATACAATCAGGAAGTTCACAAAAGATTAATGGAAAGACACAGGGAAACTGTCAAACGTCCAATGTAAAGAGACATGTCGTTTCTATCTCTGTACCAGCTGCATAAGAAATAAGGCACCATAATCTGAGCACATTCCTGGGTGGCTTTTTTATATGCCACCTCAAAATTATAAGTTACGTTGGCTACTTGTATAACCTGAAATGGCTGTCTCCTCAAAATCTACACATGGAGATGGGGCGCCTGGGTGGCTCAGTCACTTAAGCGTCCGACTTCAGCTCAGGTCATGATCTCACAGTTTGTGAGTTCGAGCCCCACGTCGGGCCCCGTGCTGACAGACAGCTCGGAGCCTGGAGCCTGCTTCGGATTCTCTGTCTTCTCCTGTCTCTGCAGCATCCATGCTCATGCTCTGTCTCTCTCTCTCTCTTTCAATAATAAAGCAACATAAAAAAATTAAATAAAATCTACAAATGGAGAATGAGGTCCACTCCTTAAACTTGTTTACAAACAAATCTAAACAGCTGATTTCCGTAAGAACAATAAGGCCTTTATTAGAGTTGCACTACATTGTTTCCAGGATCTTGCATCTTGCTCTGTGCTGAGCACCCAGCACCCTGGCCCGAGGTGGGAGACCAGTGCACCCTGATTGGTCCTCTGAGAGTTCTGCTGCCAGGGGTCTAAGGTTCGGGTTGGGGGGGAGAAGGGGGCGGGCAGGGTTTTGGGGAAGAGGTGGCCAGGTTGCCCCACCCAGGCTTTCTGGGGCCTCAGCTCCCAGGTTGTGCGGGTCACTCCAGGCAAACTGCCCAGGCCCCCAGGGACCAGGCTCAGAAACAGCATACCGGCCTGGGAGATTTTCACAGTGTTTCCATCAGCTTTCCACTCCAAGTTTCTTTAGCTGATAGTTAACACCAGATATTTTTAATCTGTTCACACTGCAGAAGAAAGCATTTCTTGCTAGAAAAAGTGTAGTTAAGGTGAGTCATTAAAATACAATGACAATTGCTGCAAATTAACTCTGATTATATCAAAACCATGGGTGTAGAGCTAAGGGACATTCGTAAAGGATAATGCAGGCTGTGTCACGGTGATTTTGCAAACGTGGTAAAATCCTTTTCTCTGTCAGGGTTTCTTAACAAACAATTAAACAATGATAATTACAATACGTGCACAGGTTATAAAAGCCCTGTATTTGTCATAGGATTTATACATACAACCATGAGAGTACATACACTTGAAAGACTAAACTGAGATATAACAACATCAATTGATTCCAAAGGATATTTATAGCCCGGATATATATGAAAGTAAGGAACTATCTATAGGGAGTGACAAATTTACAGAAATGTGCGAAACATTAAATGCTAAATGAGTTTCTCGATCCTATTCACGAATTTTTCAGTAATTAAATACTGTCATAAAATATCTCAGGGTCCATATAACAAGGATTAACAGATGAAAGATCTGGTTGAAGTTTCAAATGTAGTCACTGCTGGGCTCTGCGTGCTGCAAGACCATCGGTAGAAGCAGTGTGGGCAAACTGCAAGATAAAGGAAAGAATCAGTCTTAAGACATCAGCCCGAAAAGCACCTTCCAGGGCCCCAGGTGGGGCCTAGCACGTGCCCCCCCTCCCCAAAGACCTTCCTGGCTGAAGAGATTTGAGAATCTAGAGAACATATGAAGCATTTTGCATTACCAATGAGAATTATTCGATTGAGTTCATACTGGCTTAAGACTGAAAGTTACCAAATTAAAAAAAAAAACAAGATGAAGGAATCAATCAACTATTCTTTTTTTTTCTTCAGGATTTTAAGTAATCTCCACTCCAAAATGGGGCTCAAACTCACTACCCTAAGTTCAAGTGTCATAGGCTCCACCTGGCCTTCAGCCAGGAGCTCCCAACAATCAAACACTGTGGCTGAGACAGGAAAACAGAATGAGAGGAGAACAAAGCCCACCCCCCGAGGCCCTCAGAACAGGAAGAAGAGGGCTGGGCTCCGGGGTCCACACCCAAATCTCCAAGTTCAAACTCAGCCACTCAGAGGGCAATGTGATTCCGCTTTTAAAAGCTAATCTTTCAAATGAGAGGCCACCAGCGTCACTCACGTGAGGACTAGAATCCTCTTGGGCCTGGTTCATTCAAGAAGGTGTGCGTAAAACAAGCCAGCCAGGGCCTGCTGACCTAGGAGCTCCACCAGACCAGGCAAAGGCCAGTGCCACTTGCTCCCGAACGACCGGGAAGGTCAGCTCAGACCTGGAAAATCTCCTACTGCTCTGACAGCAATCCTGCCTCCCTACCACAAAAGACATTAGCAGACACTGAAGCCAAACTTCTTTTTTTACGAAAAGAGTGGAAATACAGTTTTCTCCGGAAAAACTGAGAACACACCAACCTCTTAAGTGTAAGCACACAAACACCAGAATCCTCTTAGCAGGTGTAGAGAAGCTCATGTGTGTGTGTGTGTATGTGTGTGTGTGCATGTGTGTGTGTGTGCGTGTGCGTGTATGTGTGTGTGAGTCTGTCTATGTGCGTCTGCGTGTCTGTGTATTTCTGAAGTCCCTAAGTGAGCCTGCTGCGGCTGTCCTGGCTCACATGGACATTGCGCAGACAGGACACAGGGTGTCCGACTGTGGCCTGCATGGACGGTGCCCTCTACTCACCAACAGGAGGCATCAGCAGGATTAAGACATGACTGGCTGAATCCAGCCTCTGTGGTGCAGATACTATGCCTGCTCCAAGCAACACAAGGGGCAGCGTGCAAATGCAGCATGCGGTTAGTCTTGAAATAGCACATGACGGCACAAATACAGCCACACACATTCTAAACCACAGCAGCAACCACTGAGGGCTCCCGGGGCACTTCTGAGTGGGGTTCTCTCCACCCGCAAGCAGCCGGGGGAGTCCCCGGGAGTTCACTCTCAAATAGCAATGGGGCAGTAGAGGCCATGAAAACACTTTCGCCGTGTCCATCTGCCATCTTGTGAAAGAGGGGCCAGGGCTGCCCATCACATACGTAGCTCTGCAAGTGTCGCTCTGAGGCTGGTCCAACGCTCTGAGGACACCCAGGATGCCTAGTTGTAGTAGTTGAGAGAATACGCTAATATTCCATCAGATAGAAAAGTTAAAAAACTCTCTTTCACTGTGAACCTTTGATAAGCAGAAGTGAGGAGTAACCTTAGATCATTTGAGCCTGAGCATGTCATAGCATCTGAACGCCTTGTTACATATTAAGTCGGCCATTCTCCACCAGTGTTCACATTCCAACCCAAGAGCCTCCCATACCTCCGCCAAGAGGCTGGGGAAGAGCAGCACGTCACATACAGACCAGCAGCATCTTCTCTGGCTGCATAGAGGACAGAGAGGAAGTGACCCAGAAGCCTGCAGGGAGAGTCTCTGCTGACCCAGCAGGTAAGTCAACAGTGTCTTGATCTACATTGCTATCTCTAAGAAGGTGCCCTCCTGAAGCTTCTATCATCATCCTGGGAAATTACAGGACACATTGTGAAATGAAAACCAAAAATATATAGTAAGGTTACCAGCCCTTTAGAATGACCTCACTCTGCAAGTTTGTTTACAGCTGTTTACCCCCATTCCTGACAGCCATTGGGGACCCCCTGCCCAGACGGCCGCCCCAGGTGGTAAAGGGAGGCAGGGCCATATTTGTGCCAGGACCCTGACCGGGCACAAGTCAGGACAGTCCTGGGCTGACTGGACCTGCCGCACTGTCTTTGTGAAATCACCTTCCTGCTATAGAAGATACTACCTTTTTGTTTTCAAAACAGTCTTTAAGCTGCGGACAGTGCTACACGCTAGGACAGTCCCACCACACCCTTTCACGTGTCCTATTCTCGTCACACTCGAGTGTTCTTATGGCAACGAAGACAGTCTTAAGTAGTGGTGTGGGAGTAAATCAGTCCTGGTGTTGTATAAGGACAAATCAACACTTTGTGTCTTTTTAAATAAACGACTGTAACCTTCCCCCAGAGCACAGGGCCCTGGACTGCAGAGAGACCTCCAGGCGCCCCCAAACGCAACTTACAGGCTCTATTGCCAGGCTGCCGTCAATATGTTATGATGTGAAAAATATTTCTCAAGACTATCAAAAGTCAAATACCAAAAGGAAAGAAACCAAACTCCTCACCTCTGTTAAAATATTGGTTTCTCAATAGCTCATTGGTTTGGGTGTTTTTTACGTTTTTGCAGGGACATTTATTTAGTTTTGAAAGAGACACAAACAGTATGAGTTGTGGAAGGGCAGAGGGCTAGGGAGAGAGAGAATCCCAAGCAGAATCCCCATTGTCACCGCTGAGCCCAACGGGAGGCCCAAACTCACGAAGTGTGAGATCATGACCTGCGCTGAAAGCAAGACTCAGATGCTTAAATGATTGAGCTACCAGGCACCACTGTTTGTTAGATTTTCAGAGAGAGAGGGAGAGAGAGAGAGAGAGAGAGAGAACGATTGTGTGTGAGTGAGATAGGGGCAGATAGAAAGGGTGACAGGGGACCCAAAGCAGGCTCCACGCAGACAGCAGCCAGCCCAATGCTGGCCTCAGACTCACAAGCAGTGTGATCATGACCTGAGCGAAAGTCACTTAACCAGCTGAGCCACACAGGCGCCCCGAAGCTCATTTGCTAATAAATTAAGAGCTAAGCTTAACTTGTAAGGTAAAATTATCTCCGCATTTGGAAGAGTAGTCTGGTACATGATTCCTACAAACATAATAATCTACGTTCCTGTTTTTTTTTTTTTTTTTTATTTTACTTTTAGGAACTCTCTACCCCCAACACAGGGCTCAAAGTCACAACCCAGAGATTATGAGTCACGCTGTCCTCTGACTCAGCCAGCCAGGCATCCCCAAATATAATACTTAACAGTTAACGCAAATTTAGAGATCATTAGGCTGAAAACTTATTTCAAAAACCCTTTGGTCAGTCCCCATGACCAAAAGGTGGTTCAGCTCCCATTCCAAGATAGTACGAGGCTGAAGTCACGAGCCAACACCCCAAAAGTTATGTCAATCTAAAGGATGACAACATATTGCAATAGCGTCGAAACCAAGACTTCAAACTCAAAACAATACCCATTGAATCCTAATAGTGTATTTTCAATCAGAGATGTTAATGTGGAGTCCATTAATGGGCTTCATTTACTTATCTTTGAGAGGCAGAGAGACAGCATGAGCAGGGGAGGGGCAGAGAGAGATGGAGAGAGAGAATCCCAAGCAGACTCCAAGTTGTCGGCACGGAGCCCGACTTGGGGCTCGACGCCACCAACTAGGAGATCATGACCTGAGCCGAAAGCAAGGGTCGAGCGCCGAATCATCTGAGCCCCCCAGGAAGCCCACAGGAATGGGCCTTTGGGGAGAGGGGTCCATGCTCTCCGGGAAATTAGACAAGGGTGCCGTGGAGGGGGGTTTGCAGTGGGGACACTGAGGGCATTCCCAAAGGTGTACAGTGTTCTGTAGAAGGATCAAAAGATTCCTGATTCTCCACTGAGCCCATGAGTCAAACAGAATTCCACAGGGAAATCAGGAACAGAAGCCATGAAACTTCCACGTGGCACACGAAGCAAGAGTGTTTCTCTCTCCACATAAGAGCTAAACGCACGCCAGTCTCACGAGCCTGTGAGGGGAAGGGACAGGCAGAGCTCAGGCAGGAGGAGGCAGCACCGAGGACTCCGTGCCGCGCAAAACAGACCGGGTTTGGGGAGAGAGGACTAGCTGTGCGGTGAAGCTACGCGCTGCCTTGCTCCAATACAGGTTGCGGGGTCTCCAGCAGGAGAGCAGTGGGCGGGTGCAGACGGCCCGGTGTCGCCTGTGTGTTCTGGGTCGGGATCTGCACCAGAAGCGCCAGGGCGGTGACATCGAAGGTCCCGTCTAAGGCCATCAACGTGCCGTTAACTCCACCGTCTACGCGATTGTTGGCCTCCTCTTTAAGGCCAATCGATAGGACCCAGCGAATCACCGGGTCCTTCCTCCAAACCAGCACCTCGGCCGACAGTAAACACCCATGGCCACGGTGGCTGCCGAAAGCTCTCTCCATCACATCCACACCCTGTGATGCAGGACAAGGATCTCCGCTCTGTGCCCCAAGCCTATGCTTCAGCTCCACACTCCGGGTGTTCTGGAAAACCTTCCTCCCGTCAGACAACACTGTTGGCCCCGAGCCTGGGCACCTTGTCACTTCAACACAAACGTCTCAGTTCTAATCGCAAAGCCCGCTTTGTGGACTCAGTTGAAAATCAGAGAAACCTGAAAAGACTCCCCAGCATATGAAGAGACTGTGACGGGACACCTCACTTTCATGCAAAGTAATAAATATTGCATCTCCTTTAGGAGACATCGAAAAATCACCAGATGATTCACTAGTTACTTCTGGTGAAAGACTGCTTCTGTCAACTGTGAAGAGATTTAAAATGAAGTACACAGTACAGGAAACACATATACCCAGTTCATTTCCAAGGTCTTTCACTAGGTAAAATAACAGTTGTTCAAACACATGGACACGCTTAAAACACTTACAGATCGTTATTACATTTCTCTGTAAGAACTCTGTAAGAACTCTGTAAGAACTCTGAGACTCATTCTCCTGAGGCGGACATTGTCAACACTAGGCACCTTTCGTGGAGCCTTATGGGGCTCTACCTCACCGCCACCTCCCTGAGAACTTCACTCCTCATAGCCCACTGTACCCAGAAGCCTTACCAGAAACAGTCGGTTAACACATATTTTATAAGTGACGTGTATATGCTGTATTCCTTCATAAAACAAGGTAAATGTGATTAAGAAAACCATAAAGAGGGGAAAATACGTTTACAATACTCTACTGCATGGAAACACATAACTTGCATACAAGTGGACCTGATCTTCAAACCCTGGCTGTTCAAGGGTCAACCGTATGTTTCTGGGACTGGCCATGCATGTCCACAGAGACCACGGTATGATCCACTCTCAGACACTGCGTTATACCTATGGTAACCCAGAAGCCAAGTCAGCGATTTGAACATCTCAGCCCCGGAGAAAGTCACCTACACACACTCTGTGAAACTGAATCAAATGCTGGGGCAAACGACTCAATAAACGCTGTCCTCATATGACCAAGTACTTAAACCGTACCTCCCGAAGATGACAAAAGAAACGTAGGAAACACAGTGAAATGTTTTGGCCAATTTTGTGACCTCTGGACTTACAAGACATACACATTTCTGGGAGCAGTGGGTGTGAGAGCCAGAGGGCACTTTCACGAATCTTAATGTTTTCATTACAGAAAGTATAAGGATGTGGAAGTAAACACACCGGCAACATCTAAGGGACCGAATTTTCCCAGCATGGTTCCAGGAGCAAAAGGCCCTGGAGGCCTTTTTATGTCCGTGGAGGACATAATACTGCTTTGCAGCTATAGAGTCTATTGAACAAACGAACAGCTACTGCTTTAAAAACAGGTACAGCTGAAAAGTGCTCAGCAAGGTGACAAGAAACACAATGCTTATTTTTTAAAGTTTTTGGTGTTTTTCAGCTTGTCCGCCCAATTTGCTGAGTCCCAGGGCACCTTGGGAAGGGTTTTCAATTCAGTGGCTCCAACCCAGTGGCTGTGGGGAAGCAGAGTGATGAAATGGGAGGTGGGGGGTGTCCACAGCCACGTGAGGTCTCCCGACACGGGGAGGGGTCTGCAGGCAGAGAGACCACGGATCTAGAGGAATGAGGCCAGTAAGACCACCCACACGCTGGAAACACGCAGGGGACACCAACCTGGTCAGGCAGGCTCGTCGCTAGCGTGGCTGGGGTGGACCTTTTGTCTTCTGGTGAGCAACCAGCGGATGGATTTTGTGATGCCCTTCTTCTTGGGGGCGTTGTTCAGTGAGTCCTGGCTATTGCTAGTTTTGCTGAGGCTGCTCAAGGGGCCATCCCGAGAGCCTGGGGATCTGGGGGACGCACAGGAGAGCATCTTCCACGCGTGCTCGTCACACGACACACCGCCCCACGTGATTAGAAGCACAATCCCCCAGCTTCTAGGGAGGGCTGCGCCCTGGGAGCTGACACTCTCTCCCTCCCAAGTATATCTGGAGTCCAAGCACCTTGGGTTGAGAACGCTCGGCACCCCACCCTGGCCGTGACCCGGGAGCACGGAGGACATGCACACCTGAGCCACCCCAGGACGTGGTGCGAGGAACAGAGAGGCTGCTGGAGCTGCCTGGTGGGGGTGGGGGGAAGAGAGCATGGCTCCTGACAGCCCCACAGGGCACAGTGTGGCCCAGGGGAGGAGCCCTAGGGAGCATGTCACCCAGGATCCACCGGGAGGAAAAGGGAGGTCTCAGGACGGCTGGTGCGTAGGATCTGAGCAAACGAGGCTGCCCTACAGCCACCAGCATCACAAGACTCTGGTCTTTTCCCCCTGCCTTTTGCTCTGCTGGCCACACCCAGGGCACCCAGGCAGGTATCCCAAGAATGACGTGCACGTAAACTCGGTTCATTGGCCTCTCTTTGGAATCGCTGTTCCGACCCTTTCTCCCCCATGTAGAGATCAAAGGTTTCTCAGAGCTGAAAACCAGCGCACAGGCATGTCGCCTACGATGCCTGTGCCCCTTACTTTGTGGCGTCCCTGATGTCCTCGTGGCTGGCCTTGTGCAGTGCCCCTTGCTGCAGCCTGTCCAAGCTCAGGGACCTCTGGGAAGAAGGAGCTGACGGTACACATCGTGTCCTTGCCGTGCTATCTTGTGACTCTTCCTCCAAAGGCAGCAACTGTGGGGTGGAGAGGAGAGTGACATGAGTTCACCGTGCACCCAGACAGAGGAGCACACAGCCCTGAAATCACAGCCAGCAACTCATTTGAAAAGCTATGAGCTGTGCTTTGTGCAGCGTCCAAAACGACTTCCTAGGATCGGCCTAACGCCAGGCGAAAGGGTGGATTCGCGTCCGGGCAGTGGGCCCACTGAGACCCCCAGCCCATCTGCACCGAGGGGTGTACCCTCCCCAGGACCTCCCACCACCAGGAGCCCGGCCACAGAAGGTAGAGGCGGAGACCCAAACCATGTCACCATACACCACGGCCAGCTGAGAAGGAAGGTGTTTGTTTCCTGACGCCATTCAGGGCAAACCCTGGTGAGCACGGAGCCCTCCCATGCACGATTGTCCAAAGCTCTTTGTTTGGGGGAAGTGGAGCGAGCTTGTGGCCTAATCCACTGTCACCTCTGGTGGCGATGCAAGGCTGGAATCTACGGGGACGTGTGTAAAGTGACAAGGCACCCAACCCCCTGACCCCACACTCGGGTCTGACTTCTGCTTCTCGGGGACATTTCGGTTGATGTTACAAACTGATGGACTCATCTGCAGCTTACAGACAGTCTGCTCGACACGGTGGAGACACAGCGTCCCTTGGCTGCCGTCACGACAAATGAACCCCTTCAGACTCCATTTTTCCTTGTGTGACAGGCTGTGGGTCTGCGGCTATGTGGCTGTGGGCCCTGGAAAGGACCGTGGGGCCATGGACCCGCCAGCGTTACGACCCTTGACAGGTCCTGGTGGTGAGGCAGGGCCGGATCTCACGAGACACACGTGTAGGACTGGTGACACAGGCACAGCCAACTGGGTTTGTACCAGGGCCTCCGAAGCTGCATGGGGCTCGGGACACCCATGGCGGTCAGCACCAAGTGGAGCTGAGCTCAGGGAAGACACAAGCTTAACCAACCGCTCCAAAACACCTGCCTCCTCTCCTGATTTCCTGACAATCATCAGACAACAAAAGGCTACCTTAACAGGCTACAAATTATCCACATAAAACCAAACAGGGTCAGACTGGCTCAACACAAGTAGGTTTCATACCCAGGTGGAAGCAAGGATATGGAGAAAACAAACCCAAAAGGGAACAGGACAGGGAGCCACACTAGCGACCAGGCTATGAGGTGAGCAGAGACGGAGGGTTCCGGGAGCACACCCTCCCCTGTGTCACAGCGCAGTCCACACACAGGCCCCCGCCCAGCACTGGGTCCTGCCAGACTTGTGCCTATGGGCCATTTCAGTCTCAACCAAAACGGGAGGCTCCCGCCAGGCTGGGAAGTGCAACGCCCATGCTGGCCCTGTCTGCATGGACCTGACACCCACTGCCCGTACACCTAGACTTCATCCCCCAAAACCTCCAAAGAGCCCTCCAAGTAACCATCAGTGAGCTGCGGGAGCAGGCCGTCCTGCCTGGGTGTTCATCACACGACCCTCTGTTCCTTGAGAAAGTCCTGCTACAGAAGAAAAGGCAGCACGAGCCAGCAGAATGCAGGGCATGTTCTGTGCCCCGGCGCCAATGTGAGCTCCTGATCTCTGAGGACCGTGCACCGAGGGGCAGGGTGTGGACACCCCCAGGGCCATGAGCCTTTCGCTGTCCTCCCTTACCAGGAGACCAAAGCAGGAAAAAAAGACGGTGATGAATACACCCCGGTCACAAAACAACCAGGGACCGAACTGGCACTTGAACGCAAGAATTCAACTGAACGGACACACCGTCTGTGCAGTGGAGGGGCTCCCCCAGCTGCCGCCCAGCTCTGTATCAGAGGCACGGCCCTGTCAGCGCATGGCTGGGAAGGTCTGGGATGGGGGTCCGGTCCAGGGAGCAAGGCATCCCAGTTATGAGACGGACTCTCTGGTCGAGGGTTCCGTCCCGAGGCACGGCACTTCCCCGTGAGAATGGGCACACCCACATCATTGTCCTCTGGACACAGGAGGTGGCCTGTCCCAGCAAGGGCACTGTAAATGGGAGAAGGGCGCCCGAGCAAAGGTGGGGTACGTGGCAGAGTGGTGTTGTGGCCAGTGTTTGCCCTGCAAAGTGTCCTCATGCACAGGACCCAGGCTCTCAGGCTCTGGTTGCACATCTGGAAATGGGCTAACCACACAAGCTGTGGCTCGCGGGGATGTCTGTGAGGGCCAGGTCACAGGATCCTAAACCACTGCACACACCAGGTGGCGAACCCTAAGAGCTCTCTGAATGCTGCTGGCTACGGCTGTCAAAAGTGGTGATCTCGAAATCGAAACTCTATGCCTCTGCTTCAGTAATTTCTCTTCCTAGAAACTTCTATGTCTCATGGAACTAAGTACGCAGCGCAGCGAGCAAGACACAAACGCGAGACAACGGTGAGCTCTGGTGGCCGTCGCAGGTACCGTGGAAACCGCACGCCGCGCTCGAGCTCCCAGTGGCTCCTGTACTTCCCCGCACACGCCAGCCGCTCGTCCTTACCCAGCTGTGGTGCTCACTGTGAAGAGACGGGCACTCTCCCCCACACCACACACAAACACAGCTAGGTTGCACTACGAAACACTTTCGCTTTCTCCGATGCTTCCTTACATCACTAGGCTGACAGAGGCATGCAAAGAAAGGAAGAGAAATCAGATTTACTGCACACTTGGAAGCTACAATTTCCAAGACCAAACGAGGCGAACATATTTTAAAGAGAACAACAGGACGGATATAATCGAGAGAAGATTTAGAAACAACCACGCCTGGAAGCAGCACTTTGTTCCACCACACATCTGAATGTAATAGGTTATTCGACATTTACCAGAGACACTACCAATTATCACTCAGGGATGGAAAACTCCATTACAACATACACGACTTATTAAAACATGGCATCTTGTAGAACAGAGACATCTAACAGGTGCCTATTCGAAACTTTCCTGTAACTGTTCTCCTTGTTGAAAACCAAGTTACACTTTTACAGTATCACCCTAGGGGATGCCGAAGTTCCCGCAACACCTTGGATAACACCAAACAAACCCACTCTGTTAATGCCCTGCTGGACGTGAATGTGAAATCCTGACCTAGAATTGGATTGACAACCTCTCACAAATCACTGTGCTGGTTACAGGAGGGTGTCCTGGGCAGGTACGTGATAAAAACGGGCTCAGGGGCAGGTGCCGGCTTCACGTTGTAGGAGTCCTGAGTTTCAGTGTAGAAGGCAGTACTTGTGCTCAGTAAGCCCGTGAGATTTGGAGTCCTGAACACGAGTGTCGGCACCGCAAAGCATGCTGTCTGTATCGAGATTCCGTTCGTCTATGCTCAGTGCCTTATCTCTTTTGAAGAAACACTTCGTTTACAAATTATTATCTGGATCATACCCGTATCCACCTGTACTATACAGTGATACGCTAACGACAATTTATGCCTATTGGGGCAAAACCCCACTCTCTAATGACAAATGAAGATACAGGAGAAACAACACGAGCCAGCCACGAGTGACCACAGACGCTCCAGGGCAAAACAGCAAAATGACAAAACACAAACCACAGAACTTTTACCCTGTGTCTCCTTCCAGCTAGCACTGCGTCTCTGCTCCCAACCAGAGTTCAAGTCCTCCAGAAAGCTGCCCCTACCGTGTCTAAACAGACTCTGGAACTCTGGCGAGTGGGCTTTAGCGCAAGGGCTCCTGGACCAGACCACCGTGGTCCTCGGCCTCCACCTTGCCTGGCCCCACCCAGCACGACCAGGCCACCGGGCTCCCTTTCCCTGAGCACCTGGCTCACTGAGACCAAGCTCACCGCTTGGTCTCTGCCAGTTCTGTCTCTCTCTCTCCACTGCCACACTGGGCAGTGCCCAGAGAGCCACCCTTGCACTCTGGGGCTATCCACAGGTGCCCATCTAGGGACTTGTCAATCATCTGTCAAACAGAAATAGATAACTAACACACATATCACCTTTTACTTCCCATTCGCTGCTGGTCTCCCCTCACTACACTGTGCACACATAGGGGTGCAGGCCTCTCCTCTGACTTTTTATCTATTTATTGTTTTCTTTGTTTTATTTCAAGTGGGGGAGGAGCAGAGAGAGGGAGAGAGAGAGAATCCCAAGCAGGCTCCTGGCGCGGTCAGCGCAGAGCCCCATGCGGGGCTGCGGGGCTCCGGGTCTCGATCTCACAAACCCAGAGATCGTGACATGAGCAGAAATCAGCAGTCGGACGCTTGACCGACTGAGCCACCCGGCGCCCCTCATCTGGGTTTTTCAGTCATGCTGCACCCTAGCTCTGGGACGATATCTGCACCAAACTTGTTCCATGACTACAGGTGCTCAAAACTTACACAAATATATAAAAATATACGCGGCTGAAGAGACAAAGGACAAAAGTACTTAAACTCCAAAGGTGAATTCTTTGTTGTTTAAGGATGAATACACATGTTCATTTAACCTTCATTAGCGTTTCAAACCCTTACTAATTTGCATTGTGCTGTGCTTAACACTAGGTCCTATCTGAATCCACATTGCTACTTTATACAAAGAAAGAACAAAAGCTCTCAAAAGTAAATTCTAAGGCAGCAAAAGAAGAATGGGGGAAGGGGAAAAGAGAAAGCATCCTATCAGTCCTTTAGTTCCAGAAGAGCCTCACAGACAGAGGAAAAGGCAGGTGACATTGGAGCAGGCAGGTGGGTCCCACGAGAGCCCCCAGAGGATGGAGGTCCTTGCCTTGGAAGGCTCATGTCGCAGACGGGCCACACGGCCTTTCCGGTGGCGCCGCAACACCGTGCTGCTGCTGCTGCTGCTGCTGGCATCCGTGGGGCTGTCCGCCAGACGGAACCTGGAAGCTGGGATGCTGCCGACGTGCGTCCGCCTGAAATACGGAGGAAAACAATCAAACAAACACGCACACACACACCAAGGTTGTTATCTAAAGAAAAGTGGACTTTGTCAGCCAGGCCAGAACCCATCCATTGGGAAAATGAGGTCAGAGAAAAAGGTCTCCAAGGAAGGCGTCTTTGCCCCTGGCTCCAGTGCAAGCCCGCTAGCCGGGCCCTGTGGAGACAGGGTCTCCCGGGCCCAGCAGGTGAAACGCATCCCCGCGGCCCAGACGTCCCCGAGGTGGAGCAGCGCCTGCCCCCAGTCAAGCTGTCGTCCTGCGTGTCTGCACCACCTCTTGCCCAACTGACCGGAAAGCACTCCTATACGTCCCTCTGGCCTTCACCTGCCATCGGCCCACGTGTGCCAAGGCCCTTGCTGTGATGCCAGGTGACCCCAGGTTTTCCTCCACCAGCCACTATCGGGCGCCCCAGGGGCAGTCGCAGCAGGATCCTCGGGAACCACACCTCGCAGCTCCCGTACACAGGAGGTGGCAATGCGCCCGGTGTTTCCAAGGCAAAAGCGTCTCTGGCCTCTGTGCAGTTAGACTAACAGACAAATGTCCCCCTTGGCCACAGAAGTCTCCAGAAAAGTTCCATGGAGCCCCGAGCCCCTAGGGTGGAGTCACTTAATTGGGCTGTCAGCTGCTCCCCTCAGCAAAGGCTCTGGGCACGAAGCTCTGGGCAGCAGCTGTGAAGGAGCACCGGCCAGCCCACGTGCCCGGCCTCAGCCACGGGCTCACCCTCCACACTTGAACCCTGCACGGGAGTCCAGTGGCTCCTTGCTCTCTGGAAAAGAAGAGAGGCTGCCTTCCATTTCACCAATCCTTATGGTCTCGGGAGACAGAACACGCCCATCTGATTCACATCAACTAGAGAGGGGGCCCCTGGCGTCACCCCTTGTGGCCTGGAGACAGAGCCACCACGACAGGGCGTCTCCTCTGTGGTGCTTCAAGCTCTTCTCTGCAGCCTTTCAAGAAACGTCATTGACACGTGCTGCCTCAGGGTACTGATTGCTTCTAAGACAGCCAAGTCGGGACTGCCCGCTGGCCACAACCACCTTCCCCTCCTCTGGTCCCCCCATTCCCAGAACAACTGCTCACCTGAGCTCAGGTGGTCTAGCTTCACCGCTGTGCGGCCATGACACATCGCCAATCGGGGAGAGCCACACACGCCACCCCGCATGGGACCTGGCATGGTTCATGGCTCCTCCGAGGTTCACGTGTGTCCCCTGACTCTGACACCCTATCTCAGGCTCCCTGGCTCCCGACCCCACCACCCTGCACCCAGTCCTATCCCAGAGCTCTCTCCCATCTGCCCCGCCTGCGTGTGGAAGTGGGTCTGACACCTTTCTTTTCATCTGCAACCCAGACCATGTCATCTTGCTAGAGGACGACACAAACAGAAGACGTGGCTATGAGGTCGTGCCAGGAGGGCTCAGCTGTCCAGCCTGCCTGCCGCCTTCCCAGTCTCGTCCCCACGGCCTCTGGCCGCTCACGGTGACACAGCTCCCAGCAGCCTCTCTTCTGCCACCAGACGAGAGAGCACTTTGGGAGACGGCTTCAAACAGACCCTGTTCCTCAGCCGGTCTCCTGCCCGGGGTCTTCTGACCACAAGGCCACCTGTGACCGCGGCCAATGCCTCCGCAACCACGGGAGCACTGCGATCCTCTCTATCCTTCTCCTTGGCCAGCTCACCTCAGGCGGGTGACGGGCGTGGACGTCCCTCTTATGGCAACTGCCCCAGGGTGCCACCCTCCAGGGGCCTGCACAGCCCCTTCCCTTGAGAACTCCAACATGCACTCGAGTGGCCTGCACCACATCCACTGTTTGCTCCCTTGGCCTCCTCACACATACCCGTCTTCAAGCCCTGGAATGGTGACACTCAGCACACTGGTGTCTTGCTGGCGAGGATCTCCGTCAGCCAACCAAGAGGCTGCTCTGTGCCTGGATCTTCCTGGGTGCTTCTCTCTCCGGACACACATTCGCTGTGCCACCAGTAGTTCCGTGGACAGGGAGGGCCGCTTGTGACTCTACCTGCACTGACTTCTCTCTCCTACAAGCAGGCTCAACAAGGGCAGCCACAGCACACCCTCGACTCTCCCGAGAGCCCCCGACGGCAGCCGCACAGACCCCAGTGAGGCCTGAGTGGGCCTGCCGTTGGAGCAGGAGCCTCCTTCCTGCACCTAAGGGGGCCCAGTCAGCTACTCGAGGCACTGTCACACCAGAATGACTCTCACATGGTACCCATTTCCTACAAAGAAGCAAGCAAACCTTTTAATACCTCGCTGACAATTACTGTCTGCAGGACGCAGCTCACAAGCCGGCTGACCCACTCCCTCACAGGCGACTCACCAACGTCCCAACAGAGTTACAGCGATTACATGTCATTCTCCAGTCTTTTCAAACATATAAGAAACTGCGAGCACTGCGCTAACCCCACCAATGTCAAGGTGACCTTCACAACCATGGCCACGTGTGCACTCCCATGGTGACCCCACTGGCGTTGCGGAAGGGACCATAGCTTCCAGGGATGCTGGGCCGAACCTGGCACGCTGGACCCCTCCTAGCCCCACACCATCACTGCCACACTCGGTGGAGGGAGGCCGCAAAGAAACCCACCCAAACACGAACAGAACTTGCCCTAACTTCCACTCCTCCTCCCATGGCTGTGAGCTCTGTCATGCCTCCCAGTCTCCTGAGATTCCAAACCTAACCTCTGGAATGAGGTTGTACTTCTTCCGCTTGCCAACTACTAAGCTACCGGCTCCCTGAGCTACATCCAGTCACTCTGCCCATTCGGCCAGAGGATTCCTCTGGAAGATACACAGCAGGTGCCAACATAGGTGTTTGTGAGGTGGTTCATGTTAGGCACGGTGAAGGGCAGTGTCCCCCCCAGCCCCGCCCCATCATCAGTTAGCCGGTCCCTGGAAAATGGATCGCGTCAGACTACAACACACTCAGGGTTATTGTGTGTAACTCTGATCCGGTTCGGGTCATACCATAGCACACCCACGGTTCTACTTTGGAACCATGAGCTGGTTCAGGTCATACTGGTGACAGAGGGAAGCCACCCCCAGCCGCATCTCAAACAGATGTGTGAACCGGGAAGTGTCATACCCGTGGTGAAGCGAAGAGCCTCTCACTCTTGCCCGCTTTAATACGGCCCTCAGTGCTTCGAAGTTCCGTAGAAGGTGATCCTGCAAAGCAGCAAATGACAACGACGCTCACTGCAAGCAAGGTTAACTAGTCTTTGCATCAGGAGTCCGTTCAACACAGAGCACAAACTGGTAGTGGCCAGAGGAGAGGAGAGTAGGGGCGGTGGGCAAAAGAGATGATGTTGATTACGAGGCATCAGCATCCAGATATCAAATAAGGCCGTCTCGGGGATGAAAAGCACAGTACAGGGAATACAGTCTGTGATACCCTAAGGACTCTGTATGGTGACACACGGTGACCACAGTGATGGTGACGAGCAAAGAGTCACGTGTGCAATTGTTGAAACCGTATGCTGTCTACTTGAAACTGATACAACACTGTAGGTTCATTAGAAAACAAGAACAAATGGAAAACACTACTAGCATCAAGTGTGCTGAAATGCTGACCATCATAACCACGATGGGTAAATTCAGCAGTTACAAACCCCAAGACCATTCTCTCCAAGAGTCCTCCAGGAAACACCCAGATCACCAAGTGAACGTCCTAAACCCTACTGAACAGTTAGGTCTCAGGCATAGCAAGGTTACAGAGGAGAAACACCGAGCCACTAGGACTTCTTCCTAATTATGTAGAGAGGAGCAGGACTTTCTGGGCGGTGGGGGAATAGCCCTTCTGTGCAATAGGCACGTGGTCCGTCGTGGACCCTCTGCAGCCCAGCCTCACGTCTGCACACGCAGCACCAGGGAGCAAACCGACGAGGAGCTTCGGTCACACAACTAGCCCGTAGGCAGTGCCGTCCCAGGCCGGAGACACCGCCGCACGTGGCTAACTGAGCGCCCAAAATGGGGCTGGTCCCAACCACAGGGGATGGAACTGTGAGATGCCCCGTGGGTTGCAAGGACTGAATGTGGAAAAACATTGTAGAGTAGCTCCTTCATGTCTACACTATTTACATGATACAATAACATGTTGCTTGCATCAGGCTGCATGAAAACTAAACATCACCCGTCTGTTTGACCATTGCAACGTTTTTTTTTTTTTTAATTTATTTTTGGGACAGAGAAAGACAGAGCATGAATGGGGGGGAGCAGAGAGAGAGGGAGACACAGAATCGGAAACAGGCTCCAGGCTCTGAGCCATCAGCCCAGAGCCCGACGTGGGGCTCGAACTCACAGACTGCGAGATCATGACCTGGCTGAAGTCGGACGCTTAAGCGACTGTGCCACCCAGGCGTCCCTGTTTGACCTTTTCAAACGCAGCCTCGAGAACCCTTGGGATGACACCCGTGTCACCTGTTACCTTCCTGCTGGGCTACGCTGCACTCAACGAAAGGTTTACGTGAACATTTTCGCTTTCGAGCGAACCCCCGAAGGGACTCAGAAATCTGAACCCCATAGGCTGCTCGGCTCCAACTCCGCCACATGCGTGCCATCCAGACTTGCGAGCGTGGGGCCGCTCGAAAGCACAGTGGTGGCTCGCCTTGGAGGAAGTGTGAGCCCCAGAGGTCACCTGCTCCTTTCCAGTCTCAACCGATCACTGAATGATTGAGAGATGGAAATACCTTCTCACGTTGCGTTTCTTATAACTGTTTTTTCAGATTGCCAACTTCTCCTAACAGAGTCTTCTGAGAAAGGTACACACAGTCCTTTAGTGTTGATTCTTTCAAACGTTCCACATGCTAGAGCATGCCGACGTTTCTCTTTACCATAACGCAGCACCACAGACAAGGCATGGAGCGGATGGCCCTACCAACGAACCGGGTCACATGACCACAGAGTGAAATGCTGTCTGTGAAACTGCAGTAACAGCCTTTACTCATACTTTGTCCATGTACAATTTCTTCCCGGATCACTGTCTGACTGTAAGTATGACAAGTTCCTAAGTTCACTTGCAGCAGGTACACTGGTTGGTACTAGCTTTTAGGGTCTGTGATGCCTCAGTCACTTGGGAAACCTGACCTAAGTTTCGTACATATACTTCCAATCTCACATACAACTTTCTACCGAAAGGCTGGCCCCAGTGATCAAGGTAGAACCTCACGTGGGGTATAATAACGCACCTCATAATGGGTTTTACCCAAAACAAGTGTGTCGTGGAATTAGCATTGCTCACTGGTGTCTCCAAGTGCCAATCTTAGGGAAGATTCTGGGCTCATCTACAGGGACACAGGTGTCACCAGAACCGGTAGTATCAGGTCCGCATCCAACTGTCCCCACCAGAGCTTCTCTCACAGAGATGGTATGATACTGCTTCCCTCCCGTTACACCTCAAGTGTATCCGTTATGATGGTGTGAGAGTCCAGGCTTCGACTCTTTGCAACCCAGATGAAAAGAGGGAAGGCAGGACATGGAACAGGAGAAACTCTGTTTTCAGCTGGTTAAATGCCTGACAGAACTGCGCACTCCTACCGCTCGTTCTGGACAAAGAGGTAGAAATTAGCTCCCCAGACAAGAACCAGGCTGAAGGTTCCAGCACAGGGGTGGCAAACAAGGGCCTGCCGACCACATCCAGCCACCGCCGGGTCCTCTCAACAAAGGGTTATCGGCACACGGCCCCTCCCCTTAGTTATATACTGCCTATGGCTGTTTCTGTGCCCATCTTTGATTAGCATGAAGCTAGCTTACTCCTTACGTCTCAGTTAGGAAAAGCCTAAAATACTCACTCTCGGGCCCTCCCCAGACCATACTCCTCTTCTAGACAGTGAGACGCACCTTCCCGCACACATACGTCGGGCAGGGACAGGACACTGGGAACTTAACGTAGGCAGTGGGTAACAGCCTGCAGTTTTTCCGCGTGAAAGAATCATTTCTACTTTCTGCAGTGGCTGTTAGCCTCTGCTCCACGCTGCTCCTCAGGATCACAACGTGAGCGTCTCCTCTGTGAGGACGGGGGCACTCAGCCGCTGTCTCTCATGTCCTACCTTATCTTCCGCAGCAGCCATTCTCTCTTTTAGATGACGCTGAAGTCGCTTGTCCGATTCATACAGGAGCTTGTCAATAGTGCTGGACAGATGTTGATTAGTCTCTTCCTTTAGTTTTTCTCTCTGCCTTACCTGAAAGAGAAGACGCAGGCTTCAAGCCAAAGTGCGAACACCGGCTCAGGCGTGCGAATGACCAGCGGTGTGACCCACACGCACGCCTTCCTCGGCTGCCCCTTCCCACGGCACTCTTTGGCGTGCTTGTGCGTCACTGCCAGCACCGACCTAGCGGGGCACAGAAACGCAGGAACCTGCTTCCCAGGGGTCATCACTTAGCAGGTCCCTTTGTTTCTGGGAAACAAAACACGCATGGGCCCTCACGAATGTCCTCATTATTAGCTCTCAGATGGGCTCAGGAGGCAGATGTACATGCAGGAAAGAGCATATTCTTAAGGGGATCAGCTGATCTACTCACGGGAGGAGGAATATTCCGGGGCGGACACAGAAGCTCGGATCTGGCCTCAGGGGGAAAGAAATGAATCCATTGACAAAACCCAAAGATAAAAAAAAAAATCCCCTTTGGGAAAGATTCAGTGGTGAGAAAGACTTTCACCTGTTTTTCGTGAAATTCACACATCTCCTGAACGTTTTGTAATGGAAACTTGTATTTACCTCAAGTAATTTCCGAACGTAACCGCAAAGTTCACGGGGCTGTGTTTTATAGAACTCTCCTCAATCGTATGGTTTAAAAACTTGTTTCTACCGCATATCCTGAATTAACCCAAAACAGAAGCGGCGAGGACAGGCCGGCAGGATTCAGGGGCTCCTGCCGGGCGCAGGGCCGTGGGGGACGGAGTACACATGTGCCCTGCAGTCGGGGGGCCCAGGGAGGAGGAAGAGCCCTCAGGACACACCCGCAGGCTAGGCAATGGACAGTCCCTCCAGCCTCGGGCTTCCTCATCTCTAAGCCACACCTGCTGGCACCTCTTTCCTTGGGAGCAGGCAACAGAAAGCACGACCACCACACCTCACACGCAGCAACGGCCATCACTTGGAAAAGACCCTGGCCACCCCACAAGAAGGGATCAGCACCCAAGTATTTTTCAAGCAAAGCAGCTTAAAAGTGTCCTTGCAATTGTCTCAGTTATAATAGAATCCTTATCTCAACACCTGTCCCTCCAAACTACCATACAGTCCTAAAGGCAATGAAGTGCTTCTCTAAGTAGGTGAGGTCGAATTCTCGGCCCAAGAGGCTAGCGTCTGGTTGTGCTCGCTTGTGTGCATGTGTCATGGCGGGCTGGGGTCGGCCAACCCGAGCCGTCACGCTAGCATCAGAAGCTTCACTCCGCGGAAACTCATGTTTTATGCTCTGACCCTGAGGGCCAAGCACACGAGTTTCTGGTGTAAGTTAAGGGTGAGTGTTTTGAGTTTTCTGGTGAAAACAAAACCTGATGGCCTTGGATGGACGTCCCAAGTTGGGGAGGCTGCTCCCTGCTCTGTCTCCTGGGTGTTTCATGTTGACGTCCGACCAGCTCCCGCAGGGAAAAATCTCAGGGGATTCAAGGGACAAGGGCCTCCCTTTCGTCAAGGCTCGATGACGCTATTCCTCTTCTTAGGAACATCTACCCCGACCTGTGCCTTTACATCTCAAGTAGAAATTCAGGATGTGGGGACCAAGGTCAGGCCCGTGACCTGATTTCAGGACCTCAGTGTCATGTCCTAAGGAAGGAGACCCCTCCTCTAGGCTGCCCTACCCCAGGCCAGTACCTCCGCTTTGGCCAAGGGACACCCACGAGGTCCCGCGTCAACCGTGAGTAGCTGCTAAAGAGCTGGTGGGCACGGTGGGCTGTGCGGGTGCCTCCACCCCTAGGCGGCACTGCCTACGGGGCCCCAGCGTCCAGAGAACATTGTCCACAGGCTAGGAGTGTTCACTAACGTCCAACTTGCACAAGAGTGCACTGTACCCCTGATGGGATCGAGAAGGGGCCTGGCGTCCACGTGGGGAGAAGTGGGAAACAAGGGACCACTCCCTACCCCCACACCCCCAGCCTGCGCCTCATCCTCAATCACTGCCAGGTGCGCGGCTGCTCCGCCCGGACACGTACCCGCTGCAGTTCTTGGTTCTTTTCCTCCAGCTGGGCCTCCATCTGGTGCAGCCTTTCTTCCATGTTGCCACGCCTCTGCTCAGCCTGTGGGCGACAGCGGGGTTAGAAGAGCTGGCTGCCTCACAACACACGCTGTGCCTACGAACGACATGCTGTGAGCGGCCTTCTGCCTGCTCACAGTCCCTACAGGCCTCATGCGTGCCAGTGGGAAACAGTGGGCTTCCTTGCTGGTGACCGGGGGTAGGCAACGGTCTCGTCCCCACCCCGGGTTCTGGATCCTTGGACGGTGCCTCGTCCCCTGGGAGACACGCCTGTCCACTCAGCACGGACAGGAGGAAGCAGCAAGGGGAAAGAGCAAACAGGCGTGCTGCCTTCCTAAGCTGGGAAGTTACTTCCAACAACTTAGCTTTCTCAACAGCACAGTGTCCAAAGACAAAGGGTCGGGCTACACGGCTGACCAGGGATAGGAGACAGGACAGGCGAGAAAAGAATCGGAGACTTGGCATGCAGATCACAAAGGAGGAGAGGCTCTGTTGGAGCCTGGGCCTGTGGGCGCCCAATGCCGCCTGCCCGACTTGATGGCAGCCTTGAGGGCCATTATCCCGTGACGAACCCACCCCCCTTCCCACTGGGACCCTCACTGCACTGGAACCGGTGACACAGAAGCACCGACAGGCTCCCTGCTACAGGTTCCCTCAGCCCAGGTTCCGGAAGGATGGACTGGCTGCCCAGTCATGTGCTCCCTCGTCCTGTGTGCATCACTCGATCCCAGCACAGACTACATCATGTCTGGAAACTACCTCTTCAACTGCTGCCTTCCTCTGTGGGTGGTGAGGGCTGTGAGAGCTGGGAGGGCAGGGACTGTGTCTGGCACGTTCCTCGACTCTATTTGTGGAACCTCCGAGTGAATTCCTTAAAGATTTATTTCTTAAAGGGGTGTCTGGGTGGCTCAGTCAGTCGGGTTCTGACTCTTGGCTTCAGCTCAGGTCATGAACTCAAGGTTTGGGCGTTCGAGCCCTGGGTCAGGCTCTGTACTGATAGCATGGAGCCTACTTGGCATTCTATCTCCTTCTTTCTGCCCCTCCCCTGCTCATGTATGTGCCCATGCTCGCCCTCTCTGTCTGTGTCAAATAAATGAACATTTAAGAATTTTTTAAATAAAAACGATTGTGTTTAAAAGAGGATAGGATATTCTCATTTCTCGGAAAAATTCTATGCTTTCTTTGTTTTTTTTTTCCTTCGGTAAGCTCTACACCCAACGGGGAGCTCAGACTCATGACCCTGAGATCAAGAGTCCCAAGCTCCACTGACTGAGCCGGCCAGGCACCCCTGTCCTTCTCTTGCCCAAGGCTACTATCTTGAGCTTTGAGTCGCTGACTTAAGTCTGAAAAGCAGTGAGTCTTAGATGCAGCCAACGGCAAACAGCACACGTCAGACAAAACCGGAGGGAACAAAACTGGGGATGATGCCTGCCGTTTGAAAAGCATTCCAATCTCAGACAAAGTAGCACCGAAAACAGATCTCAGCTGGTTCGCGGACTTTGGCACGCCGACGTTACCGGTGAGAAATGAGATACAAGAACGGACCGCCATGAAAATGACATTCCCACCATGGGACCCAGAAGGAAACGGGGGCCCCACCTTGCAGAGGGTGGCCACCCTCTGGGCCGGCTCGGCTTCCACCTCGGGCAGCGACTTGGCCTTCCTCGGGGTCTGCTGCAGCCTCCGCTCCGCCACCTCCAGGCGCTCTTGCAACTGGCGGTTTTGATCCACAGTCTAGGAAATGAAGGCAAAGCATCAAAGTGTAGCAAGTCTTCTCTCCGTTTCCATTTTTAATAAAGTGAAACAAAATCTGAATGCAGAGATCTGCTGTTAGTTCTGACCGAAGCCAACAGTTTGGTAGGTGCTTCAGAGTAAACCTTTCCTTTCTGCAAGGAGTCACCCACTGCCTTGGTCCTCCTTTCACTACGCAAAACATGTCTTGCCAAACTCTTTGCTCTTCTACAGTATCTTCAAAGAAGTCTTTCCAAAGACAAAGTTCCCACACATTAAAGAAAACCCATCTTCTGGAGGAGCTTGCTCGTTCTTCCTGACCAGTAAAGGAGAGAAGGGTGAGGTCCTAACCCTTCGTAAACATATTTATACTGCGGTCCAAGGGCTCGCTACATAGGACATTCTGAGGTGGGCACATCAGCCAGCACAGAGCTTCTGAGAGCATGCCTGATGCCAGTTGAGTTCTTTTTGGAAGTGTACCATTATTCAACAAAAACACTCTCCCTCTTGACCAAAAACGTGGAAAACTTCAACGTGGAAAAGTTAGACACGAGATTTTTTGTTAAAGGACTTGTAGGGAAGCCGAGGTGGCTCAGTCGGTTAAGCGTCCACCTTTGGCTCAGGTCATGATCTCATAGCTCATGGGGTCAACCCCGCCTCATGCTCTGTGCTGACAGCTCAGAGCCTGGAGCCTGCTTTGGATTCTGTGTCTCCCTCTCTCCCTCCCTGGCCCTCCACTGCTCATGCTCGCTCACTCTCTCTCTCTCACTCTGGCTCCCTATCTCAAAAATAAATAAGCATTAAAAATATATAAAGTCATTTAAAAATTTTTTTCAACGTTTATTTATTTTTGGGACAGAGAGAGACAGAGCATGAACCGGGGAGGGTCAGAGAGAGAGGGAGACACAGAATCGGAAACAGGCTCCAGGCTCTGAGCCATCAGCCCAGAGCCCGACGCGGGGCTCGAACTCACAGACCGCGAGATCGTGACCTGGCTGAAGTCAGACGCTTAACCGACTGCGCCACCCAGGTGCCCCTATAAAGTCATTTTAAAAATCATGTACAAGGTGAGGTTTTTGCAAGGTTAACGTTTGTTCCCACAGACTTCTTCCACCTTCTGTGTGCATATAGCTCTGTGTGTATATACAGACCGCGTATCATGCTTTAAAACCCTCCAAAATAAATCACATGCTGTACACATAGTATTTCGTGATCTGCCCTTTACACTCATGCTTTGGAATATGTTACGTGCTCTCAAACAGCATTCCTCCATGTCATTTTAATGGCTTCCTAGTATACCACTTTCATTATCATTTTGGGTCGACTGACACATTTGACAAACACACCAGACAAAGCTCACTCTGTTTCCAAGAAGCTGGATGTGGTTTTCCTGTTCAATGCCGGATGACCTGAGACAACCAAGGAAGAGACGTGCGGCTTCCCAAAACACAGGGTCTCACATCCTCACGCCAGACTGTGCTTCTGCCCCTGCCATTCCCCCCGATCTCAGGTACTAACCAAAATGGCCAGCTGCCGACACATTCCCGGCCACTCCCTGCTCCTTTGGAAACAGGGCTAACAGGCAACAGAGTAACGTGCATGTAAGACAAGACAAAGAAGGAATCAAGGAGGGGAGCCTCATAACATGCTTCATAAAATTCGAAAGAATTAAACCCTGGAAGTTGAAGTAACCCCGCTGGTCAACACAAGATTCTAAGATCCTAAAACCTTGACATTGACACTTGGTCCTTAACTTGACTTGTAATTAATAAAAGTGGAATGATGTTGAACGAAACCAATGACCTGTCGATGAAGAGAGTCCTTCTTTGGGAACTCGTTTTCAAGTTTATCTTTGAGGTTGTGCAGAGAGGTGGCTTTGTGCTGTGCCCTGAGGCAGCGCTTCTCAAGGGTAGTGATCCTGTCTTACATGTCTTCCTTCTGGGCCACGGCCTACAGCAGGTATTTCAGAGGGAAAACAGGGAAAGAATTAGCGGACGACACATTAACACGCTCCAGACACAAAAACCGGGTGAAATCCTCATTTTCCAAACAAACAGAAAAGTAGCATCCTCGGGGTACCTGGGTGGCTCAGCCGGTGTCGCTTTGTGAGTTGGCGCCCCGCATCACCTCTCCTTTGGCGCCCGCCGCCCCTCCCCCCTCCCTGCCTGCTAACCTGTCTCCCCAGGGAGCTGCGCTGCTGGGGCCTAAAAAAACCCCAGCCACTGCTCCCTCAGGCCCTCCCCGGGCCAGCAAGGCGGCCCTGCCTGGCTGGCCCCGACCCGACTCGCCCCCCGCCACCCCATGCGCCCACACCCCAGGGCATTTCAAAGGGGCACGCTCCCCACTCCCGGAACCCGGCCAAATCCCACTGCAGTGACTGGAAGCCCAGCCCAGCTTTGCACCTTTCCTGACACACCACCCAAACCCGCACCTGCTCCGAGGTGGGGGTGCGGTGTGGGCGGAACAGGAGGCTGGCGCCGGGGGCCTGGAGGGTGGGGGCTGGGTGGGTGTATACAAGAACCCAGGAGCGGGCCGGAGGGACAGGGTGAAACTGACTCGCATCCGCCACAGGCCTGGGCTCCCTGGGTCCTGGATATCTTCCCTCCCTCGAGCCCTCATCCCCAGGGACCCTGGCATTTCAGGAGGCCCAGCTAGGGTAGCGGATTCGGGCTGGTGATGTTGTCTGGGGGTGTTGGGGACTCTCGGGTGGGTTTGCACCAGTTGGGGGAGACGGGAGGGAACGGCCTGGTGGCTGGCTGCGCTCGCCCTAGGGCTGCGGAAGAGAGGCCAAGAAGGCAGCCAGGCGGGCCCAGAAGGCACAAGCGCCCTGATGCTCCAAGCTCGCTGTCCCCACTTCCCAGGGAGCAGCCCAGCGTGGTGTGGTGCGGACCTGCGAGGTGCCTTGCGGCGCGGTTCAGGATGGAAGCGGAGGCGGGCGTGCAGCCAAGCCGGGAGCAGCCTGCAAGAGTCCCGGGATTGGAGAACGCCGGGGCTGGCGCCAGAGCGCGTTGCCAGGGTCCGTTTGCGCGGCCTCTGCCACCCGCCCGGGGCCCGGGGCCTTGGCCCGCGGCGGAGGGCGGCGGCAGGCAGGCAGGCAAGCGGGCAGGCAAGCAGGCAGGCGCGTGCATGGGTGAAGCGCAGCACCCGCTTGGCTTGGGACTCGTGGAGCAGGCTCTTGAAGGGCCCAGCCAGCAGCCACTGGCCTGTTCGGCCTTACCGGCCAGAACGCGCCCGACCCCGTCTTTTCTGGGAAGCTAAGCAGGGTCGGGGCTGGTTCCAACTTGCATGGGAGACGGCCTTGGGAATACTGAGTGCTGTAGCCTTCTGCCTTTTAAGCCTGTGGCCTCCATCACCTCTCCTTTGGCGCCCGCCACCCCTCCCCCCTCCCTGCCTTCGACCCTGTCTCCCCAGGGAGCTGCGCTGCTGGGGCCAAACACACCCCAGCCACTGCTCCCTCAGGCCCTCCCGGGCCAGCAAGGCGGCCCTGCCTGGCCCGTCCACGCCCCGCCTCGCCCTCCCGTGCCCACACACCCCAGGGCACTTCGAAGGGGCACACTCTCCACTCCCGAAACCGGGCCAAATCCCTTTGCAGCGACTGGAAGCCACAGCCCAGCTTTGCACCTTTCCTGACACACCAACCAAACCCGCACCGGCTCCGAGGGGGGGTGGGGGGGGTGTGGGGGAGCGGTGTGGTGTGTGGGCGGAACCGGAGGCTGGCGCCTGGGGGCTGGAGGGTGGGGGCTGGGTGGGCGGATACAAGAACCCAGGAGCGGGCCAGAGGGGCAGCGCGACCCCAGACTCCGCATCCGCCACAGGCCTGGGCTCCCTGGGTCCTGGACCTCTTCCCTCCCTCGAGCCCTCATTCCCAGGTCCCCTGGCATTTCAGGAGGCCCAGCTAGGGCAGCGGATTCGGGCTGGTGATGTTGTCTGGGGGCGGTGGGAACTCCGGGGTGGGTATGCACCAGGTGGGGCAGACAGGAGGGAACGGCCTGGTGGCCGGCTGCGCTCGCCCTAGGGCTGCGGAAGAGGCGCTGAGAGCCCCGGCCGGGCGGGCCCGGAAGGCAAGAGCGGCCTGATGCTCCAAGCTCGATGCACCCACTTCCCAGGGAGCAGCCCAGCGTGGTGTGGTGCGCGCCAGCGAGGTGCCTTGCGGCGCGGTTCAGGATGGAAGCGGAGGCGGGCGGGCGGCCCAGCCGGGAGCAGCCTGCAAGAGTCCCGGGATTGCAGAACGCCGGGGCTGGCGCCACAGCGCGTTGCCAGGGTCCGGTTGCGCGGCCTCTGCCACCCGCCCGGGGCCCGGGGCCTTGACCCGCAGCGGAGGGCGGCGGCAGGCAAGCAGGCAAGCTGGCAGGCAGGCAAGCAAGCAGGCTCGTGCACGGGTGAAGCGCGGCACCCGCTTGGCTTGGGACGTGTGGAGCAGGCTCTTGAAGCGCCCAGCCGCAGCCCCTGGCCTGTTCGGCCTTACCGGCCAGAACGCGCCCGACCCCGTCTTTTCTGGGAAGCTAAGCAGGGTCGGGGCTGGTTCCCACTTGCATGGGAGACGGCCTGTGAATACCGGGCGCTGTAGCCATTTGCCTTTTAAGCCTGTGGCCTCCGTCACCTCTCCTTTGGCGCCTGCCGCCCCTCTTGTGTCCCTCTCTCCTCAAGGATCTTGGCTCCTGGGGAAACACACCCCAGCCACTGCTCCCTCAGCCCCTCCCGGGCCAGTAAGTTGTCCTGGCCTGCTCCGGCCCTGTCAGGCGTGGCTGGCACATCCCACCGCTAGTCAGATGGGGCATGATCCCTGGTACCCGCTCCCCTTATCAGGCCAAGTCTTTCTGTTCTGGCTGGACACCACTCCCCAGCTTTGCAATTTCCCTGCACACAACCCACAGGTGCAGGGTGGAGGAAGAGAGGGCGGGGCTGGGGTCTGGGTAGGGGTTCGGATGTTGGAGGTTTGGGTTCGGGCGCGTTTATACAGGGACCCAGGAGGGGTGGGAGGCGCAGGGAGATCTCAGATATGGACTATGCCCCAGTCCTGGGCTCCCTGGGTCCTCTACCTCTGCCCTGCCTCTCAGCCCTCATCCCCAGAGCCCCTGGCAATTCACAAGGCCCATCTAAGGTATTGGGCTTGGGCTGGTGAGGTTCTCTGGGGACGCTCGGGGCTTCCGTTTGGCTTTGAGCCAGGTGGGGCAGACAGGAGAGAATGGCCAGTGTTTGGTTTGAGCTAGCCCTCTTGGTGGGGAGGAGGGGCTGAGAATCTGCTGGGTTGCAAGGCAAGGCTGGTCTTATGCCCCTTCTTCAGCGCCCTGGTTCCAAATTAGCAGCCTTCCTTTTTTTTATGGGTTTGACAGAGGTGTGTTTCCTTCCTGGGGCAGCCAGTAAGATATGTACTTTTCAGCCCAGTGATAGAGTGTAAAGTTTCAACTTGTAATGGTTTGTTGAAACTATCGATTATTGGACGAAGTGAATTATGTCAGTCAGAAATATACAAGTACCATGTAATATTGTAATCATTCATGGGTTAGAAGTAAAGAATCACCGGAAATAAGAGAGCGAGGTCGTGAGGAAGAGACAAAGTGAGAGAGTGAGAGCGAGTAGAGTATCAAGTAACAGACCCTACTATGGTAATAGTTTGATAGTACTAGAGGGAAGGTGGTTGCTGGGGTAGTTTTCGCACCACGTGAAGGAGATTGAAATGTGTACCTGCAAAAATGCACACTGGGTAATATTTGGACCCTGAAACTACTTAACTCTTTGTATTAACCTTTTGAAATCAAAGAGACTACAAAACATGCAATTTGAAAAAGAAACAAAATGAAATGAGTACCTGTCCAATCGTTTAGTAGGTGAATTACATGAGATTGTAGTTATGACACCCTTGCCAGGACTGCTGTGGCTTCGGAACTACGTTGGGGGGGGGGGGGGCACATGGGTGGCTCAGTGAGTTGAGTGTCCGACTTGGGCTCAGATCATGATCTCGCTTTCTGTGAGTTCGAGCCCTTTGTCAGGCCTTGTGCTGATAGCTCAGAGCCTGTGTCTCCCTCTCTCTCTGCCACTTCCCTACTCATGCTGTGTCTTTCTCTGTCTCTCAAAGATGAATGAACATGAAAAACCATTTTAAAAAAAGAACTACCTTAGAAGAAGTTACAATGTCCTCTAAGTCACATTGCGTAGAGACTCCTCTCTTTCCCGTGCAGAAATAGCAGTAGTTGTGCAGGTATTGAAGAAGAATGAGGATGACAATGTCTTACAGATAGACAAAGGCAGCTTACCAACGGAAGGTTAGTGGGAAATACTCCGTGCGTGCCATCCTGGGCCTGTAGTTTTGACGCTCATGACGCAAGTCAAAAACAGGTTCATTTTGTATGAATTCCTTTAAAGGCCACCCATCCTTCCTCTGTGTCCAGCACTATATCTTCATTAGTGACCGGGACAAAATGTGATCTGTGCCCATGTGGAGATCACTGCCAATGAGGAAGACAGAGGTGAAAAGGGGGTCCATGTGGTTAGTAGGGATGGGAGACAACAGCATGGGTCATTGAGAGCAGAGATCTGCACTTCAAAGGAAACTTCCTCCGAAAGGAAAACTTGGCAGGAAGGTCTTGGAAAGGAATGAATTAGAGCTTTTGGAAAAGTGTGTTTTTATATTGAATAAAAGATGTGTTATCATCTCACCTGTGTATTTATTCCTAGAACGTAGGTTTAAAGTGGAGGGGATCGGGTATCTCTCTGGGAATTTGTCTCACCAAATTATAGCATTGTGGCAGAAATCTGCTAGGCCTCTTTAGTTTTTCCAAGGACTTCTCTATTCCTGTGACAATCAAGTCATTCTCTTTGGAAACCTCCATTGGGTCCTCTTCCTTATTGACTTTCCTTAGATTTTGAAGCAGCTTAACCAAACCAGGTTACATTTGCCGGTAGCTTTCCGTGTTCTTTGCATAGACAAAATAAGGCTGATGAAGGAAATAAGAATCCTGGCATTCAAGGGCAATCACAGCCTACACTGTTTTTCTACCTTAAGCATTATCTTCAGAGAGTGGAATCACAATGTGAGTTTGGCTTTTTTGTTGGGCAAACTGTTTTGTTTCTGTTTTTATTCTTATTTTCATTTCATTTGGGTAAACCCTACTTCGTATCTTTAAATATCCATTTACATTGGTTTTCAATTTTTTGTTACCCTACTCCTCATAGGGAAAAAGCTTCACCTGCTGCCAGTGCCCTTAACGGTACACATCAATGGGAACAACAAGTAGCCATAGAAGGGGGAGCGCTTGTTGACGTTGCTTCTTTAAAAAGTCATAACAGGGGCGCCTGGGTGGCGCGGTCGGTTAAGCGTCCGACTTCAGCCAGGTCACGATCTCGCGGTCCGTGAGTTCGAGCCCCGCGTCGGGCTCTGGGCTGACGGCTCAGAGCCTGGAGCCCGCTTCCGATTCTGTGTCTCCCTCTCTCTCTGCCCCTCCCCCGTTCATGCTCTGTCTCTCTCTGTCCCCAAAATAAATAAACGTTGAAAAAAAAATTTAAAAAGTCATAACAGGGAGGCTGCACCAGTTTGTATTGTGACCAGCAGTGCAAGAGTGTTCCCCTTTCTCCAAATCTCACCGACAACGGTTCTTTCTTGTGTGGTTCATTTTAGCCATTCTAGCAGGTGTGAGGTGGTCTCTCATCATGGTTTTGCTTTGCATTCCTTAATGCACAGTGATGTTGAGCATCTTTCCATATGTCTGTTAGCCATCTGGAAGTCTTCTTTGGGAAAGTGTCTATTCATGCCTTCTGCCCATTTCATAACTGGGCTGTTTGGTTTTGGGTGCTGAGTTTGATAAGTTGTTTCTAGATTTTGATCCTAACCCTTTATCAGATATGTGTCTTGCAAATATCTTCTCCCATGCTGTGGGCTGCTTTTAGTTTTGTTCATTGTTTCCTCCACTGTGCAGAAGGTTTTGTCTTGATGAGAATATTACTCAGCCATCAAAAAGCATGGAGTCTTGCCATTTGAAACTATGTGGATGGAACTAGAACGTATTGTGCTAAGCTAAATGAGTCCCTCTGAGAAAGACAAAGATACAATTTCACTAGTATGTGGAATTTAACATATGAGAAGGTGAGGACGAGAAGAGAGATAGACTTAAAAAAATTTTTTTTAATGTTTATTTATTTCTGAGACAGAGAGAGACAGAGCATGAGCGGGGGAGGGGCAGAGAGAGAGGGAGACACAGAATCCGAAGCAGGCTCCAGGCTCTGAGCTGTCAGCACAGAGCCTGACGCGGGGCTCAAACTCACAGATTGAGATCATGACCTGAGCCGAAGTCAGACACTCAACCGACTGAGCCACCCAGGTGGACCTAGAAAAGAGGTAGACTTTTAATGATAAAGAACAAACTGAGAGTTGATGGAGGGATGTGGGTGAGAGATGGGCTAGATGGGTGGTGGGTACTAAGGAGGGCACTTGTGATGAGCACTGGGTGTTGTACGTAACTGATGAATCACTGAATTCGACTTCTGAAACCTGTATGTTAACTAACTAAAATTTAAATTAAAATAAGAAGCAGAAATCTAAACAGCCCACTCCCTCGGTCATGGTCCACTAAATGGTCTTGACAACAGTGTGTGACATTCTCTCTGGCACCATCATTCTAGATGCTGTATCATGGTCCTGTAGCCAGAGGAATCGGATCCTCTCTGTCTGAGAAGGAGGTGTCCCATTCAGGGCTCTTAGAGAAAAAGCAGAGAGGACACATGCCTACGTGAAAGTCTGTGCAAATCCCTAGTCACTGTCTTTGCTCTCCAGAATCAGACCCCTCCCCACCGGAATCAAAGGTGATGGCAACTGAAATCATGGCAACAATCACCCTCCAGTAAGAGAGTCGAGGCCCCTCTCGCTACTGAAAAATGAGTGCCCTGATCTCTAATGCACAACAAGGGGTCTAGTTTCAGGAGTGTGATGAGTTATTTTTGCTCGTTTTGTGGATGAGAAATGACACCAAACTCCTCGTCCTATGTTCACTTTTCTAATGACGAGTGAGGCTGGATGTTTACCACTTCCTGCCATTTCCAAAATGTAGCCACTGTTCTCAGTTCTGGGTGAGCCTGCTGAACACACTCTCCTGGACATCCCCCGGGGACACAGAGAGTGATCTGTGTCCAGTCAGGAAACGTCACTCCTTGTGAAACCACTAAGCTGTTAGTGAGGGGAGGTCAGTTTCCAGATTTCAGGACAGAAATTCTGTCACTTCTTACTTGCTTTGTCCCGTGTTTGTTCCATCTCTCTCTGTCTGTCTACTCCTCTTTCTTTCTCTCTCTGTATCTCTCTCTCTCTTTCTCTCTCTCTCTCCTTCCCTTTTCCCTCTCTCTCTCTGCTCTCTGTCCTCATTTGCTCCCTCTGTCTCTCCGCTAACCCTGGAAATGGGGAATCAAACACTTCAGTTAGGGAATACCATATGAGAACATGATATAGGAGAGTAAGAAGCAAGTTTCCAAGTCAAAAGATTGAAATAGGCTCTCAGTTGCAACTGAGTTCTGACACTGTCGGTGTGAGTGAGCTTGGAAGGAAAGTATCACCCTTTTGAGTCTCCGTTGAGACCACAACCCTGGCTTCATAGAGACTTACTTTGAGGCAGGGTCACACAGCTCTGCTGTGACTGGATTCCTCTCCTACAAAAATTGTGAGCTATTCAAT
Organism: Prionailurus viverrinus; assembly: GCF_022837055.1. NCBI lineage: Eukaryota > Metazoa > Chordata > Mammalia > Carnivora > Felidae > Prionailurus > Prionailurus viverrinus. Next base: position 19,845,670 of record NC_062571.1, on the reverse strand, counting down.
ATTTGTAGTTTTAAGGTTCTAAATATCTAGACAATTCTGTCAGAGAGGAATGGAAAGCTAATAGTCTACCAGGTCCCAGCATCTGGTCTATGCTCTGGCTCCTCTCTGCCTCTCCCCTCCCAGGATCCCACAGCCACATTAGCCACCTTTCTGATGTGTCTGGACAAACTCGATTCTGTCTCCTATTCTTGGCCACAGCAATATCTTCTCCTGACACGTTGCAGACATGGGCAGGGTGGTTCCCTTTTGTCATTCTGGTCCCAGCAGATGTCACCTCCAGTGACTCCCCAGGCTGTCCTCACAGCACACTTGTTTTTTTCACTATTACAGTCCTTGAACCCCTTCCCTTTTGATTGGGACAAATCTTGTCTTTCATACCTTCGTTCATCTCCCCACCAGACTGTGGAGACCTGGCAGGCGGGGACCGCTTTGTCATTGCCAGCCTTTCAGTTAGGCCCACCAGATCCCCTAGCGCAAAGTGCGTGCTTGGAGCAGTTACCGAATGAAGAAATTGAAGGACTGTGGAGCCCTCTGTCTAGATTTAATGGGCTTGCTCTGTGGAGATAACTGCTACTCATGGGAGATTCCTGTTGTATCTGAGGCAGGGGGATTCCAGAATGGCCTCTGCACGAACTTTCCCTTGTTCCGTTCCTCCAGCAAGTCTCAGTGTGCACCACGGACACAGGAGGCTGCCTGTTCCCTGGTGCCCGGCGCTAGCACTGCAGCCACAGGCATGAAGACCACCAAACAGAATCAGCGCCCTGACCCAGCTTAACCTAATCGGACCTAAACCTAAGCTAATGTGGCCCTCGGAGGTCCCTGAGTAAAGCTCATAAGCTACGCGCCCAAGAGCTGTGCTATGGATCTCAGGTTTCTGTCGTTCCCCTTTGTCCATCCCCAGTGTATACTCGTGACTCGTGAGGCATCCTTCCGTCGGCCAGCAAAATGAACCCCCTGTTTCCCAATGAAGAGCCTGGGGACCCCGGACTGTTACTGGACTTGGGCTCTGGAGTCAGTGTACAGGGCTCTGACACGTCCTTCCCTATCCCCACCCCTTACCGCCCCAAGTCCCCAAACCTCTCTAGGCTCTAAAGGCTTCAGCAAGTATCAAGTCCTTCTCTAGTCTCTCCGAACACAGTGAGGCATTGATCGAGAACCAAGGCCAGTTGACACTTTATGATTTTACGGAACTCAGGAGAAACCCACTGGCAACACAACTGATTATGGGAGAACACCGAGGCCTGTTCTTCTTTAGCTATTGTGAAAATACTGGGAGTTAGTTCATCATAATTCCAGGTGCCCAGAGAGGCAGACTGTAGGACCCTAGTCCTTTCCTCTGGAGGCTGGGTCAAGGATGGTCCTGGGTGCAGCAGAAACCTACAAACATGAAGAATCTCTTGCCCATTTGGGGCGCCTGGGTGGCGCAGTCGGTTAAGCGTCCGACTTCAGCCAGGTCACGATCTCGCGGTCCGTGAGTTCGAGCCCCGTGTCAGGCTCTGGGCTGATGGCTCGGAGCCTGGAGCCTGTTTCCGATTCTGTGTCTCCCTCTCTCTCTGCCCCTCCCCCATTCATGCTCTGTCTCTCTCTGTCCCAAAAATAAATAAAAACGTTGAAAAAAAATTTGTGACAAAAGAATCTCTTGCCCATCTTTGGGCCTTTGTGCATGCAGCTGTGACAATGGATGCTGCTGCCCCATGGCAGAGCTCTCTCTCACCTGTTTCTTCCTTCTGTCTTGTTATTGCCCAGTGTCCAGTCTCTCTTGAACACACCGTTCAGTGTGTGTGTGTGTGTGTGTGTGTGTGCCAGTGCATATGTGCGAATTAGGATAGCAAGGTGAACTCAAATGGACAGGAAATGCTGACATGATTTCTCCTAGAATATTTGTCTCTCATTTTTAGAGCAAACGTGATGGGAGAGCTTTAAGCTATTGCCAGTTGCACCAAAGATACTTTGTCAGTTACATAGAAATTACCCTAGCGGAGAGGTATAAAATCTGTACTCTGAAATCTCATGAACGAAATGCAAGAGGACACAAAGAAATGGGAAACCTCTCCATGCCCATGGTTTGGAGTACAAAATGGTTAAAAGGTCTATACTACCCCAAGCAATCGACACGTTAGCGCAATCCGTATCAAAATACCACCACCATCTTTCACAGAACAAAAGATCCTAAAATTTGTATGGAATGATAAAAGTCCCCCAATAAGCAAAGCGATGCTAAAAACCAAAGCAAAACTGGAGGCATCATTGTGGACATATTACAAAGAGGACTGAAAACAAAAGAAATAAAAACAAAACAAACAAAAAGCCTAATGATTTATTGTGACTGACTCACTTATTCCAAGAATATTTCTATTTAGGTTCTCTTTATGCTTCTACCTCAGCAGTAGTCGAATAAAATCTAATGTTTGCCACTCAGATATTTAGAATAAATGAAGGAAAATAGGACAGAAGAATGTGCTGTCCTGAAGATTCAACGTTTCTTTATGTCATTTTCTACTCACGGGTGTTTCTAAATATGCGACCTCCTCATTTCTAGGTGATAGGAGAACGTGACCGCATGCAGGAACCACAACTGACAGACTGTCTTTCAAGTGAATTGAGATATTTCTATATTTCTGTCAGATATCACTTTCCTGTTTGGCAATCCCACAGACGTACTCACAGCTCAACCATTGGGAGACTTTGCACTTTAGCAACATAGGTTATTGTAAAGTCTATGTGGCCGGAGACATAAAAACACACAGTGATGTGTCCCTGTGTGATGAATGCAGTCCAGAAACAGGTGTCATGCTGCAAAGCAATCAGGTTAGATGTTAAATAGAATAGAGAATATAAGACGCTAATGCAACTCAAAGCAGGTGGTGCTGGAAAGAGCCCACCTCACGTCAGGGTCAAGAAGAGACTGGGGTCAGGGGCCAGATTCAGGAGCAACTGGTCTGTCCTCAGACAGTGACAAGAAGCTCTAGGCGAGCTCCCACTTGGTGGTGTGCTACCCCACAGCAATTCGTTTGCCATGTTGGGGAAGAAAGAAAGGCTGTCCTTGCATTCCTAAGAAGTCAGGGCCAGGCAGGATTGTGTTGGCTCAGATGGTTACTTCCTGCTCTCTCCCAACCTCCTGGAATGCCTGTGCTTCCTAAGTTCTGAGATGCTAATGGTTTGTCCAAGCAAAGTGCATACCTTGCCTAAGGAGGTAGAAACAAGAATCTCCATAAGTAAAGATCAGAGACCATCTCCAGGGACTTGGGGGTCAGCCAGGAGCCAGATAAGATCCTTCAAATCACCACTGCTCTATCGCTGAAGGAAAGGAATGGAAGAAAGTGATAGCCCTTTTACATACAGGGCTCCTAAGTGTAGCTACCGGAGGTTCCCCTGAGGCCTGGCCCACTGAGGTTAGTGCTGACACCAACCTGGCCCAGGAAAAAGTGCTAGTGACTTCATTGGAAGCTTTATACCATTTTCTTCAGTGAGGAAAACATCTGGCCTTCAGTGCATCCCTTCAGATTCCCTTGCTCTTTCATTAATGAGGATATCCTTATGGGACATTCACAGACATCATCTAGGAGCATTTTCTGACGGTAATCATGGAGTTGTGACCAGTTGCCAGGAATCTAGGACGGCCTGGGCAATAGGAATCCATGGGCCTCCTCTGCAAGACCTACCTTGGCCAAAGATGTCATCGGTGATCAGAACTGTTCAGCCCAAGAGGCTTGCATTGTGCACAGGGGCCGAGGAGGTTCGGAAGGATCTGATCTCCTTTCTGGATCAAGGGCCTAGGGCCATGTTGAGGAGCTACAGGGCTGTCAGTCAGACAGTGCCCAGTCCTTCCCGGGGAGCCTGCACTCACACCGTGTGTCATCACATAGCACTTAATTTCTGATATCGAAAAGGAAAGGTTGACCTCCTGCCAGTAAGAACTCTGTGTCTGGCTGGTTTCTGTTGCCATGGGACCATTGCCCTGCTCTCTACCCACCCCTTTCAGGAAAGCCTGAGCTACCTACCCCCTGAGACACTCAGGGACCGTGCGTGTAAAGTTCATTCACCGAGCAGGTTGGGGCACAACAATACTCCAAGACTAAAATACCAGAGCCTGAATCTGAAGACTTGCCAGGAGCAAGAGCCTACCTTGTGAGGCACAAGGGCCTATCCACAGATGGGAATGGCTTGAAACCTGGCCAGAGCTTGACACTTTGCTGACCATATTGCCGTTGGGGTGCATGACGCTGCTCACGGGACTCCCTGGTACAGCTAGTGGGTGTTCCATTTCTCTTCAGGCCACAGGTCTTTTTCACTCCTTGGAACCCACACTTGCCCAGGGAGTTGTGCTAGTAACATCAGCTCCAGCTTCTTTCTGTTTTCACCTGAGATGAAGAACCTTAGCCCTCAGTGTATCTTTTCAATTTTCTTACACTTATCCTCACTGTGTGTTCATTGGGAGACATTCCGTGCTGGAGTCGGGCAGCCTTTGTCTCCAATTTTATTGGTGGAGTCTTGCCAAGTTCCCATCAGTTTGGAATTGCTTGAGGCACTGATGCTCTTCTGGTGTCTTCCAGATGTATCTTGGGAACAGGAGGTACTGGGGACATGAATGTGTGAAGCACAAGAGGCTTGCTTGTGGGTAGTGGCAGGTGATATTGGGAGACAGTTGGCCTCACTGCTGTGGCAAAATTTGATAGAGATGTGGCCTTTGGGGCCACAGTCAGAAGGAAAAAAAAACAATCACAGAGATAGGGCTAGCTAGTCTTCTTTTTTTTCATACTTTACTGATAAATTAGCTTCCATACAACACCCAGTGCTTATCCCAACAAGTGCCCTCCTCAATGCCCATCACCCATTTTCCCTCTCCCCCACCACCCATCCACCTTCCATTTGTTCTCTGTATTTAAGGGTATCTTATGGTTTGCCTCCAACCCTCTCTGTTTGTAACTATTTTTTTCCCCTTCCCTTCCCCTCGGTCTTCTCTTAAGCTTCTCAAGAAGCACATGTGAGTGAAAACATATGATATGTATCCTTCTCTGACTGACTTATGTCGCTCAGCATACAACCTTCCCGTTGCATCCACGTTGCTGCCAATGACATGCTTTCACTCTTTCTCATTGCAGATAGGGCCGATTAACTCCCAGTGAGCACACATGAAGGTTGTTTTCAACCCCCCGAACAACTAATTTCTGATATCAACGAAAACATGTTGTCCTCCTCAAACCGTTGGGCGTTGAAGTCTCTTGTTTGTGCAGAGACTATTACTGTGCTCTTTGCCCCCGCCATAGACTGCCTCAACATCCTGCTTTTGGAGACTTTCAGGGATCCTGCATGCCCAGTCGTTGCGCCAGAAGGTGATCGTCAAAGAAACGACTCAGAAAGAACTAAACAGAATCAGAACCCAGTCCTACACACTTGGGCATCAGCTCGTATGGAGACTCTGCCCTCCAGATCACCACTGCTTTTACCCACGGACAGGAAAAGCTGCAAAGCTGGCAAGTGCCCCAACCCCCCTACACTGTTTGATGTCAGATGTTGGGTTTCTTTTGCTACATTCAAGCTCCCAGGTGTAACTAAAATAGGTTCTATTTCTCTATAACCCACAGGTTTTCCATAGTCATAGGACACGACGCTTCCCTGGGGAATTGTGCCGGTCACTTCCTTCACAGATTTATTTTATTATCATCTGGGACAGAGAGTCGGGACCCAACTGTATCCCTTCTGATTCCCTTGATCTCTTCCTAATCCGGTTTTCCAGTGAGGGACTTTGTTTCCTAGCCTGGAACTATGTCTCTCTGATTTTAATTGTGGAGTCCTGCTACGTTGCCCTAGATCCAGGGGAACATGGACAGTGGGTTCTCCATGGGCTCACCTGTGACACCTCTCTTGGCAAGAGAAGGCAAAAAGTCTTCTGGATTGGGGCAAGTGTTATTGGGCGGGAGCCATCTTCCCTTGTGTGCAAGGGGAGTTGGAGATCAGAGGTCGAGTCAGGAACCACGTAACTGTTACTCAGAGAGTGCCCAGCATTCACAAGCAGCTAACACATGGCGATTCCCAAGGACACATTGCCCTCCCTTACTGAGACCTGTGTGCTTGTTAGCCTGAGGGCTGTTGGTGACCCTGTTCCACGGGTCGCTGTGAGGTAACCACATGGTGAGAAGTCCAGTGTTGGAGCATGAGCATTGTTCTTCCCCAGGTGGTCAGGGCAGACAGTCCATGCAAAGACTCGGGGACCAGAGCCCAATTCCACAGACATGGCTGCCAGCCAGCACAGAGAAGCCAACACTGAGATAGATCACGAGGGCCTCTGCCCACTGGTTGTAAGTGGAAGGCAAGAGCCAGAAGCCTTCCTCCCTACGTAGCTCAGGATGCAGTGTGCTTGTGATCGGTGCTTCCTTTCATGCCAACCCCACAGACGTTTCCTTCTTACTCTCAGGACACCTAGCTTGCCTGGAAAATAGTGCTCATGTCCGCAGTCCCATTTTAATTCCATTTTCATCTGAGCTGAACAACTTATGTCCCCAGTGTGTTTCTTCTCACTTGTTATTCTTATTTTGATTATGATGATCATCATACTCATCATTGTTATTTATTGACCAGTTTCTCCCTGTGGGGCTTTGGTGGAAGCAGTCTGGAAGCCTCCCTTCTGATTTTTCATTGTCAACTCTTTTAAAGCAGGATCCCTGGATGTGGGACAGCTTGGAAAATTAGTGCCTCATGGGCTTCCCTGGCAAACAAACACTGGCAACAGGAAGCAGGTACCCCAGTGCGTTGGAAAGCATTGAGCACAAGAGGTTTGCCTGTGGACAAAAGGCCGGGTGGAAAGCAGGCTGCCTTCCTTCTAGGGCAAAGGAAATACATCAGCAGGAAGGAGTCAGGAGCAACGCAGCTGCCACCCAGACAGCAATCTCTGGCAGCTTCTCTGACTAATTTCACTTAGCATAATATCCTCCAGTTCCATCCACCTAGTCGCAAATGGCAAGATGTCATTCATTTTGATAAGGCACAGACCTTTCTTCTGGCGGAAGGTGAGAGGCTGCTCACAGGTCTCTCTCTGAAACCCAGCGATCCACTGAGGAAATCCCAGGCATCTGGAGGGATCCGTGTGTAACACGATGAAGAGTAAAAACGTCAGGAGGACGTCTGCCGCCAGGGCAAGTCATCAGGCGTGCAGACCTTTTCAGGACTCCAGGACATCCTCCCACAGTTCACACGGCTTTGTGAAGAAATCCGAAGGAGGGAAGGAGGAAGTGCATTTGACTAACCAAATAGCTCAACAGGTTTTCAGACACATTGAGAAAAAACAGAAAATGACACATTTCCAAAGATTTGTAGCTGCATAAAATTTGCTCTTCGTGCCAACAGAAATCACTGCTGCAACCTGCCAGCATACATCTCCTCATGGCCTCCAGTGTTTGTTCCTTGTAAATGATGACTTTGCTACAAGTAATAAATTCTATTACTGTGAGTTAAACACGTACTCACGCATGCAAACACAACACACAAAAGAGCCACCAGGGTGGCCCACTAGGTCAAGCGTCCAACTTTCAACTCAGGTCATGATCTCGAGGTTTGTGGATTCGAGCCCTTCGTCCAGCTCTATGCTGTAAACTGGGAGCCTGGAGCCTGCTTCTGATTCTGTCTCCCTGTCTCTCTGCTCCTCCCCTGCTCACCCTGTCTTCGTCTCTCAAAAAGGAACAAACATTAATCAATCAATCAATCAATAATTACATAACCCAAGGAAAGCTCTCTGAAGGGACCGTGTTGCAGCTGGGAGACAAACACAGCACAGGGAATGCTGTCTGCATGAGAAGCAGGGAGATTCGGGAGCAAAGGGAGAAGCCGGCTGCAATTCTAATGAACAGTAATGGTTACTGCCCAGAGATCAAGACACCAATCCGTCAAGCCACCGACTCCCCACCAACTCCCAGAAATGATACAGCAGCCTCGACAGGCACCCCACAGTTAGACATTACAGAGCAGAGAAATAAAGTGCCCTCTTTCCCTAGAAACAAGCCAGTCTCAAGCATATGCCACTTATATCCACGAGCCACTCTGTCACACACAAGAACCACAGGGTCCCCGGCATCCCATCCACACATCCATTTCGACAAGCACATCACTGAGCCCGGCCCAGGCTCAAGGGGAGGCCTTAGATTCCACCTCTCAAAGGGAGTTGTAGTGAAGCACCTACCTCCCATCGCGACTTTGATGTCATCATAGGCCACCTCTCAGCAAGTCTACGATGTCACTGCTTGTAGGACACATCGTGATGTCACACGAATCAAAATGTGAAAGCAGGGTCAAGATGGAATCGTGACATGTAGCACTTGCATGCTGATTTGTGAGAGGAGACATGTCTCCACTGCCAGTGCAGCTCAAAGTTCGAACCCGGGCTACTTTACGTTCCAAAGTGAGGGCCAGGGAGCAGTCATTCCAGGCTGAGACCCTCTATCGCACAGAGGGGATCCCTAAACAACCACTAACGTTTTCTATTCTAGAAACTTCTGCACAAATGCCAAAGGAAGATGTACAGTAAACCCTCATGAATGCATCACCCATCTTCCACCAGTATCAAACCACATGGTCACTTAATCATTGATGCATACCCTGACCTAACCCAGGGCATCGAGTTCCCAGACGGTGGGTGAGTGCACGTGTAAATACTGGGACATACGGTGGCACCGTGAGCCCTTTGTGTTGTCCTCCTTGCAATCCACGTGGCTGAGCAATACATATCGCTTTATTACCTAGATGCCACCGGGTAAATCTGAAAGGGATTTGCCAGGGCTCACACTGGCCACAAATGAGTTTGTAGGGAAGCAAGGGGAGGAACGGTTAGAATAGTATCACATGGGGTAGGGAGGGGAGTAAAAACCAAGGTGGGGGCAACCACAGTTTCTCTTGAAATAATGAGTGTGGTGGCACTTTGGGCAAAATGTTAAAAACGGGGGCCCCTGGGTGGCTCAGCTAGTTGAGTGTCCAACTTCGGGTCAGGTCATGATCTTATCATTGATGAGTTCAAGCCCTGCGTCAGGCTCTATACTGACAGCCCAGAGCATGGAGCCTGTTTTGGATTCTATGTCTCCCTGTATCTCTGCCCCTCCCCCAGTAGCATTCTGTGTGTGTGTCTCTCTCTCCTTCTCAAAAATAAACAAACATTAAAACATTTGAAAATACCAGGGTCACTCAGCTGCCACTCAGGGGAGTATACAACTCTTGTAGGAGGGTCATGGGTCTGTGCAGACGTTATTTAAAATCTTTAAAAAATAAATCGAAATTAGGCGCACCTGCGTGGCTCAGTCTGTTTAGCATGCGACTCTGATTTCAGCTCACATCATGATCTTTTTGTTGGTGAGAATTGTGTCCCATGTCGGGTTTGTGCTGACAGTGAGGAACCTGCTTGGGATTCTCTCTCCCTCTCCTCTGCCCCTCCTCCTCTCTCTCTCTGTCCCTCTCAAAATGAATACAATTTTTACAAAATTTAAAAGGTAACATAAATGGAAAAGAAAATAAGGTGTTGGAGACTAAGACACCCTCAACCCTCTATTTGTGCAATGTGGCAATCCCTCAGTCAGTGCTTTAATTACAAGTTAAATATTTTGTTAATTTTATATTTTTTAAGTTCATTTTGAGAGCAAGCACTTGTGTGAGCGGGGGAGGGGAGAGAGAGAATGCCAAGCAGGGTCCGTGCTGTCAGCGTAGAGGCCGATGGCATGCTCAAACCCCACAAACCGTGAGACTATGACCTGAGAAGAGATCAAGAGGCAGACGCTCAACCAACTGAGCCACACCGGCACCCCTAGTTAAGAATTTTTAAAGCAATTTCCATTATTTTATTCTCATTATAAGTTTAAAAATAGCTTTTACTTAATTTTCTTAGAGCATCGTGGCCTGAAAACCAGAGCCATGGCACTGAGGCCTGGAGTGTAAGCTGTGGGCCGCCCCCCAGCGCCAGGGGAGAAAGGTTCTGTTGGCCTCCTCTGAGGATGGCTGGCCGGATGCACCGAAGACACTCCAAGCCAGTGGGACGGTGGCCGCCGGTTGCGCAGGAGAGGCCGACGTACCCTCTAACTGCTGGATGTGTCCCGGTACGTGTCCCCGAAACCCTGTGGGCGGCCACCATGCCCATGGCTCACAGCGGACGGAGGCCTTGGAGGCGGCACAGTGGGACACAGGCCTCCCTGCACCTGGCCCTCACCACAGCCCAGCCTGGCTGGCATCCTGGCACACAGGCCTGATGCTGCTTCCTCTCATGTGTGGGTAGGATGGTTTTCTCTTGCATCACTGTCTCCCCGCACATCCTAGTACCTGTCCAGAGTGCTTTCTGTCTCAGTAGTCCCTGAAAGTGTCTTCTACCAACGCAGAGCCCCCCCCCCCACACACACACATTCGTGGCCAGGAGAGGCTCGGCACACTCGAGTGAGAAGATCAACTGGAAGTAATCCTGATGCATGCCAGAGGTCCTCTTGACCATTGTCCACTGTCTTCTGCTGTCTTCCTGGACAGTCCAGGGCCCTTCCTGTGACCCGAGAGTCCTCTTCCCTTGGGAGGGTGGGGCTCGCCCTCCCCACCGTGATGGCTCTGGGACAGGACCAGGCAAGGCAGGCCTTCTCCAGAAACAGGTGGACTGAGGAGGTGGGGTGAGCAGTGGGCCCCCTGCAGGCACATCTATGTCCAAATCTCTGGAACCTGTGCATGTGACTTTATTTGGGAAAGGGATCTTTGTAGGTGCAGCTAAGCGGAGGACCTTGACACCACCCTGCGGTCCTCGGGAGGGGAGGTGCAAGGACGGATGTTCTTACGAGAGGCGGCAGGTAAGATACACTGAGGGAGGACAGGACAGTGGGCAGCAAGCAGCGAGGCTGGCAGGCCGCAGCCTCCCCGCCCCCCACCAGTTTCTGCCCAAGCAACGGTGGCTGAAGACACAGCGCTGGCCTTGAGGCAGGACTGCAAAAGGTGCAACAGGAAGACAAGGACAAGAGACAGCAGAATCCGGGCCACTTGTTCCCACTGAGGAGTCAAGCGACAGGAAGGTAAGAGAGAGCAGAGTTCGGAGATCTTGAGAAACACCATCAAGTGAAGCCATATCGGAAAGAAGGAGGAAACAACCTCACTTGCGCATGTGCCTGCTGCCCCTCTGCAGAGGACATGGGGACAGATCACTCCCCGGACCACGGAGCACCCTTCTGGGGGGTGCTGAGCGCTCAGCTAGCAATAGGCGAGGAAGAACACGTGAAGCCACGATTACCTTCAGATCACACGATGGGACACTGGAGACAGGACCTGAAGGGCAGCAGTGATGAGGGTTTAGTGACCTCCGGTAGGAGTCTCTAGCAACGGGGGAGTCAAGGGTCTTCGGTGGGACCTGGTGGGACTGTGGAAAGGCCTGCAAGCCTCGGACGTTCAGTGTGGAGTGAGCACAACCAAGTATGGCTAAGGAGTGTTCTCAGAGAGGCGAAAGCTCTCGACATCTGCTCGGCGCTGGGTCTGTTTCTCAACTGACATTTGTTTTTTAGGCACAAGTGGAACCACCAAATCAAGTTTTAATAAAACATCTGCAACTTAATGTACCTGTGGTGAATTGATCTGTTTCCAGAGACTTTCCGATGCCTAAGGCTTGCCCAGCTTTGGTGGGGAAGAGCAGATTCTTACATGTAAAAAGCAAGGAAGCACTCTGTTGTTCCAAATCTCACATTTAACACTAAGGACTAGGAAGTGCAGAAAAAAAAAAAAATAAGAAATCAGCCAGCACAGATTCTGAACAGGAAGACAACAAGCTAACTACGCCCTAACGGAAGAAAGATGGGAAGGATTACTCCACAAAAAGGGAACGCAGCATTCAGAGGAGTAGCCGATCAGTCCTGGCAGGAGAGACAGTCCAGGAAGATGAAACCCAGTGATCGTCAGCTGTGCCCACCACACACGGACCACGGGTCACGGTGTCCATCCGCCAACCCGATGGCCATGTGCTCACCGTGGCGGGGAGGGAAGGAACCGTCCCAGAGTCGCCTGAGTGACAGGGATCTTGTGCCAGAGCCTCATGAGTTGGCCTGGTGGTGGCTGCCAGCCCCCGGTGCGGCCTGCCACACCAGCTGGTGTAAGACTCAGCACTGGGTCTGAGCTTCGGGAGAAGCAGCCTAGTGGGTGCCAGGGGCTGAGACGATGGGGAAGGATGCAGCCCTGGGCACTTCTTGGGACCTTGAGAGGACAGCAGCAGGACAGGAAAGCCCACACACAGGATGGAAGAGGAGTGGAGACTGGGTGGAAAGCACGCGCCTGTACACACATGCGCACACGCACACACTCCAGTCTCCTGGGGTCCTGGAGGAAGAGCAGCCTCAGCTGGCCCTGACCGTGGAAGAGTCGCCCTGCCCTGTTGGCCTATTGCCTGGGCCCCCGGCTGCACTGATTCCGGGGCCGCCACCCTAGGGTCTGGGCACTTGGCCCTCCTGTGGAGGACACCCCTGTCCCGAACTTCCACTTCCAGCTGTGGTATTCTATCAGCTGGTTTCCACACTACTACTTCCACGTGGCACAAGTGCCTTCATGGCCCCGTGCACCAGAGAAATCCACGGCAGCCACTTCTCAAGTCAATGGCAGCTTATTCTCACTAGTCTTTATTGGCAGTGGGAAACGCTCCACTACTGCCTTGAAAGCCGGCAAATAGTTCCGTGATAAAAATAGTTCAAAGTAGACGGTACCTACTCTGTCATACAATCAGGAAGTTCACAAAAGATTAATAGAAAGACACAGGGAAACTGTCAAACGTCCAATGTAAAGAGACATGTCGTTTCTATCTCTGTACCAGCTGCATAAGAAATAAGGCACCATGATCTGAGCACATTCCTGGGTGGCTTTTTTATATGCCACCTCAAAATTATAAGTTACGTTGGCTACTTGGATAACCTGAAATGGCTGTCTCCTCAAAATCTACACATGGAGATGGGGCGCCTGGGTGGCTCAGTCACTTAAGCGTCCGACTTCAGCTCAGGTCATGATCTCACAGTTTGTGAGTTCGAGCCCCACGTCGGGCCCCGTGCTGACAGACAGCCCGGAGCCTGGAGCCTGCTTCGGATTCTCTGTCTTCTCCTGTCTCTGCAGCATCCATGCTCATGCTCTGTCTCTCTCTCTGTCTTTCAATAATAAAGCAACATAAAAAAATTAAATAAAATCCACAAATGGAAAATGAGGTCCACTCCTTAAACTTGTTTACAAACAAATCTAAACAGCTGATTTCCGTAAGAACAATAAGGCCTTTATTAGAGTTGCACTACATTGTTTCCATGATCTTGCATCTTGCTCTGTGCTGAGCACCCAGCACCCTGGCCCGAGGTGGGGGATAAGTGCACCCTGATTGGTCCTCTGAGAGTTCCGCTGCCAGGGGTCTAAGGTTCGGGTTGCGGGGGAGAACGGGGCGGGCAGGGTTTTGGGGAAGAGGTGGCCAGGTTGCCCCACCCAGGCTTTCTGGGGCCTCAGCTCCCAGGTTGTGCGGGTCACTCCAGGCAAACTGCCCAGGCCCCCAGGGACCAGGCTCAGAAACAGCATACCGGCCTGGGAGATTTTCACAGTGTTTCCATCAGCTTTCCACTCCAAGTTTCTTTAGCTGATAGTTAACACCAGATATTTTTAATCTGTTCACACTGCAGAAGAAAGCATTTCTTGCTAGAAAAAGTGTAGTTAAGGTGAGTCATTAAAATACAATGACAATTGCTGCAAATTAAGTCTGATTATATCAAAACCATGGGTGTAGAGCTAAGGGACATTCGTAAAGGATAATGCAGGCTGTGTCACGGTGATCTTTGCAAACGTGGTAAAATCCTTTTCTCTGTCAGGGTTTCTTAACAAACAATTAAACAATGATAATTACAATACGTGCACAGGTTATAAAAGCCCTGTATTTGTCGTAGGATTTATACATACAACCATGATAGTACATACACTTGAAAGACTAAACTGAGATATAAGAACATCAATTGATTCCAAAGGATATTTATAGCCCGGATATATATGAAAGTAAGGAACTATCTATAGGGAGTGACAAATTTACAGAAATGTACAAACATTAAATGCTAAATGAGTTTCTCGATCCTATTCACGAATTTTTCAGTAATTAAATACTGTAATAAAATATCTCAGGGTCCATATAACAAGGATTAACAGATGAAAGATCTGGTTGAAGTTTCAAATGTAGTCGCTGCTGGGCTCTGCGTGCTGCAAGACCATCGGTGGAAGCAGTGTGGGTAAACTGCAAGATAAAGGAAAGAATCAGTCTTAAGACAACAGCCCGAAAAGCACCTTCCAGGGCCCCAGGTGGGGCCTAGCACGTGCCCCCCCTCCCCAAAGACCTTCCTGGCTGAAGAGATTTGAGAATCTAGAGAACATATGAAGCATTTTGCATTACCAATGAGAATTATTCGATTGAGTTCATACTGGCTTAAGACTGAAAGTTACCAAATTAAAAAAAAAAAACAAGATGAAGGAATCAATCAAATATTCTTTTTTTTTTCAGGATTTTAAGTAATCTCCACTCCAAAATGGGGCTCAAACTCACTACCCTAAGTTCAAGTGTCATAGGCTCCACCTGGCCTCCAGCCAGGAGCTCCCAACAATCAAACACTGTGGCTGAGACAGGAAAACAGAATGAGAGGAGAACAAAGCCCACCCCCGCCCTGAGGCCCTCAGATCAGGGAGAAGACGGCTGGGTTCCGGGGCCCACACCCGAAATCTCCAAGTTCAAACTCAGCCCCTCAGAGGGCAATGTGATTCCGCTTTTAAAAGCTAATCTCTCAACTGAGAGGCCACCAGCGTCACTCACGTGAGGACTAGAATCCTCTTGGGCCTGGTTCATTCAAGAAGGTGTGCGTAAAACAAGCCAGCCAGGGCCTGCTGACCTAGGAGCTCCACCGGACCAGGCAAAGGCCAGTGCCACTTGCTCCCGAACGACCGGGAAGGTCAGCTCAGACCTGGAAAATCTCCTACTGCTCTGACAGCAATCCTGCCTCCCTACCACAAAAGACATTAGCAGACACTGAAGCCAAACTTCTTTTTTTACGAAAAGAGTGGAAATACAGTTTTCTCCGGAAAAACTGAGAACACACCAACCTCTTAAGTGTAAGCACACAAACACCAGAAATCTCTTAGCAGGTGTAGAGAAGCTCATGTGTGTGTGTGTGTGTGTGTGTGTGTGTGCATGTGTGTGTGTGTGCGTGTGCGTGTATGTGTGTGTGAGTCTGTCTATGTGCGTCTGCGTGTCTGTGTATTTCTGAAGTCCCTAAGTGAGCCTGCTGCGGCTGTCCTGGCTCACATGGACATTGCGCAGACAGGACACAGGGTGTCCGACTGTGGCCTGCATGGACGGTGCCCTCTACTCACCAACAGGAGGTGTCGGCAGGATTAAGACATGACTGCCTGAATCTAGCCTCTGTGGTGCAGATACTATGCCTGCTCCAAGCAACACAAGGGGCAGCGTGCAAATGCAGCATGCGGTTAGTCTTGAAATAGCACATGAGGGCACAAATACAGCCACACACATTCTAAACCACAGCAGCAACCACTGAGGGCTCCCGGGGCACTTCTGAGTGGGGTTCTCTCCACCCGCAAGCAGCCGGGGGAGTCCCCGGGAGTTCACTCTCAAATAGCAATGGGGCAGTAGAGGCCATGAAAACACTTTCGCCGTGTCCATCTGCCATCTTGTGAAAGAGGGGCCAGGGCTGCCCATCACATACGTAGCTCTGCAAGTGTCGCTCTGAGGCTGGTCCAACGCTCTGAGGACACCCACGATGCCTAGTTGTAGTAGTTGAGAGAATACGCTAATATTCCATCAGATAGAAAAGTTAAAAAAATCTCTTTCACTGTGAACCTTTGATAAGCACAAGTGAGGAGTAACCTTAGATCATTTGAGCCTGAGCATGCCATAGCATCTGAACGCCTTGTTACATATTAAGTCGGCCATTCTCCATCAGTGTTCACATTCCAACCCAAGAGCCTCCCATACCTCCGCCAAGAGGCTGGGGCAGAGCAGCACGTCACATACAGACCAGCAGCATCTTCTCTGGCTGCATAGAGGACAGAGAGGAAGTGACCCAGAAGCCTGCAGGGAGAGTCTCTGCTGACCCAGCAGGTAAGTCAACAGTGTCTTGATCTACATTGCTATCTCTAAGAAGGTGCCCTCCTGAAGCTTCTATCATCATCCTGGGAAATTACAGGACACATTGTGAAATGAAAACCAAAAATATATAGTAAGGTTACCAGCCCTTTAAAATGACCTCACTCTGCAAGTTTGTTTACAGCTGTTTACCCCCATTCCTGACAGCCACTGGGGGCCCCCTGCCCAGACGGCTGCCCCAGGCGGTAAAGGAGGCAGGGCCATATTTGTGCCAGGACCCTGACCGGGCACAAGTCAGAACAGTCCTGGGCTGACTGGACCTGCCGCACTGTCTTTGTGAAATCACCTTCCTGCTATAGAAGATACTACCTTTTTGTTTTCAAAACAGTCTTTAAGCTGCGGACAGTGCTACACGCTAGGACAGTCCCACCACACCCTTTCACGTGTCCTATTCTCGTCACACTCGAGTGTTCTTATGGCAACGAAGACAGTCTTAAGTAGTGGTGTGGGAGTAAATCAGTCCTGGTGTTGTATAAGGAGAAATCAACACTTCGTGTCTTTTTAAATAAACGACTGTAACCTTCCCCCAGAGCACAGGGCCCTGGACTGCAGAGAGACCTCCAGCCACCCCCAAAGGCAACTTACAGGCTCTATTGCCAGGCTGCCGTCAATGTGTTATGATGTGAAAAATATTTCTCAAGACTATCAAAAGTCAAATACCAAAAGGAAAGAAACCAAACTCCTCACCTCTGTTAAAATATTTGTTTCTCAATAGCTCGTTGGTTTGGGTGTTTTTACGTTTTTGCAGGGACATTTATTTAGTTTTGAAAGAGACACAAACAGTATGAGTTGTGGAAGGGCAGAGGGCTAGGGAGAGAGAGAATCCCAAGCAGAATCCCCATTGTCACCGCTGAGCCCAACGGGAGGCCCAAACTCACGAAGTGTGAGATCATGACCTGCGCTGAAAGCAAGACTCAGATGCTTAAATGATTGAACTACCAGGCACCCCTGTTTGTTAGATTTTCAGAGAGAGAGGGAGAGAGAGAGAGAGAGAGAACGATTGTGTGTGAGTGAGATAGGGGCAGATAGAAAGGGTGACAGGGGACCCAAAGCAGGCTCCACGCAGACAGCAGCCAGCCCAATGCTGGCCTCAGACTCACAAGCAGTGTGATCATGACCTGAGCGAAAGTCACTTAACCAGCTGAGCCACACAGGCGCCCCGAAGCTCATTTGCTAATAAATTAAGAGCTAAGTTTAACTTGTAAGGTAAAATTATCTCCGCATTTGGAAGAGTAGTCTGGTACATGATTCCTACAAACATAATAATCTACGTTCCTTTTTTTTTTTTTTCTGATTTTACTTTTAGGAAATCTCTACCCCCAACACAGGGCTCAAAGTCACAACCCAGAGATTATGAGTCACGCTGTCCTCTGACTCAGCCAGCCAGGCATGCCCAAATATAATACTTAACAGTTAACGCAAATTTAGAGATCATTAGGCTGAAAACTTATTTCACCAACCCTTTGGTCAGTCCCCATGACCAAAAGGTGGTTCAGCTCCCATTCCAAGATAGTACGAGGCTGAAGTCACAAGCCAACACCCCAAAAGTTATGTCAATCTAAAGGATGACAACATATTGCAATAGCGTCGAAACCAAGACTTCAAACTCAAAACAATACCCATTGAATCCTAATAGTGTATTTTCAATCAGAGATGTTAATGTGGAGTCCATTAATGGGCTTGATTTACTTATCTTTGAGAGGCAGAGAGACAGCATGAGCAGGGGAGGGGCAGAGAGAGATGGAGAGAGAGAATCCCAAGCAGACTCCAAGTTGTCGGCACGGAGCCCGACTTGGGGCTCGACGCCACCAACTAGGAGATCATGACCTGAGCCGAAAGCAAGGGTCGAGCGCCGAATCATCTGAGCCCCCCAGGAAGCCCACAGGAATGGGCCTTTGGGGAGAGGGGTCCATGCTCCCCGGGAAATTAGACAAGGGTGCCGTGGAGGGGGGTTTGCAGTGGGGACACTGAGGGCATTCCCAAAGGTGTACAGTGTTCTGTAGAAGGATCAAAAGATTCCTGATTCTCCACTGAGCCCATGAGTCAAACAGAATTCCACAGGGAAATCAGAAACAGAAGCCATGAAACTTCCACGTGGCACACGAAGCAAGAGTGTTTCTCTCTCCACATAAGAGCTAAACGCACGCCAGTCTCACGAGCCTGTGAGGGGAAGGGACAGGCAGAGCTCAGGCAGGAGGAGGCAGCACCGAGGACTCCGTGCCGCGCAAAACAGACTGGGTTTGGGGAGAGAGGACTAGCTGTGCGGTGAAGCTACGCGCTGCCTTGCTCCAATACAGGTTGCGGGGTCTCCAGCAGGAGAGCAGTGGGCGGGTGCAGACGGCCCGGTGTCACCTGTGTGTTCTGGGTCGGGATCTGCACCAGAAGCGCCAGGGCGGTGACATCGAAGGTCCCGTCTAAGGCCATCAACGTGCCGTGAACGCCACCGTCTACGCGATTGTTGGCCTCCTCTTTAAGGCCAATCGATAGGACCCAGCGAATCACCGGGTCCTTCCTCCAAACCAGCACCTCTGCCGACAGTAAACACCCATGGCCACGGTGGCTGCCGAAAGCTCTCTCCATCACATCCACACCCTGTGATGCAGGACAAGGATCTCCGCTCTGTGCCCCAAGCCTATGCTTCAGCTGCACACTCCGGGTGTTCTGGAAAACCTTCCTCCCGTCAGACAACACTGTTGGCCCCGAGCCTGGGCACCTTGTCACTTCAACACAAACGTCTCAGTTCTAATCGCAAAGCCCGCTTTGTGGACTCAGTTGAAAATCAGAGAAACCTGAAAAGACTCCGAGCATATGAAGAGACTGTGACGGGACACCTCACTTTCATGCAAAGTAATAAATATTGCATCTCCTTTAGGAGACATCGAAAAATCACCAGATGATTCACTAGTTACTTCTGGTGAAAGACTGCTTCTGTCAACTGTGAAGAGATTTAAAATGAAGTACACAGTACAGGAAACACATATACCCAGTTCATTTCCAAGGTCTTTCACTAGGTAAAATAACAGTTGTTCAAACACATGGACACGCTTAAAACACTTACAGATCGTGATTACATTTCTCTGTAAGAACTCTGTAAGAACTCTGTAAGAACTCTGAGACTCATTCTCCTGAGGCGGACATTGTCAACACTAGGCACCTTTCGTGGAGCCTTATGGGGCTCTACCTCACCGCCACCTCCCTGAGAACTTCACTCCTCATAGCCCACTGTACCCAGAAGCCTTACCAGAAACAGTCGGTTAACACATATTTTATAAGTGACGTGTATATGCTGTATTCCTTCATAAAACAAGGTAAATGTGATTAAGAAAACCATAAAGAGGGGAAAATACGTTTACAATACTCTACTGCATGGCAACACATAACTTGCATACAAGTGGACCTGATCTTCAAACTCTGGCTGTTCAAGGGTCAACCGTATGTTTCTGGGACTGGCCATGCATGTCCACAGAGACCATGGTATGATCCACTCTCAGACACTGCGTTATACCTATGGTAACCCAGAACCCAAGTCAGCGATTTGAACATCTCAGCCCCGGAGAAAGTCACCTACACACACTCTGTGAAACTGAATCAAATGCTGGGGCAAACGACTCAATAAACGCTGTCCTCATATGACCAAGTACTTAAACCGTACCTCCCGAAGATGACAAAAGAAACGTAGGAAACACAGTGAAATGTTTTGGCCAATTTTGTGACCTCTGGACTTACAAGACATACACATTTCTGGGAGCAGTGGGTGTGAGAGCCAGAGGGCACTTTCACGAATCTTAATGTTTTCATTACAGAAAGTATAAGGATGTGGAAGTAAACACACCGGCAACATCTAAGGGACCGAATTTTCCCAGCATGGTTCCAGGAGCAAAAGGCCCTGGAGGCCTTTTTATGTCTGTGGAGGACATAATACTGCTTTGCAGCTATAGAGTCTATTGAACAAACGAACAGCTACTGCTTTAAAAACAGGTACAGCTGAAAAGTGCTCAGCAAGGTGACAAGAAACACAATGCTTATTTTTTAAAGTTTTTGGTGTTTTTCAGCTTGTCCGCCCAATTTGCTGAGTCCCAGGGCACCTTGGGAAGGGTTTTCAATTCAGTGGCTCCAACCCAGTGGCTGTGGGGAAGCAGAGTGATGAAATGGGAGGTGGGGGGTGTCCACAGCCACGTGAGGTCTCCCGACACGGGGAGGGGTCTGCAGGCAGAGAGACCACGGATCTAGAGGAATGAGGCCAGTAAGACCACCCACACGCTGGAAACACGCAGGGGACACCAACCTGGTCAGGCAGGCTCGTCGCTAGCGTGGCTGGGGTGGACCTTTTGTCTTCTGGTGAGCAACCAGCGGATGGATTTTGTGATGCCCTTCTTCTTGGGGGCGTTGTTCAGTGAGTCCTGGCTATTGCTAGTTTTGCTGAGGCTGCTCAAGGGGCCATCCCGAGAGCCTGGGGATCTGGGGGACGCACAGGAGAGCATCTTCCACGCGTGCTCGTCACACGACACACCGCCCCACGTGATTAGAAGCACAATCCCCCAGCTTCTAGGGAGGGCTGCGCCCTGGGAGCTGACACTCTCTCCCTCCCAAGTATATCTGGAGTCCAAGCACCTTGGGTTGAGAACGCTCGGCACCCCACCCTGGCCGTGACCCGGGAGCACGGAGGACATGCACACCTGAGCCACCCCAGGACGTGGTGCGAGGAACAGAGAGGCTGCTGGAGCTGCCTGGTGGGGGTGGGGGGAAGAGAGCATGGCTCCTGACAGCCCCACAGGGCACAGTGTGGCCCAGGGGAGGAGCCCTAGGGAGCATGTCACCCAGGATCCACCGGGAGGATAAGGGAGGTCTCAGGACGGCTGGTGCGTAGGATCTGAGCAAACGAGGCTGCCCTACAGCCACCAGCATCACAAGACTCTGGTCTTTTCCCCCTGCCTTTTGCTCTGCTGGCCACACCCAGGGCACCCAAGCAGGTATCCCAAGAATGACGTGCACGTAAACTCAGTTCATTGGCCTCTCTTTGGAATCGCTGTTCCGACCCTTTCTCCCCCATGTAGAGATCAAAGGTTTCTCAGAGCTGAAAACCAGCGCACAGGCATGTCGCCTACGATGCCTGTGCCCCTTACTTTGTGGCGTCCCTGATGTCCTCGTGGCTGGCCTTGTGCAGTGCCCCTTGCTGCAGCCTGTCCAAGCTCAGGGACCTCTGGGAAGAAGGAGCTGACGGTACACATCGTGTCCTTGCCGTGCTATCTTGTGACTCTTCCTCCAATGGCAGCAACTGTGGGGTGGAGAGGAGAGTGACATGAGTTCACCGTGCACCCAGACAGAGGAGCACACAGCCCTGAAATCACAGCCAGCAACTCATTTGAAAAGCTATGAGCTGTGCTTTGTGCAGCGTCCAAAATGACTTCCTAGGATCGGCCTAACGCCAGGCGAAAGGGTGGATTCGCGTCCGGGCAGTGGGCCCACTGAGACCCCCAGCCCATCTGCACCGAGGGGTGTACCCTCCCCAGGACCTCCCACCACCAGGAGCCCGGCCACAGAAGGTAGAGGCGGAGACCCAAACCATGTCACCATACACCACGGCCAGCTGAGAAGGAAGGTGTTTGTTTCCTGACGCCATTCAGGGCAAACCCTGGTGAGCACAGAGCCCTCCCATGCACGATTGTCCAAAGCTCTTTGTTTGGGGGAAGTGGAGTGAGCTTGTGGCCTAATCCACTGTCACCTCTGGTGGCGATGCAAGGCTGGAATCTACGGGGACGTGTGTAAAGTGACAAGGCACCCAACCCCCTGACCCCACACTCGGGTCTGACTTCTGCTTCTCGGGGACATTTCGGTTGATGTTACAAACTGATGGACTCATCTGCAGCTTACAGACAGTCTGCTCGACACGGTGGAGACACAGCGTCCCTTGGCTGCCGTCACGACAAATGAACCCCTTCAGACTCCATTTTTCCTTGTGTGACAGGCGGTGGGTCTGCGGCTATGTGGCTGTGGGCCCTGGAAAGGACCGTGGGGCCATGGACCCGCCAGCGTTACGACCCTTGACAGGTCCTGGTGGTGAGGCAGGGCCGGATCTCACGAGACACACGTGTAGGACTGGTGAGACAGGCACAGCCAACTGGGTTTGTACCAGGGCCTCCGAAGCTGCATGGGGCTCGGGACACCCATGGCGGTCAGCACCAAGTGGAGCTGAGCTCAGGGAAGACACAAGCTTAACCAACAGCTCCAAAACACCTGCCTCCTCTCCTGATTTCCTGACAATCATCAGACAACAAAAGGCTACCTTAACAGGCTACAAATTATCCACATAAAACCAAACAGGGTCAGACTGGCTCAACACAAGTAGGTTTCATACCCAGGTGGAAGCAAGGATATGGAGAAAACAAACCCAAAAGGGAACAGGACAGGGAGCCACACTAGCGACCAGGCTATGAGGTGAGCAGAGACAGAGGGTTCCAGGAGCACACCCTCCCCTGTGTCACAGCGCAGTCCACACACAGGCCCCCGCCCAGCACTGGGTCCTGCCAGACTTGTGCCTATGGGCCATTTCAGTCTCAACCAAAACGGGAGGCTCCCGCCAGGCTGGGAAGTGCAACGCCCGTGCTGGCCCTGTCTGCATGGACCTGACACCCACTGCCCGTACACCTAGACTTCATCCCCCAAAACCTCCAAAGAGCCCTCCAAGTAACCATCAGTGAGCTGCGGGAGCAGGCCGTCCTGCCTGGGTGTTCATCACACGACCCTCTCTCTGTTCCTTGAGAAAGTCTTGCTACCGAAGAAAAGGCAGCACGAGCCAGCAGAATGCAGGGCGTGCTCTGTGCCCCGGCGCCGATGTGAGCTCCTGATCTCTGAGGACCGTGCACCGAGGGGCAGGGTGTGGACACCGCAAGGGCCATGAACCTTTCGCTGTCCTCCCTTACCAGGAGACCAAAGCAGGAAAAAAAGACGGTGATGAATACACCCCGGTCACAAAACAACCAGGGACCGAACTGGCACTTGAACGCAAGAATTCAACTGAACGGACACACCGTCTGTGCAGTGGAGGGGCTCCCCCAGCTGCCGCCCAGCTCTGGATCAGAGGCACGGCCCTGTCAGCGCATGGGTGGGAAGGTCTGGGATGGGGGTCCGGTCCAGGGAGCAAGGCATCCCAGTTATGAGGCGGACTCTCTGGTCGAGGGTTCCGTCCCGTGGCACGGCGCTTCCCCATGAGAATGGGCACACCCACATCATTGTCCTCTGGACACAGGAGGTGGCCTGTCCCAGCAAGGGCACTGTAAATGGGAGAAGGGCGCCCGAGCAAAGGTGGGGTACGTGGCAGAGTGGTGTCGTGGCCAGTGTTTGCCCTGCAAAGTGTCCTCATGCACAGGACCCAGGCTCTCAGGCTCTGGTTGCACATCTGGAAATGGGCTAACCACACAAGCTGTGGCTCGCGGGGATGTCTGTGAGGGCCAGGTCACAGGATCCTAAACCACTGCACACACCAGGTGGCAAACCCTAAGAGCTCTCTGAATGCTGCTGGCTACGGCTGTCAAAAGTGGTGATCTCGAAATCGAAACTCTATGCCTCTGCTTCAGTAATTTCTCTTCCTAGAAACTTCTATGTCTCATGGAACTAAGTACGCAGCGCAGCGAGCAAGACACAAACGCGAGACAACGGTGAGCTCTGGTGGCCGTCGCAGGTACCGTGGAAACCGCACGCCGCGCTCGAGCTCCCAGTGGCTCCTGTACTTCCCCGCACACGCCAGCCGCTCGTCCTTACCCAGCTGTGGTGCTCACTGTGAAGAGACGGGCACTCTCCCCCACACCACACACAAACACAGCTAGGTTGCACTACGAAACACTTTCGCTTTCTCCGATGCTTCCTTACATCACTAGGCTGACAGAGGCATGCAAAGAAAGGAAGAGAAATCAGATTTACTGCACACTTGGAAGCTACAATTTCCAAGACCAAACGAGGCGAACATATTTTAAAGAGAACAACAGGACGGATATAATCGAGAGAAGATTTAGAAACAACCACGCCTGGAAGCAGCACTTTGTTCCACCACACATCTGAATGTAATAGGTTATTCGACATTTACCAGAGACACTACCAATTATCACTCAGGGATGGAAAACTCCATTACAACATACACGACTTATTAAAACATGGCATCTTGTAGAACAGAGACATCTAACAGGTGCCTATTCGAAACTTTCCTGTAACTGTTCTCCTTGTTGAAAACCAAGTTACACTTTTACAGTATCACCCTAGGGGATGCCGAAGTTCCCGCAACACCTTGGATAACACCAAACAAACCCACTCTGTTAATGCCCTGCTGGACGTGAATGTGAAATCCTGACCTAGAATTTGATTGACAACCTCTCACAAATCACTGTGCTGGTTACAGGAGGGTGTCCTGGGCAGGTACCTGATAAAAACGGGCTCAGGGGCAGGTGCCGGCTTCACGTTGTAGGAGTCCTGAGTTTCAGTGTAGAAGGCAGTACTTGTGCTCAGTAAGCCCGTGAGATTTGGAGTCCTGAACACGAGTGTCGGCACCGCAAAGCGTGCTGTCTGTATCGAGCTTCCGTTCGTCTATGCTCAGTGCCTTATCTCTTTTGAAGAAACACTTCGTTTACAAATTATTATCTGGATCATACCCGTATCCACCTGTACTATACAGTGATACGCTAACGACAATTTATGACTATTGGGGCAAAACCCCACTCTCTAATGACAAATGAAGATACAGGAGAAACAACACGAGCCAGCCACGAGTGACCACAGACGCTCCAGGGCAAAACAGCAAAATGCCAAAACACAAACCACAGAACTTTTACCCTGTGTCTCCTTCCAGCTAGCACTGCGTCTCTGCTCCCAACCAGAGTTCAAGTCCTCCAGAAAGCTGCCCCTACTGTGTCTACACAGACTCTGGAACTCTGGCGAGTGGGCTTTAGTGCAAGGGCTCCTGGACCAGACCACCGTGGTCCTCGGCCTCCACCTTGCCTGGCCCCACCCAGCACGACCAGGCCACCGGGCTCCCTTTCCCTGAGCACCTGGCTCACTGAGACCAAGCTCACCGCTTGGTCTCTGCCAGTTCTGTCTCTCTCTCTCCACTGCCACACTGGGCAGTGCCCAGAGAGCCACCCTTGCACTCTGGGGCTATCCACAGGTGCCCATCTAGGGACTTGTCAATCATCTGTCAAACAGAAATGATAACTAACACACATATCACCTTTTACTTCCCATTCGCTGCTGGTCTCCCCTCACTACACTGTGCACACATAGGGGTGCAGGCCTCTCCTCTGACTTTTTATCTATTTATTGTTTTCTTTGTTTTATTTCAAGTGGGGGAGGAGCAGAGAGAGGGAGAGAGAGAGAATCCCAAGCAGGCTCCAGGCGCGGTCAGCGCAGAGCCCCATGCGGGGCTGCGGGGCTCCGGGTCTCGATCTCACAAACCCAGAGATTGTGACATGAGCAGAAATCAGCAGTCGGACGCTTGACCGACTGAGCCACCCGGCGCCCCTCATCTGGGTTTTTCAGTCATGCTGCACCCTAGCTCTGGGACGATATCTGCACCAAACTTGTTCCATGACTACAGGTGCTCAAAACTTACACAAATATTAAAAATATACACGGCTGAAGAGACAAAGGACAAAAGTACTTAAACTCCAAAGGTGAATTCTTTGTTGTTTAAGGATGAATACACATGTTCATTTAACCTTCATTAGCGTTTCAAACCCTTACTAATTTGCATTGTGCTGTGCTTAACACTAGGTCCTATCTGAATCCACATTGCTACTTTACACAAAGAAAGAACAAAAGCTCTCAAAAGTAAATTCTAAGGCAGCAAAAGAAGAATGGGGGAAGGGGAAAAGAGAAAGCAGCCTATCAGTCCTTTAGTTCCAGAAGAGCCTCACAGACAGAGGAAAAGGCAGGTGACATTGGAGCAGGCAGGTGGGTCCCACGAGAGCCCCCAGAGGATGGAGGTCCTTGCCTTGGAAGGCTCATGTCGCAGACGGGCCACACGGCCTTTCCGGTGGCGCCGCAACACCGCGCTGCTGCTGCTGCTGCTGCTGGCATGCGTGGGGCTGTCCGCCAGACGGAACCTGGAAGCTGGGATGCTGCCGACGTGCGTCCGCCTGAAATACGGAGGAAAACAATCAAACACGCACACACACACCAAGGTTGTTATCTAAAGAAAAGTGGACTTTGTCAGCCAGGCCAGAACCCATCCATTGGGAAAATGAGGTCAGAGAAAAAGGTCTCCAAGGAAGGCGTCTTTGCCCCTGGCTCCAGTGCAAGCCCGCTAGCCGGGCCCTGTGGAGACAGGGTCTCCCGGGCCCAGCAGGTGCAACGCATCCCCGCGGCCCAGACGTCCCCGAGGTGGAGCAGCGCCTGCCCCCAGTCAAGCTGTCGTCCTGCGTGTCTGCACCACCTCCTGCCCAACTGACCGGAAAGCACTCCTATACATCCCTCTGGCCTTCACCTGCCATCGGCCCACGTGTGCCAAGGCCCTTGCTGTGATGCCAGGTGACCCCAGGTTTTCCTCCACCAGCCACTATCAGGCGCCCCAGGGGCAGTCGCAGCAGGATCCTCGGGAACCACACCTCGCAGCTCCCGTACACAGGAGGTGGCAATGCGCCCGGTGTTTCCAAGGCAAAAGCGTCTCTGGCCTCTGTGCAGTTAGACTAACAGACAAATGTCCCCCTTGGCCACAGAAGTCTCCAGAAAAGTTCCATGGAGCCCCGAGCCCCTAGGGTGGAGTCACTTAATTGGGCTGTCAGCTGCTCCCCTCAGCAAAGGCTCTGGGCACGAAGCTCTGGGCAGCAGCTGTGAAGGAGCACCCGCCAGTGCACGTGCCCGGCCTCACCCACGGGCTCACCCTCCACACTTGAACCCTGCACGGGAGTCCAGTGGCTCCTTGCTCTCTGGAAAAGAAGAGAGGCTGCCTTCCATTTCACCAATCCTTATGGTCTCGGGAGACAGAACACGCCCATCTGATTCACATCAACTAGAGAGGGGGCCCCTGGCGTCACCCCTTGTGGCCTGGAGACAGAGCCACCACGACAGGGCGTCTCCTCTGTGGTGCTTCAAGCTCTTCTCTGCGGCCTTTCAAGAAACGTCATTGACACGTGCTGCCTCAGGGTACTGATTGCTTCTAAGACAGCCAAGTCGGGACTGCCCGCTGGCCACAACCACCTTCCCCTCCTCTGGTCCCCCCATTCCCAGAACAACTGCTCACCTGAGCTCAGGTGGTCTAGCTTCACCGCTGTGCGGCCACGACACATCGCCAATCGGGGAGAGCCACACACGCCACCCCGCATGGGACCTGGCATGGTTCATGGCTCCACCGAGGTTCGTGTGTGTCCCCTGACTCTGACACCCTATCTCAGGCTCCCTGGCTCCCGACCCCACCACCCTGCACCCAGTCCTATCCCAGAGCTCTCTCCCATCTGCCCCGCCTGCGTTGGAAGTGGGTCTGACACCTTTCTTTTCCTCTGCAACCCAGACCATGTCATCTTGCTAGAGGACGACACAAACAGAAGACGTGGCTATGAGGTCGTGCCAGGAGGGCTCAGCTGTCCAGCCTGCCTGCCGCCTTCCCAGTCTCGTCCCCACGGCCTCTGGCCGCTCACGGCGACACAGCTCCCAGCAGCCTCTCTTCTGCCACCAGACGAGAGAGCACTTTGGGAGACGGCTTCAAACAGACCCTGTTCCTCAGCCGGTCTCCTGCCCGGGGTCTTCTGACCACAAGGCCACCTGTGACCGCGGCCAATGCCTCCGCAACCACGGGAGCACTGCGATCCTCTCTATCCTTCTCCTTGGCCAGCTCACCTCAGGCGGGTGACGGGCGTGGACGTCCCTCTTATGGCAACTGCCCCAGGGTGCCACCCTCCAGGGGCCTGCACAGCCCCTTCCCTTGAGAACTCCAACATGCACTCGAGTGGCCTGCACCGCATCCACTGTTTGCTCCCTTGGCCTCCTCACACATACCCGTCTTCAAGCCCTGGAATGGTGACACTCAGCACACTGGTGTCTTGCTGGCGAGGATCTCCGTCAGCCAACCAAGAGGCTGCTCTGTGCCTGGATCTTCCTGGGTGCTTCTCTCTCCGGACACACATTTGCTGTGCCACCAGTAGTTCCGTGGACAGGGAGGGCCGCTTGTGACTCTACCTGCACTGACTTCTCTCTCCTACAAGCAGGCTCAACAAGGGCAGCCACAGCACACCCTCGACTCTCCCGAGAGCCCCCGACGGCAGCCGCACAGACCCCAGTGAGGCCTGAGTGGGCCTGCCTTTGGAGCAGGAGCCTCCTTCCTGCACCTAAGGGGGCCCAGTCAGCTACTCGAGGCACTGTCACACCAGAATGACTCTCACATGGTACCCATTTCCTACAAAGAAGCAAGCAAACCTTTTAATACCTCGCTGACAATTACTGTCTGCAGGACGCAGCTCACAAGCCGGCTGACCCACTCCCTCACAGGCGACTCACCAACGTCCCAACAGAGTTACAGCGATTACATGTCATTCTCCAGTCTTTTCAAACATATAAGAAACTGCGAGCACTGCGCTAACCCCACCAATGTCAAGGTGACCTTCACAACCATGGCCACGTGTGCACTCCCATGGTGACCCCACTGGCGTTGCGGAAGGGACCATAGCTTCCAGGGATGCTGGGCCGAACCTGGCACGCTGGACCCCTCCTAGCCCCACACCATCACTGCCACACTCGGTGGAGGGAGGCCGCAAAGAAACCCACCCAAACACGAACAGAATTTGCCCTAACTTCCACTCCTCCTCCCATGGCTGTGAGCTCTGTCATGCCTCCCAGTGTCCTGAGATTCCAAACCTAACCTCTGGAATGAGGTTGTACTTCTCCCTCTTGCCAACTACTAAGCTACCGGCTCCCTGAGCTACATCCAGTCACTCTGCCCATTCGGCCAGAGGATTCCTCTGGAAGATACACAGCAGGTGCCAACATAGGTGTTTGTGAGGTGGTTCATGTTAGGCACGGTGAAGGGCAGTGTCCCCCCCAGCCCCGCCCCATCATCAGTTAGCCGGTCCCTGGAAAATGGATCGCGTCAGACTACAACACACTCAGGGTTATTGTGTGTAACTCTGATCCGGTTCGGGTCATACCATAGCACACCCACGGTTCTACTTTCGAACCATGAGCTGGTTCACGTCATACTGGTGACAGAGGGAAGCCGCCCCCAGCCGCATCTCAAACAGATGTGTGAACCGGGAAGTGTCATACCCGTGGTGAAGCGAAGAGCCTCTCACTCTTGCCCGCTTTAATACGGCCCTCAGTGCTTCGAAGTTCCGTAGAAGGTGATCCTGCAAAGCAGCAAATGACAACGACGCTCACTGCAAGCAAGGTTAACTAGTCTTTGCATCAGGAGTCCGTTCAACACAGAGCACAAACTGGTAGTGGCCAGAGGAGAGGAGAGTAGGGGCGGTGGGCAAAAGAGATGATGGTGATTACGAGGCATCAGCATCCAGATATCAAATAAGGCCGTCTCAGGGATGAAAAGCACAGTACAGGGAATACAGTCTGTGATACCCTAAGGACTCTGTATGGTGACACACGGTGACCACAGTGATGGTGACGAGCAAAGAGTCACGTGTGCAATTGTTGAAACCGTATGCTGTCTACTTGAAACTGATACAACACTGTAGGTTCATTAGAAAACAAGAACAAATGGAAAACACTACTAGCATCAAGTGTGCTGAAATGCTGACCATCATAACCACGATGGGTAAATTCAGCAGTTACAAACCCCAAGACCATTCTCTCCAAGAGTCCTCCAGGAAACACCCAGATCACCAAGTGAACGTCCTAAACCCTACTGAACAGTTAGGTCTCAGGCATAGCAAGGTTACAGAGGAGAAACACCGAGCCACTAGGACTTCTTCCTAATTATGTAGAGAGGAGCAGGACTTTCTGGGCGGTGGGGGAATAGCCCTTCTGTGCAATAGGCACGTGGTCCGTCGTGGACCCTCTGCAGCCCAGCCTCACGTCTGCACACGCAGCACCAGGGAGCAAACCGACGAGGAGCTTCGGTCACACAACTAGCCCGTAGGCAGTGCCGTCCCAGGCCGGAGACACCGCCGCACGTGGCTAACTGAGCGCCCAAAATGGGGCTGGTCCCAACCACAGGGGATGGAACTGTGAGATGCCCCGTGGGTTGCAAGGACTGAATGTGGAAAAACATTGTAGAGTAGCTCCTTCATGTCTACACTATTTACATGATACAATAACATGTTGCTTGCATCAGGCTGCATGAAAACTAAACATCACCCATCTGTTTGACCATTGCAACGGTTTTTTTTTTTTTAATTTATTTTTGGGACAGAGAAAGACAGAGCATGAATGGGGGAGGAGCAGAGAGAGAGGGAGACACAGAATCGGAAACAGGCTCCAGGCTCTGAGCCATCAGCCCAGAGCCCGACATGGGGCTCGAACTCACAGACTGCGAGATCGTGACCTGGCTGAAGTCGGACGCTTAAGCGACTGTGCCACCCAGGCGTCCCTGTTTGACCTTTTCAAATGCAGCCTCGAGAACCCTTGGGATGACACCCGTGTCACCTGTTACCTTCCTGCTGGGCTACGCTGCACTCAACGAAAGGTTTACGTGAACATTTTAGCTTTCGAGCGAACCCCCGAAGGGACTCAGAAATCTGAACCCCATAGGCTGCTCGGCTCCAACTCCGCCACATGCGTGCCATTCAGACTTGTGAGCGTGGGGCCGCTCGAAAGCACAGTGCTGGCTCGCCTTGGAGGAAGTGTGAGCCCCAGAGGTCACCTGCTCCTTTCCAGTCTCAACCGATCACTGAATGATTGAGAGATGGAAATACCTTCTCACGTTGCGTTTCTTATAACTGTTTTTTCAGATTGCCAACTTCTCCTAACAGAGTCTTCTGAGAAAGGTACACACAGTCCTTTAGTGTTGATTCTTTCAAACGTTCCACATGCTAGAGCATGCCGACGTTTCTCTTTACCATAACGCAGCACCACAGACAAGGCATGGAGCGGATGGCCCTACCAACGAACCGGGTCACATGACCACAGAGTGAAATGCTGTCTGTGAAACTGCAGTAACAGCCTTTACTCATACTTTGTCCATGTACAATTTCTTCACGGATCACTGTCTGACTGTAAGTATGACAAGTTCCTAAGTTCACTTGCAGCAGGTACACTGGTTGGTACTAGCTTTTAGGGTCTGTGATGCCTCAGTCACTTGGGAAACCTGACCTAAGTTTCGTACATATACTTCCAATCTCACATACAACTTTCTACCGAAAGGCTGCCCCAGTGATCAAGGTAGAACCTCACGTGGGGTATAATAACGCACCTCATAATGGGTTTTACCCAAAACAAGTGTGTCGTGGAATTAGCATTGCTCATTGGTGTCTCCAAGTGCCAATCTTAGGGAAGATTCTGGGCTCATCTACAGGGACACAGGTGTCACCAGAACCGGTAGTATCAGGTCCGCATCCAACTGTCCCCACCAGAGCTTCTCTCACAGAGATGGTATGATACTGCTTCCCTCCCGTTACACCTCAAGTGTATCCGTTATGATGGTGTGAGAGTCCAGGCTTCAACTCTTTGCAACCCAGATGAAAAGAGGGAAGGCAGGACATGGATCAAGAGAAACTCTGTTTTCAGCTGGTTAAATGCCTGACAGAACTGCGCACTCCTACCGCTCGTTCTGGACGAAAGAGGTAGAAATTAGCTCCCCAGACAAGAACCAGGCTGAAGGTTCCAGCACAGGGGTGGCAAACGAGGGCCTGCCGACCACATCCAGCCACCGCCGGGTCCTCTCAACAAAGGGTTATCGGCACACGGCCCCTCCCCTTAGTTATATACTGCCTATGGCTGTTTCTGTGCCCATCTTTGATTAGCATGAAGCTAGCTTACTCCTTACGTCTCAGTTAGGAAAAGCCTAAAATACTCACTCTCGGGCCCTCCCCAGACCACACTCCTCTTCTAGACAGTGAGACGCACCTTCCCACACACATACGTCGGGCAGGGACAGGACACTGGGAACTTAACGTAGGCAGTGGGTAACAGCCTGCAGTTTTTCCGCGTGAAAGAATCATTTCTTCTTTCTGCAGTGGCTGTTAGCCTCTGCTCCACGCTGCTCCTCAGGATCACAACGTGAGCGTCTCCTCTGTGAGGACGGGGGCACTCAGCCGCTGTCTCTCATGTCCTACCTTATCTTCCGCAGCAGCCATTCTCTCTTTTAGATGACGCTGAAGTCGCTTGTCCGATTCATACAGGAGCTTGTCAATAGTGCTGGACAGATGTTGATTAGTCTCTTCCTTTAGTTTTTCTCTCTGCCTTACCTGAAAGAGAAGACGCAGGCTTCAAGCCAAAGTGCGAACACCGGCTCAGGCGTGCGAATGACCAGCGGTGTGACCCACACGCACGCCATCCTCGGCTGCCCCTTCCCACGGCACTCTTTGGCGTGCTTGTGCGTCACTGCCAGCACCGACCTAGCGGGGCACAGAAACGCAGGAACCTGCTTCCCAGGGGTCATCACTTAGCAGGTCCCTTTGTTTCTGGGAAACAAAACACGCATGGGCCCTCACGAATGTCCTCATTATTAGCTCTCAGATGGGCTCAGGAGGCAGATGTACATGCAGGAAAGAGCATATTCTTAAGGGGATCAGCTGATCTACCCACGGGAGGAGGAATATTCCGGGGCGGACACAGAAGCTCGGATCTGGCCTCAGGGGGAAAGAAATGAATCCATTGACAAAACCCAAAGATAAAAAAAAAATCCCCTTTGGGAAAGATTCAGTGGTGAGAAAGACTTTCACCTGTTTTTCGTGAAATTCACACATCTCCTGAACGTTTTGTAATGGAAACTTGTATTTACCTCAAGTAATTTCCGAACGTAACCGCAAAGTTCACGGGTCTGTGTTTTATAGAACTCTCATCAATCGTATGGTTTAAAAACTTGTTTCTACCGCATATCCTGAATTAACCCAAAACAGAAGCGGCGAGGACAGGCCGGCAGGATTCAGGGGCTCCTGCCGGGCGCAGGGCCGTGGGGTACGGAGTACACATGTGCCCTGCAGTCGGGGGGCCCAGGGAGGAGGAAGAGCCCTCAGGACACACCCGCAGGCTAGGCAATGGACAGTCCCTCCAGCCTCGGGCTTCCTCATCTCTAAGCCACACCTGCTGGCACCTCTTTCCTTGGGAGCAGGCAACAGAAAGCACGACCACCACACCTCACACGCAGCAACGGCCATCACTTGGAAAAGACCCTGGCCACCCCACAAGAAGGGATCAGCACCCAAGTATTTTTCAAGCGAAGCAGCTTAAAAGTGTCCTTGCAATTGTCTCAGTTATAATAGAATCCTTATCTCAACACCTGTCCCTCCATACTACCATACAGTCCTAAAGGCAATGAAGTGCTTCTCTAAGTAGGTGAGGTCGAATTCTCGGCCCAAGAGGCTAGCGTCTGGTTGTGCTCGCTTGTGTGCATGTGTCATGGCGGGCTGGGGTCGGCCAACCCGAGCCGTCACGCTGGCATCAGAAGCTTCACTCCGCGGAAACTCATGTTTTATTCTCTGACCCTGAGGGCCAAGCACACGAGTTTCTGGTGTAAGTTAAGGGTGAGTGTTTTGGGTTTTCTGGTGAAAACAAAACCTGATGGCCTTGGATGGACGTCCCAAGTTGGGGAGGCTGCTGCCTGCTCTGTCTCCTGGGTGTTTCATGTTGACGTCCGACCAGCTCCCGCAGGGAAAAATCTCAGGGGATTCAAGGGACAGGGGCCTCCCTTTCGTCAAGGCTCGATGACGCTATTCCTCTTCTTAGGAACATCTACCCCGACCTGTGCCTTTACATCTCAAGTAGAAATTCAGGATGTGGGGACCAAGGTCAGGCCCGTGACCTGATTTCAGGACCTCAGTGTCATGTCCTAAGGAAGGAGACCCCTCCTCTAGGCTGCCCTACCCCAGGCCAGTACCTCCGCTTTGGCCAAGGGACACCCACGAGGTCCCGCGTCAACCGTGAGTAGCTGCTAATGAGCTGGTGGGCACGGTGGGCTGTGCGGGTGCCTCCACCCCTAGGCGGCACTGCCTACGGGGCCCCAGCGTCCAGAGAACATTGTCCACAGGCTAGGAGTGTTCACTAACATCCAACTTGCACAAGAGTGCACTGTACCCCTGATGGGATCGAGAAGGGGCCTGGCGTCCACGTGGGGAGAAGTGGGAAACAAGGGACCACTCCCTACCCCCACACCCCCAGCCTGCGCCTCATCCTCAATCACTGCCAGGTGCGCGGCTGCTCCGCCCGGACACGTACCCGCTGCAGTTCTTGGTTCTTTTCCTCCAGCTGGGCCTCCATCTGGCGCAGCCTTTCTTCCATGTTGCCACGCCTCTGCTCGGCCTGTGGGCGACAGCGGGGTTAGAAGAGCTGGCTGCCTCACAACACACGCTGTGCCTACGCACGACATGCTGTGAGCGGCCTTCTGCCTGCTCACAGTCCCTACAGGCCTCATGCGTGCCAGTGGGAAACAGTGGGCTTCCTTGCTGGTGACCGGGGGTAGGCAACGGTCTCGTCCCCACCCCGGGTTCCGGATCCTTGGACGGTGCCTCGTCCCCCGGGAGACACGCCTGTCCACTCAGCACGGACAGGAGGAAGCAGCAAGCGGAAAGAGCAAACAGGCGTGCTGCCTTCCTAAGCTGGGAAGTTACTTCCAACAACTTAGCTTCCTCAGCAGCACAGTGTCCAAAGACAAAGGGTCGGGCTACACGGCTGACCAGGGACAGGAGACAGGACAGGCGAGAAAAGAAACGGAGACTTGGCATGCAGATCACAAAGGAGGAGAGGCTCTGTTGGAGCCTGGGCCTGTGGGCGCCCAATGCCGCCTGCCCGACTTGATGGCAGCCTTGAGGGCCATTATCCCGTGACGAACCCACCCCCCTTCCACTGGGACCCTCACTGCACTGGAACCGGTGACACAGAAGCACCGACAGGCTCCCTGCTACAGGTTCCCTCAGCCCCGGTTCCGGAAGGACGGACTGGCTGCCCAGTCATGTGCTCCCTCGTCCTGTGTGCATCACTCGATCCCAGCACAGACTACATCATGTCTGGAAACTACCTCTTCAACTGCTGCCTTCCTCTGTGGGTGGTGAGGGCTGTGAGAGCTGGGAGGGCAGGGAATGTGTCTGGCACGTTCCTCGACTCTATTTGTGGAACCTCCGAGTGAATTCCTTAAAGATTTATTTCTTAAAGGGGTGTCTGGGTGGCTCAGTCAGTCGGATTCTGACTCTTGGCTTCAGCTCAGGTCATGAACTCAAGGTTTGGGCGTTCGAGCCCTGGGTCAGGCTCTGTACTGATAGCATGGAGCCTACTTGGCATTCTATCTCCTTCTTTCTGCCCCTCCCCTGCTCATGTATGTGCCCATGCTCGCCCTCTCTGTCTGTGTCAAATAAATGAACATTTAAGAATTTTTTAAATAAAAACGATTGTGTTTAAAAGAGGATAGGATATTCTCATTTCTCGGAAAAATTCTATGCTTTCTTTGTTTTTTTTTTCCTTCGGTAAGCTCTACACCCAACGGGGAGCTCAGACTCATGACCCTGAGATCAAGAGTCCCAAGCTCCACTGACTGAGCCGGCCAGGCACCCCTGTCCTTCTCTTGCCCAAGGCTACTATCTTGAGCTTTGAGTCGCTGACTTAAGTCTGAAAAGCAGTGAGTCTTAGATGCAGCCAACGGCAAACAGCACACGTCAGACAAAACCGGAGGGAACAAAACTGGGGATGATGCCTGCCGTTTGAAAAGCATTCCAATCTCAGACAAAGTAGCACCGAAAACAGATCTCAGCTGGTTCGCGGACTTTGGCACGCCGACGTTACCGGTGAGAAATGAGATACAAGAACGGACCGCCATGAAAATGACATTCCCACCATGGGACCCAGAAGGAAACGGGGGCCCCACCTTGCAGAGGGTGGCCACCCTCTGGGCCGGCTCGGCTTCCACCTCGGGCAGCGACTTGGCCTTCCTCGGGGTCTGCTGCAGCCTCCGCTCCGCCACCTCCAGGCGCTCTTGCAACTGGCGGTTTTGATCCACAGTCTAGGAAATGAAGGCAAAGCATCAAAGTGTAGCAAGTCTTCTCTCCGTTTCCATTTTTAATAAAGTGAAACAAAATATGAATGCAGAGATCTACTGTTAGTTCTGACCGAAGCCAACAGTTTGGTAGGTGCTTCAGAGTAAACCTTTCCTTTCTGCAAGGAGTCACCCACGGCCTTGGTCCTCCTTTCACTACGCAAAACATGTCTTGCCAAACTCTTTGCTCTTCTCCAGTATCTTCAAAGAAGTCTTTCCAAAGACAAAGTTCCCACACATTAAAGAAAACCCATCTTCTGGAGGAGCTTGCTCGTTCTTCCTGACCAGTTAAGGAGAGAAGGGTTCGGTCCTAACCCTTCTTAAACATACTTATACTGCGGTCCGAGGGCTCGCTACATAGGACATTCTGAGGTGGGCACATCAGCCAGCACAGAGCTTCTGAGAGCATGCCTGATGCCAGTTGAGTTCTTTTTGGAAGTGTACCATTATTCAACAAAAACACTCTCCCTCTTGACCAAAAACGTGGAAACCTTCAACGTGGAAAAGTTAGACACGAGATTTTTTGTTAAAGGACTTTTAGGGAAGCCGAGGTGGCTCAGTCGGTTAAGCGTCCACCTTCGGCTCAGGTCATGATCTCATAGCTCATGGGGTCAACCCCGCCTCGTGCTCTGTGCTGACAGCTCAGAGCCTGGAGCCTGCTTTGGATTCTGTGTCTCCCTCTCTCTCACTCTGGCTCCCTTTCTCAAAAATAAATAAGCATCAAAAATATATAAAGTCATTTTAAAAATCATGTACAAGGTGAGGTTTTTGCAAGGTTAACGTTTGTTCCCACAGACTCCTTCCATCTTCTGTGTGCATATAGCTCTGTGTGTATATACAGACCGCGTATCATGCTTTAAAACCCTCCAAAATAAATCACATGCTGTACACATAGTATTTCGTGATCTGCCCTTTACACTCATGCTTTGGAACATGTTACGTGCTCTCAAACAGCATTCCTCGATGTCATTTTAATGGCTTCCTAGTATTTCACTTTGATTATCATGTTGGGTCGACTGACACATTTGACAAACACACCAGACAAAGCTCTCTCTGTTTCCAAGAAGCTGGATGTGGTGTTCCTGTTCAATGCCGGATGACCTGAGACAACCAAGGAAGAGACGTGCGGCTTCCCAAAGCACAGGGTCTCACATCCTCACGCCAGACTGTGCTTCTGCCCCTGCCATTCCCCCCGATCTCAGGTAAAAACCAAAATGGCCAGCTGCCTACACATTCCCGGCCACTCCCTGCTCCTTTGGAAACAGTGCTAACAGGCAACAGAGTAACGTGCATGTAAGACAAGACAAAGAAGGAATCAAGGAGGGGAGCCCCATAACATGCTTCCATAAAATTCGAAAGAATTAAACCCTGGACGTTGAAGTAACCCCGCTGGTCAACACAAGATTCTAAGATCCTAAAACCTTGACATTGACACTTGGTCCTTAACTTGACTTGTAATTAATAAAAGTGGAATGAAGTTCAACAAAACCAACGACCTGTCGATGCAGAGAGTCCTTCTTTGCGATCTCGTTTTCAAGTTTATCCTTGAGGTCGTGCAGAGAGGTGGCTTTGTGCTGTGCCCTGAGGCAGCGCTTCTCAAGGGTAGTGATCCTGTCTTGCATGTCTTCCTTCTGGGCCACGGCCTACAGCAGGTATTTCAGAGGGAAAACAGGGAAAGAATTAGCGTACGACACATTAACACGCTCCAGACACAAAAACCGGGCGAAATCCTCGTTTTCCAAACAAACAGAAAAGTAGCATCCTCGGGGTACCTGGGTGGCTCAGCCGGTGTCGCTTTGTGAGTTGGCGCCCGCCCCGCGTCAGGCTCTGTGCCGACAGTGCGGAGGCTGCTCAGGATTCTGACCAGTTACCCAGGCTTATTCTTTCCCATGTGTTCAAAGACAAACGGATAATAAAGTCTCCCGGAAATCACCTCGGTTGCCTCCGGACACCGTTGAGCTTTCCACAGAACAGCGACTTGCCTCTGGAGGCACACACCATGAGACAACCATCCTTTTTCCGGGGAAAAGGTGGATGAAATCTCATCCAATTACCACAGAGTTGAAGCAGCAGTGTTAACAAATGGAAGCCAAACTCCACCTTTCATATAACTGGAAGTCATCTTCTATAGCCTAACCCTGTAACAACATTGTATCCCATGGTATCGGACACTGCCAATGGAACCAGAACGTCCTGCCCTGCTTTTCTTGTCCAACACGGGAAAGATTCCTCTTCCAGCCCTCCGTGTTTACTAAGCAATTTATGTCAGCAGTCTCAAGAGTGAAAGTGATGAGTCCTAAGAAATGATTTCCTAAATTCTCTGCATCTTGAACTCTGCTGAGGGGTCTCTCCCCACCTTTGCCAAACAACAACTTCACTGAACAGGTTCTATAATTTCTGCAAATACTTTTGTTTTAAATTCTGACACGATCTCCCCCACACTAAGGTACTAAACAGACTGCTCGTGCACTTACACCCTCAAGGGCCTGACAGGGTGTTCCCGAGGTGGCATTTCCGGGCTGGGGGTGGGGTGTGCGGGGACTGTCCGCAAAGGGCAGCTCACAGTGACAGGAGGAGGCACAGAGAAACCATCCTACCCTTACTAGTTTCTGTGACAATGATCAGATTCCCATCGACGTCCACACGTGCAGAAGCGGCCGCACTCCTCCATGACCTTACACCAGAACCAGCGGGCTGCGCCTCGCTCACTCTGACCGCCACGACCAGGGGCACGGAACCCTGGGAGGAGGGCAGGGCGGCAGAGGTGGCCGTGACGGCCCCTGGCAGAGCGGCCCCCGCAAGGCCGTGCCCCCGGAAACGACCTGGCAGCACCACGCTGGTTCCTACGTGCGAGTGTGTTCCCAAAACGGACCGAGAGCATGGCAGGGGCCAAGCTCAGGTGGCCCACACTCCACACCCGAGGCCACTCTGCCGCCTGCCTGCCAGGCCTCTGCAGGGGAGAGTCCAGGGAGGACAGATTCCACCACACAGACGGGGAGGCAGCCCACCCAGGCCCCGGAGTCACGTCCCGTTCTGCTGCTACTTCTACCAAACTCCAAACGTTCAAAACCCGTGGGAGACGAAGGACACACGGGGCAAGGCCGAACCAAACACCCCACGTTAGGCTCGACGATGGCGTGGCCATTTCAACTGACACTCACTTCACGGACATCTCTTTGTAATATAGTGTTCCTTGCTTCAGAAAGGATGAGGTCTTTCCTTGAGATGTCTAGGTCCTCTTCCAGCTTGGCCACGAGAATGCACAGGGTAGTCAGGAGCTCTTTCACCTGGCTCTGCACCTTTGACACTCAGAAAGGGAAGCAACATGTGAGGGCCCCCACTGCTAGTCTTCCTATGTTGTTTTTTTTTTTCAATGTTTATTTATTTTTTGGGGGACAGAGAGAGATAGAGCATGAACGGGGGAGGGGCAGAGAGAGAGGGAAACACAGAATCGGAAACAGGCTCCAGGCTCTGAGCCATCAGCCCAGAGCCTGACGCGGGGCTCAAACTCACGGACCGCGAGATCGTGACCTGGCTGAAGTCGGACGCTTAACCGACTGCGCCACCCAGGCCCCCCGTGTTGTTTTAAAAACAATGGATAAAAAGGAAACCCCCTCCAATCAAATCCTGGGATGATGTCTGGAGCTGAACTCTGCGTGTGGCCCCTAATTCTTCTACGAAACTACACCCCTCCAGTGCCACACGTAACTGCTCTCTCACCTGGAAACAAAGGGATTGAGTTGGTACACAGAGGTGTTTCATTAGTCCTTACTCTACAGTTACCCTAAGACCCCTTCGCCTCAAATAACATGACAGAATGCTGGTAAGCTTTTTCACGGATGCTCCTGTTCACAAACTTGCTTGTTAACCGCTTTCAATTTTACATTCGAGACAAATCTTCCCCGAAATAAATTACATTATGCAATTTGTACTAGCCAATCGATACACACAACATTTCCACCAACTACTGCTTTTTAACCATACAGACCTGTCTTCTTACAAGAATTCAAGAAGATGAAAAGGAAACTCCAGTCACACAAACACACAAAGTGTGCCTAGAACACACAGCATGTGCACAAATTGAGAACCGCTGTGGCTAGGCACACCATTTCAGCCTCGGTTTTGTCCTTCTCCAATATGGAGTTGAGGACCTTGAGCACCTCCACCTCACTGGACACGCCGGCAGGAGTCTTCGCCTGTCGCCGTATGACTGTTTTTTGAAGAGCTCTCTCGTGCCTGGAGACGAGGAACTCCAAATGTTCCAGCAGCAGCTGGTGGGAGAGGCAAAAGGAAAACCGTGTTTCAAGCACACCTTCAATTCCGGGCGTCAAGTTCACCAAATGCA
The DNA here is from genome assembly GCF_022837055.1 of Prionailurus viverrinus. Classification (NCBI taxonomy): domain Eukaryota; kingdom Metazoa; phylum Chordata; class Mammalia; order Carnivora; family Felidae; genus Prionailurus; species Prionailurus viverrinus. Next base: position 19,805,071 of record NC_062571.1, on the reverse strand, counting down.
AAACCAAGTCTGAATCCCTTCAATTCAGATCCCAGGTAGGGAGCCACCCCCTCGAATGTGTTAAAATAGCCTCGCTCTTCCTCACGGATCAAACAAGGTTTGAGAACAATAGGTCCCAGCCAACTCCACGGGGACATGTGGACAAGGGGCGTGAATGGTGTCCTGTGTTTAAAGACACTGGCAGTGCGCCTACTGACCCTGGTGTTGTTTCTCTCCGCCTTCAGGTTGGCGATCTCCTCCTCTCTCTGCATTAGCTGCTCCCTGCAGGTGTGGAGCTCTGCAGCGAGAGCTGCACACTCCTGGGGTCGGAGAGGGGACAAAAGTGGAGAGACACAGGGGGTCTTTACCAGAGCACACCAGGCCTCCGTGGCCCTCCAGAGTCCCAGCACCCACCACCCTCAAGTAGCATCACACACACCAGTCCCCTCCTCGCCACCCACAGGAGCCCCGGGGATTTTCGGAGGGACCGACACTCAAGGGGACAGACGTTTTCAGGTGCCTGGCAGGTCTAGGACTCAGGAACTCTGCTGACTCGGGAGCAACAGGCCGAGAAGCCTCCTGCCCATCCGCAGCCTCTGGCCTCGCCTGGCAAGCAGGCTTGTGGAGCGGCAGTGAGGAAAGGCTGACGGTCCTCAAAAGCTGCTGTCTTGGCCTGAACCCCTGGCTCAATCAGACTCAACCCTACCCGATGGACTTTTCAAAAATGATGGTAGGACTCTTGACGAAAGGGCGAGTTTACGACTTCTTTCCATAGGCAAGCAGGAAATATTATGGAGGAAGGGTTTCTGAGGAGAGTGATGCCAGGGCCCACCACCCCGCGTGGGGCTTCTCTCCCGCCAATACTGAGCGCCCGCCCAGGACATGGCGTACAGGTGGGCTCCAAGGAGGTGGACGCACACTCTCCAGTCAGTCGAGCGCAGAGCCCGGTGCAGGGCTCAATCCCTGAACCATGACATCATGACCTGAGCTGAAACCAAGAGTCAGACGCTTAATGCCCTGAGACACCCAGGCGCCCCAGAGCTTTGGTCTCTGTAGGACAGACGAGGGGATAAACGTTCACTTAACAACTGACATTCCAAATAAAGAGAGTTGTTGATTTCAGCAATTCTAGAAAATCCAAGTACAAACTGGTGGCATACTTCAATTTCTTTCATAAATTAACCCTTTCCAAATCAACGGGAATGTTACCACAGAACTGACCACGTTCCTTGCAATCTGACTTGACAAGGTGAACCCACAGAAGCCTATCTGATCCTTGAGGTAGGACTGTGCAGGCCCATTTCTATGTGGGGATTTTTGTTCCAATAAATACATTGGAAACTTTTCTGGAGATGTGTGACATTTGGAAAGAATGGCAGATGAGCTGAGCAGCTACGAAGTATCAAAACTAGTAAGTAAACGGGAGGCCACGAGTGCATGATACTAGGCTATTAGAGCATTTCCTCTCCGAAAACATACACAAACCTACTCTAACAAGATAAAACGTATCATTTTGCACACAGAAACTGACCGTACCTACATGGTGCCATTTGCAGTCAAGAGAAAGGCAAACCAATGTGGAGACGCAGGATTAAGTCCTAACCGCATAACACAAGCTGTAGCAGACGCTGTCCTCTGGGGGAAGTGTGCACCACCTCCTGTTGCTATTGAGGTCCCCTCAAGTGTTGCACGAATCCACGAATCTCCTACTCAGCTCTTGGTAAGCACTTCCTTTCTCCAGTAAATCAAGCACCACAGGAGAAGTGATTTCTCAGGGTTCCTGCATCATTTTCACCATGTTAAGGGCAATACCATCAACCTTAATTACATCCTGGGACCCATTTGAAGTGTCCCCAGGGATGCTGGACGTGCTCCCGCGATGCAGAGAAGACTCATGGTATGACAAGAAAAGGCCGAATGGCCTGACACGTCCTGAGGTCCACAGCTGCAGCTGCCAGCCGGCCAGCGTGAGGACCATGGAGGCACAAAGAAAGGGAAATTCTCGAAGCTCTCGCTGCGGCTACCCCAGCACACGCAAAAACCTGGTGCTATTTGTGAGACATCTTTGTGTCTCGTGTGGAAGATGTGGCATCTCTGTGGATGTAGGACTGCTGTGAGACGGGCACACCTGCAGACTCAACTCAAACTGCAAGACAAGTGAAGACCTGACATCACGACGTAAGGCAGAAGGAAGGGAAGGATCGAAAACTGGCACATTTCAATGCAGGCACAGGATAGCTTGGTGATTTTAGAAAGGGGTTTGGCTTTGAAAATGGTCCAGACGATAGGAGAAGCAGCTTCCACCACGAAGAAGAAGGACACAGTTTCCCAGACGCCCGAGAGAAGATTGCAGAGAAGCAGGAACTACCATCCACCGCATGTCAACCACTCCAACACAAAAAGTGAAAACCCAAGAAAATCAGTTGAGGAGACCATGGCTGCCTGCACAGGTTTTTCATGCAGAAGGAGGTGCCCTGTCGGGGGGGAAAATGCCCCAAACGACATTTATTCACGAGAAAGACAAGTGAGCACCAAGATGTTGGGTAGGAAGGGGTGAAGCAGCGACCGAATGAGCGGATACAGGCGGGGGTGTGAGCAGGGCGGCTGGCCCTGTGTAGGAAGCTCACCCCAGGGTCCTGAAGGCAACAAGTCCCAGTGGCCAGTGGTCTGGCTGCACAACCAGAGCCCTTGCCCTGGACCAGTTCCATCCCGGCTCTGTCCCTCAACTCAGGAAGTACGCTGAGAGCAAGGGAATGTCCTCTAAAGTTCTTCTGACATCGGACAATGTCCTGGCCACCCAGAACCCCACGGGTCACCACCAAACGTGTCTTGGTGGCTCACTCGCTCCGGAGCGCAGCGGGTCTAAGTCAGCCTGCGCACCAGGGGCCACAAGGACCTGTGAGGCTCATGACACAGGCACGTTACAAGAAGGACAGTCAATGCTGCCAAAGAGAACCGCCACAGAGGGAACATTATGAAAGTCAGGAAGATGCCAAGGGACGTTACAAAAAACTCTGGGGAAACCATCAAGCCCAACACAATCAAGAAATCCCTGCTAGAGATGACTGTCCATACGACGTGCGTGATTTCCAGGACCTATGACACAGCCAATCAGGAAACTCATGACTGAGACTGTGCATATGGCAAAAAGAAAAAAAAGAAAAAGAAAAAGAGTTGGGGGATGCAGGGATTCAAAATGCGTATCCTACAGAAGGTCACGAGCACAGAGAAAAGCCCAGAGGAGGTCACAGAAGAAGACAGCACAGAGAGGAGATCTGGCGAAGCAGACGGAGGGCGAGGAAGGCGGCATGGAAGCGGCATCGCTGGAAAGCACGGTGCCACCAGGAGTGATCCGGCAGAGTCTCGGCTCCTTTCCCACATGGACCCTTCCATGACAAGGGCGCTGGGACTAAAGCCAGCCAGCCGTCTATGGAAACATTGGCCAGGAACAGAGAGGCCCTTGTGGAAAGCTGCACAGACAGTGCCCGCCTCCACCCCCATACCGCCAGGCCCCAAGGCCCAAGACTGCCCCATCTAGCGGGTCCCCCCCACCCCATGCAGGTCTGCATATCAGCACATTTGTGAGGACCCACCCCCACTTTCCACACAGCAAATCCTCACCAAGGTGCTCAGTGAACCACTTCGCCTGCCATGCACACGTCTGTGCATGAAAATCGAGGGAGCATGCAGCCAGGCCGCCCGGGACGCATGTGTGTCACCACCACCTAAGCGTTCATCAGGAGGAACATCGTGTGGAGACTTGTGTGCACTTGGACAGCCTATCCTCACACGGGCATAAGGGCAGTAAGATCTGACATAAAACGAATAACGTGTTGTTCCATAACCTGGCTTTCAAAAAATGACATTTCCTTCTGGCAGGCCTCTCTCGGTCCCCGCCCAGAGAAAATGCCTCTCAGCCTACTATCACAGGCTGTTTTTGTAATGTAACAATGTGTCCAGACTGTATTAGGAATATGGCTGTAAACCTGCAGGCTAGAAAAGCTTTGTAACCATGCATTCACCCGTGTATCTCCTAGGCCATGACGAAGCAATCGTACTGAGTACACCAGGCCATCATGAAGCATTCACCCTTCATTGGTAATGCATGAATTGTTACATCCGTAAATACACAAGAATCTTTCCAATTCCTCCCATTTCTGATGCATAGTGCTGAGGATACACGTAACAACAGCGTAGTGTGTCACCTGAGACAGCACTGATGTGGGTTCTGATAGACAATTCATTCTAGAAACAGATGGAGAATAAACTTAGGGATCAATACAGCGCAGAGCTGTGCACCTATTTCCCTGTGACGTAAAACTGTTTCTCTAGCTTACTTGACTCGAAGAATATAGTATATGACACATACAAGATACAGGTGCTAATGCACTGTTTTTCTTTCTACTCAGGTTACTGGACAACAAGAGAGTTTGAACAGTTAAGTGTTCTGGGGACCAAACCTTATACATGGATTTTCAATTGTGGGCAGGGTGGAACCCCGAACACCAAGTTGTTCTACGGTCAGCTCTACTCATCCTTGGGGAAGAACGAAGCAAGCACGACCTTTGTGAACAACAGAAAAGAGGAAAATAGAAATAGATTTTCTGTTTTAATTTTGTAATGTCATTCTTTATTCCTTAGAGACGGAGAGCAGCAGGGGACGGGCAGAGTGAGAGGGAGACAAGGAATTGAAAGCAGACTCCAGGCTCTGGGCTGTCAGCTCAGAGCCCGTCTCGGGGGTTCCCTCGCCAAGAAAAAGTTCATGACGGGGCCAAAGTCAGCCGCTTAACTCACTGAGCAACCTAGGAGCAGAAAAGGAGAAGTTGAGACGGTCCTTGTACACAAGGCATACGTGTTTCCCCAAAGGAGTTAGTGACCAAGTTGCTCAGGAACACCCAGCACTAAGTGCCAGCAGGCAGGACACAGATTCAGAAAGAAAGGCCGTCTTCTCAGAGAGAGAGGCGTATTGTACACGGATGGGGCAGAACGCCAGCATCTCTGCACAGCAGGAGGCGCCCCCCACCCCACAGCCAAGCAGCTGCGAGGTGAGTGGGGCCGGCGCAGGGAAGACCGCAGGACTCGGCCCCTCCCCGAGTCCACCCGAGTGATGACAGGGTACAGATCTCCAGAGACCTCACAGATGGCCTCTGAGACAGGCAAGCTCCACGCCACAGGACCCACGGACCAGCAGGGAGAGGGAAGAGCAGGAAAGAGGCAAAGCCATCTCCCTGGCTTCTGACCACCGGACCAGGGAGCAAGCTGCTCTGTTCCCAGGAGGAGGCACAGGTGTGGGGAGGAGGGTGGTGGCCCGTGTGGAACTCAAACAGCCCACTGTCCGCCCAGATGGACCTTCACTACGAGGTGCTTGGAAAGACGTCCGGGAGACAGAGTGGGGTGCATGAAGGAGAACACAGGGCAGCCGAACCTCCCAAGGAAAACCGCCTCCCCGAGTCTGACCCACGCCAACCCATGGGACAAAACGGCCACCCTGCAGCCGCACTGTGCACACGTTCCCCCATTCCACCGAACCACACACTCCCATGCCGTTCTATTACTCTCCGTAAAACCGCATACGTCTCTGGGCGAGGTAACTGCAGCACATAGTGGTCAGCACCTAGTACCGTGCCTGTCACGCACTCCAGAACAGGTGAATACTTTAGTGTACGCCTTGTACCCACACACGTAAATATTACACAAGCTGCTTTTAAACATTACATAGTTCTGTATAGGATATAAAGACGCACACTGTCCTGTGCTTTATGAGATGGGTGATGTGAGGGGCTTGTACCTGTTGCCTAAAGCACGAATCTTAGAGCTCAACCCACACATTAGAAGGAGCCACTCTACCCAATGACGTCTACACTGCATCCATTCTTGTCTCCTCCCCCAACCCACTATCCACACAGAACCAGCACCAGCTTTCAAAAAATTCAACAACATCATGCCAGTCCTTCCCCCTGAGGACACAACGACCCCAGGCCCTTATCTGAAAACCCCACTCCTTATGGGGTAGGTTCTGTCCCAACACCAGCTGCCTGGTGCCTCACCTGGCTCCGCTTCCCCTTCCATCGCTCACAACAAAGCCAAGCTCCTCCTTGACCCCGGCCTTTGGCCTCGGAGTCAGACTGCTGGGAGAGTGCTCGGTCAGCCTCAGCCCCCGAGCGACCTCTCTGGAAAAGGCCTTTCCGGAACCACGGTGCGCAAGTAAGCGACATTTCCTCCTAACCCCTTCACTCGTCCAGATACACTCTTCTCAGCTGTGCCTCCACCCCCGTCTCCGAGGAGCACAGCAGCCAGAGCCTGGCGACCACAATGGTGCAGAGTCACAAAAGGGCTCAACAAGGGTGGGTGGTTGTGTCTCTGCAGATGATTCGGGTGCACCAACACAGAAGCCCTTTTTGTGGGGGCTACACTGTACACATACAGACATCATAAGGACTCTAAACCCGTATCTTTCTATAATAACACGGAATGTAAATGGACCAAATGCGCTAACCAAAAGACATAGGGTATCAGAATGGATAAAAAAACAAGACCCATCTATTTGCTGTCTACAAGAGACTCATTTTAGCCCTGAGGACACCTTTAGATTGAGAGTGAGGGGATGGAGAACTATTTATCATGCTACTGGAAGCCAAAAGAAAGCTGGAGTAGCCATACTTATATCAGACAGACTAGACTTTCAATCAAAGGCTGTAACAAGAGATGAAGAAGGGCATTTCATAATAATTACAGGGCCTATCCATCAGGAAGAGCTAACAATTATAAATGTCTATGCGCCGAATACAGGAGCCCCCAAACATAGAAAACAATTCCTCATAAACATGAGCAACCTTATTGATAAGAATGTGGTCATTGCAGGGGACTTTAACACTCCACTTACAGAAATGGATAGATCATCTAGACACACGGTCAATAAAGAAACAAGGGCCCTGAAGGATACATTGGATCAGATGGACTTGACACATATATTTAGAACTCTGCATCCCAAAGCAACAGAATATACTTTCTTCTCGAGTGCACATGGAACTTTCTCCAAGATAGGTCATATACTGGGTCACAAAACAGCCCTTCATAAGTATACAAGAATTGAAATTGTACCATGCATACTTTCAGACCACAAGGCTATGAAGCTTGAAATGAACCACAGGAAAAAGTCTGGAAAACCTCCCAAAGCATGGAGGTTAAAGAACACCCTACTAAAGAATGAGTGGGTCAACCAGGCAATTAGAGAAGAAATTTAAAAATATATGGAAACCAACGAAAATGAAAATACAACAATCCAAACGCTTTGGGATGCAGCGAAGGCAGTCCTGAGAGGAAAATACATTGCAATCCAGGCCTATCTCCAGAAACAAGAGCAATCCCAAATACAAAATCTAACAGCACACCTAAAGGAACTAGAAGCAGAACAGCAAAGGCAGCCTAAACCCAGCAGAAGAGGAGAAATAAGAAAGATCAGAGCAGGAATAAACAATATAGAAACTAAAAAAAACTGTAGAGCAGATCAATGAAACCAAGAGTTGGTGTTTTGAAAAGATAAACAAAATTGACAAACCTCTAGCCAGGCTTCTCAAAAAGAAAAGGGAGATGACCCAAATAGATAAAATCATGAATGAAAATGGAATTATTACAACCAATCCCTCAGAGATACAAACAATTCTCAGGGAATACTATGAAAAATTATATGCCAACCAATTGGACAACCTGGAAGAAATGGACAAATTCCTAAACACGCACACTCTTCCAAAACTCAATCAGGAGGAAAGAGAAAGCTTGAACAGACCCATCACCAGCGAAGAAATTGAATCGGTTATCAAAAATCTCCCAACAAATAAGAGTCCAGGACCAGATGGCTTCCCACGGGAGTTCTACCAGACGTTTAAAGCAGAGATAATACCTATCCTTCTGAAGCTATTCCAAGAAATAGAAAGGGAAGGAAAACTTCCAGACTCATTCTATGAAGCCAGTATTACTTTGATTCCTAAACCAGACAGAGACCCAGTAAAAAAAGAGAACTACAGGCCAATATCCCTGATGAATATAGACGCAAAAATTCTCAATACGATACGAGCAAATCGAATTCAACCGCATATAAAAAGAATAACCCACCATGATCAAGCGGGATTCATTCCTGGGATGCAGGGCTGGTTCCACATTCGCAAATCAATCAACGTGATACATCACAGTAAGAAAAGAAAAGATAAGAACCATATGAGCCTGTCAATCGATGCAGAAAAGGGCTTTGACAAAATTCAGCACCCTTTCTTAATAAAAACCCTTGAGAAAGTCGGGATAGAAGGGACATACTTAAACATCATAAAAGCCATTTATGAAAAGCCCACGGCTAACATCATCCTCAATGGGGAAAAACTGAGAGCTGTTTCCCTGAGATCAGGAACGCGACGGGGATGCCCACTCTCACCGCTGTTGTTTAACATAGTGTTGGAAGTTCTAGCATCAGCAACCAGACAACAAAAGGAAATCAAAGGCATCCAAATTGGCAAAGATGAAGTCAAGCTTTCCCTTTTTGCAGATGACGTGATACTACACATGGAAAATCTGATAGACTCCCCCAAAAGTCTGCTAGGCCTGATACACGAATTCAGCAAAGTTGCAGGATACAAAATCAAAGTACAGAAATCAGTTGCATTCTTATACACTACCAATGAAGCAACAGAAAGACAAATAAAGAAACTGATCTCATTCACAATTGCACCAAGAAGCATTAAATACCTAGGAATAACTCTAACCAAAGATGTAAAAGATCTGTATGCTGAAAAGTATAGAAAGCTTATGAAGGTAATTGAAGGAGATATGAAGAAATGGAAAGACATTCCGTGCTCATGGATTGGAAGAATAAATATTGTCAAAATGTCAATACTGCCCAAAGCTATCTACACATTCAATGCAATCCCAATCAAAATTGCACCAGCATTCCTCTCGAAACTAGAACAAGCAATCGTAAAATTCATATGGAACCACAAAAGGCCCCGAATGGCCAAAGTAATTTTGAAGAAGAAGACCAAAGCAGGAGGCATCACAATCCCAGACTTTAGCCTCAACTACAAAGCTGTCATCATGAAGACAGCATGGTATTGGCACAAACACAGACACACAGACCAATGGAATAGAATAGAAACCCCAGAACTAGCCCCACAAACGTATGGCCAACTCATCTTTGACAAAGCAGGGAAGAACATCCAGTGGAAAAAAGACAGTCTCGTTAACAAATGGTGCTGGGAGAACTGGACAGCAACATGCAGAAGGTTAAAACTAGACCACTTTCTCACACCATTCACAAAAATAAACCCAAAATGGATAAAGGACCTGAATGTGAGACAGGAAACCATCAAAACCCTAGAGAGGAAAGCAGGAAAAGACCTCTCTGACCTCAGCCGTAGCTATCTCTTACTCGACACATCCCCAAAGGCAGGGGAATTAAAAGCAAAAATGAATTACTGGAACCTTATGAAGATAAAAAGCTTCTGCACAGCAAAGGAAACAACCAATAAAACTAAAAGGCAACCAACAGAATGGGAAAAGATATTTGCAAATGACATATCGGACAAAGGGCTAGTATCCAAAATCTATAAAGCGCTCACCAAACTCCACACCCAAAAAACAAATAACCCAGTGAACAAACGGGCAGAAAACATGAATAGACACTTCTCTAAAGAAGACATCCGGATGGCCAACAGGCACATGTAAAGATGCTCAACGTCGCTCCTCATCAGGGAAATACAAATCAAAACCACACTCAGATATCACCTCACGCCAGTCAGAGTGGCCAAAATGAACAAATCAAGAGACTATAGATGCTGGAGAGGATGTGGAGAAACGGGAACTCTCTTGCACTGTTGGTGGGAATGCAAATTGGTGCAGCCACTCTGGAAAACAGTGTGGAGGTTCCTCAGAAAATTAAAAATACACCTACCCTATGACCCAGCAATAGCACTGCTAGGAATTTACCCAAGGGATACAGGAGTACTGATGCATAGGGGCACTTGTACCCCAATGTTTATAGCAGCACTCTCAACAATAGCCAAATGATGGAAAGAGCCTACATGTCCATCAACTGATGAATGGATAAAGAAATTGTGGTTTATATACACAATGGAGTACTACGTGGCAATGAGAAAGACTGCAATATGGCCCTTTGTAGCAACACGGATGGAACGGGAGAGCGTGATGCTAAGTGAAATAAGCCATACAGAGAAAGACAGATACCATATGGTTTCACTCTTAGGTGGATCCTGAGAAACTTAACAGAAACCCATGGGGGACAGGAAGAAAACAAAGGAGGTTAGAGTGGGAGAGAGCCAAAGCATAAGAGACTCTTAAAAACTGAGAACAAACGGGGTTGATGGGGGGTGGGAGGGAGGGGAGGGTGGGTGATGGGTATTGAGGAGGGCACCTTTTGGGATGAGCACTGGGTGTTGTATGGAAACCAATTTGACAATAAATTTCATATCCTGAAAAAAAATAAATAAACATAAAAAATTCGACAACATCATGCCAGTCCTTCCCCCTGAGGACACAACGACCCCAGGCCCTTATCTGAAAACCCAACTCCTTACGGGGTAGGTTCTGTCCCAACACCAGCTGCCTGGTGCCTCACCTGGCTCCGCTTCCCCTTCCATCGCTCACAACAAAGCCAAGCTCCTCCTTGACCCCGGCCTTTGGCCTCGGAGTCAGACTGCTGGGAGAGTGCTCGGTCAGCCTCAGCCCCCGAGCGACGTCTCCGGAAAAGGCCTTTCCGGAACCACGGTGCACAAGTAAGCGACATTTCCTCCTAACCCCTTCACTCGTCCAGATACACTCTTCTCAGCTGTGCCTCCACCCCCGTCTCCGAGGAGCACAGCAGCCAGAGCCTGGCGACCACAATGGTGCAGAGTCACAAAAGGGCTCAACAAGGGTGGGTGGTTGTGTCTCTGCAGATGATTCGGGTGCACCAACACAGAAGCCCTTTTTGTGGGGGCTACCCTGTACGCTTGAGGGGCATCCCGCCCCCAGCCTGCTTCAGATTCTGGGTCTCCCTCTGTCTGCCCCTCCCCTGGCCACACTCTCTGTCTCTCTAAATAGTAAATAAACATTATGAAAATTAGGAAACAAACGACACTGATCAAACACTCCCAAAATAACTGCCACTTAAGCGATCCACTTCATCTAGTTGCCCTGCCATAGCCAGCCCATCATCACAAAGCCTGCCCTGGGCAGGCACCTGACAGGGGAGGAGGGCGGCCATGGCAGTGGGGATAGGGAGCTGGGAGGCTGACACCATCACCACCCCATGGACGCTGGCTGAGCGTGGGCAAACTGGATGGCCAGTTTAGAAGAACGACGGGTACTAGGCAAGGACTACTGGGTTTTGTTTTCTCCTGTAACAAATGCTGATGACCAAAATGTTTGCTAGGACTTCTCAGTCTTCCCTGGCTTGCTCTTATACATGTGAATAGCCTGTTAATCACCACATCGTGAACTAGGAAAGATGAGTTCAATTTGAAGCATGTCTGAAGGCATCAAGGAGACCCCGAGGCAGTCACAACTGGAAGGACTGAGGCCCCAACAAAAGGGAAGCCCGCTGAGCCAACTCTAATGTTCAGAGTCCTCTCTCTCCCTCAAGACATGTGAGGATTCTGAATTTCCTCAGGGACTGGAGGCAAGATACCAACGAGCTGCAAAGGAAACCTAACAGAAAGGCAAGCACAAAGTCGCAGCTAACCGAGCTGTGGACAGCACAGGGAGGCACAGAAAATGAGCCCGGCACTCGGCAAGCACTGCCTGAGAAGCTGACCCTTCCATCGTCTCATTGTGCTGTGGAGAAAATAACTGGGCTTTGGGACCTAGCATCAAGGACGGGTCGTCGGAAATACTCCAGGCCTCCAAATGGGGACCCTGGAGGTCTACACGGGGGTGGGGGACAGCGTGAGCCCAGCTCACACTGCACCTTACAAAGACTGAGCCCCAGTCTCAACTCACTCACGCCTGAGTGGGCCCAATAACCGCCACACTCGGGGTGTATGGGATGAAATGCTGAAGGAATACAAGCACACGAAGAGCCTCTATGCTTCTCCATACAGTCCAGCACAAAAATAAAAACAAAGAAGAAATGAAAAGACAAGATAAGACAAGACAAAAAAAAGACAGAAAAGAAAAGAAAAGAAAAAAAGAAGAAGAAAGAAAAGAAAAGAAAAGAAAAGAAAAGAAAAGAAAATGAAAAGGAAAGGAAATGAAGGGAAAGGAAAGGCAAGGAAACGAAAGGAAAGGAAAGGAAGGGAAAGGCAAGGAAAGGAAAGGAAGGGAAAGGCAAGGCAAGGAAATGAAAGGAATGCCTGGGTAGCTCAGTCGGGGAAGCATCCCACTTTGGTTCATGTCATGATCTGACGCTTTATGGTTTGAGTCCCGCGTCGGGCTCTGTGGTGACAGTGAAGAGCCTGGAGCCTGCTTTGGATTCTGTGTCTCCCACTTTGTCTCCCCCTCCCCTCTTCAAGTTTTGTCTCTACCTCTCTCTCTCTCTCAGAAGTAAATAATCTTAAAAAAAATTCTTTTAATAAGAAAAGGAAAGAAACAAACAAGCAAACAAAAAAAAGAGAGGCACCTGGATAGCTCAGTCTACTCGTTTAAGTGACCGACACTTGGTTTCGGCTCACGTTTGTTAGTTTGAGCCCTGTGTTGGGCTCTCTACTGACAGAAAACAGCCTCTCCTCAACAGTGTCTCTCTCTCCCCCGTCCTCTACCCCCACCCCTGCTCTCACTTTCTTTCTCCCTCAAGATAAATAGATAAACATAAAAAAAACAGGTTTTACATCATATCGACCCAAAGAAGAAAGAAGAGAAACAGACCAAGAGGAGACACATAGACTGGAGTTATTGGATGCAAAAGTCAACTGTCCAAAAACCATTCTTGACAAATGGGAAATTTTCAGAGACTCAAAACAGATTCCCAAACTGCAAATTATCGGAGCTAAAATTAAGATCTCCAGGTGCCTGAGTGGCTCAGTTGGTTAAGCATCTGACTTCAGCTCAGGTCATGATCTCGTGATTCGGGAGTTTGAGCCCCGCGTTGGGCTCTGTGCTGACAGTGCAGAGCCTAGAGCCTGCTTCGGCATCTGTGTCTCCCTCTCTCTCTGTTCTTCCCTTGCTCCCAGTCTGTCTAGCTCTCTAACATAATTAAAAGACTAAAAAATCTTGTTAATGGCATTAAGAACTCAGTCTGTGGGTTTCACATCAGACTAGACACAGGTGAATAGACTCAGTGAACTGAAAGATAGTTAGGTAAAAATATATCTAGACCATACACAGAGAAAACGTCCAGAAAATACAGAAGCCCAAAAGACACAGAAGATATGGTACAAAGGTCCAATAGGAACCCACAAAGTAGAGGAAACACAGAATGGGTAGTACCACTTCGCTACAAAGATAAGAATCAAAACTGATAAAAGAACCATGAGAGTGACTCCACAAAGAACACCCGAGGCAAAAAGATGTTAACAGTCATGAGAGGACAAAGATACCGCCTTCCATGGGACAACAACAACACTACCAGCTGACTCTTCAAGAAGAGCAAATGAAGCCAGATGATGGATTGGCATGTATGAAAGGTGAACTAAAATAGCCACCAACCTGGAAGTCTTTACCTAACAGAAACATTCTTCACAGTGAAGGCAAAGTAAAGATGTTTTTCAGGCAAAACAGAAGCAAAAACAAAAATAAAAACAGAAACAACAAACAAAAACAACACACACACACACACACACACAAACACACACACACACACACACATAAACCATGACTACACATCAACTACAGACACAAACTAAAATCAATATTAAAGCAGCTTGTTGCACCAAAGAAATGTAGTCTCTGAAAGAAATATGAAAAAACAAGGCTTGCAGAACAACGTCACAACAGAAAGGGTAACTATGAGAACAAACCTTCACAAGCATTAAGTGCACGAAACAATGACAACAACGCCAAAATCCATCTAAAACTTAAAAATATTACCCCACAAAAGGCGAAGAGGAGTTCAGTGTGGTTCAAGTGTCAAAGAAAAGAGCAGGGGCGCCTGGGTAGCTCAGTCAGTTGGGTGTCCGACTTTGGCTCAGGTCACGATCTCACGGTTTGTGAGTTGGAGACCCGCGTCAGACTCTGTGCTGATGACTCAGAGCCTGGAGCCTGCTTCAGATTCTGTGTCTCCCTTTCTGCTCTGCCCCTCACCCGATTGTATTATGTCTCTCTCAAAAAACAAATAAATCTTAAAGAAAAGATAAACGGAGAGAGCAGTGTCAGGGAAGCAGTACAAGTCCTGAATCAGGCAGGGGTCAGTTGAAAATGCACCTGCCTCTAGAAATAGATATATTCCAATTACCTAACAGATCAGTGTACAATTAAAAACTCCCTCCTACTTCTAAAGGAAGGCTAGAGACCAAAAGAACACAGAACAGAGGGGACAAAGAAGAAACTAATAATACGGTACGTGTAAACTAACCTATCAGTCATGACACGTGCACAAATGCTGCAAGCAAAAGGTTGACTCTCAAATTCATTAGAAGGAAACTAAGCATACGCTGGTCACAAAGCTACACCTTAAAACATAAGATCACAGACGGGTGGAAGGAAAAGATCCCCAGGCAAACCCTACCGAACAGAAAACTGATGTGGCCACTGGGACCCTCCAAGAAAGTAACCAAAATAGCAAAAAGCTCTACTAGAGACCAAGAGGAACATTTCGCGATGGAAGTTCCATCTACCAAGAGAACAAAACTTCTAAACTCGCATATACCTAATAACGCAATCTCAAAATACAGAAAAATTGACAAACATAGAAAAGGAAAAAGAGCCACATCCATAAGCACGATGGGAGACTTGACGATACATCTCTCAGTATCTGACAGAACTGACGACAACAGAAAACTCAAGGCAGTGGGACGGGGCTGTCCAATATGCGGTCACGTGCTCTATTGCAAGTACTTGAAACGCGGCTCCTCAAAGTGCGACGTGTGGAAAGTATAAAATGCACACCACATTTTAAAGACAACGTGATAAAAGAGAATTCAAAATCATTCATAATTTTTGCTCACACCGGCTATACACTGAAATGATATTTTGGATGTGGCTCTTAGTTATATTAGTAAACTCATTCTCGCCTATTCCTTACTTGGTTTCAAGTGGTTACTAAAATCTGAATTCTGTCATTAACAAACTTCATCTAACCTATAAATAGAGACTACTGCATTCCCCCAATACACATTATTTTCACGTGCCCGAGGAACCGTTCATGAAAACGAATATATGCCAGGCCATTAGGAAAGTCAGCTCATCTCAAAGGACTGAAATACTGCAGGGCATATTTAGGGATTGCATTAGATTCACAGTTCAATTCCCCCAACAATTCATCACGCCCACAGTGATGGGATGAAGACAGGGAGACTTCCGGTGATGACCAGTCCTGGGCGGCTGAGAGAGCACTGTCACCCCTGCCACCACAGGAGGACAGGGAGAAGCAGGCTGTTGATGAACCAGGAAGCTGACTCTCACCTGACCCTGAATGTGTAGATGCCTTGATCTTGAGAACTTCCCAGTCTCCTCAACTGTAGGAAAGAAGTTTCTGTTCCTTATTAGGCAGCCAGTCAATGTATTTTCTTACAACCACCCCAAAACACTGAGACAGATACCTTCATGGAATTAAGCTAGAAATCCGCACAAAGAGAACGAGAAAATCCCCGAAACATCAAGATGTCTTCTGCTCCTAAACATTGTGATGAATTAAGAAAAAGATGCCACAATGAAAGTTAGGAAATAGTTTCACATAAAAGATAATAAACATTTGGCTTATCAAAACTTGTGAGATCGGTAAAGGTGTGCTTAAAGGGAGACTCATAGCTTTAGAATACATATATCATAGGATAGCTCAGTTGCTTGGTGACCAACTCTTGATTTTGGCTCAGGGTATGATCCCACGGCCACAAGATCAATCCCCATCCTGGCTCCACACTGAGTGAGGAGCCTGCTCGAGATTCTCTCTCTCTCTCTCTCTCTCTCTCTCTCTCTCTCTCTCTCTCCCCCTCTCCCTCTCGCTCTCCCTCTCCCTCTCGCTCTCCCTCTCCCTCTCCGTCTGACCCTCTGCCCTGCTCATGCTCTCATTCTAAAATGAATCAACACACTAATAAGCAAATAAATACAATACACATACTGGAAAGGAACAAAGGCTAAAAATCAAATGAAGGATTTAGTTCAAGAACTACAAGATGGGACAGCAAACAATCACCAAGTAGATGGAAAACAAAAGGGCAGAAATCAGTGCTGCAGGAAACAAATAGTAAATGACAGAAATCAAAAGAGCCCAAGTTGGTTCTATGAAAAAGAAACAAAGCACAAAGTACCAATATCAAGAAGTTCTAAAGCCAATATCACACCAGATGCTGCAGATAGGAGGGATATTAGAAACCAGTTGACACTTACTCCTTGGAAAGTTTGGGAGGTCAGAGCAAATTCCAAGAAAACAAAATGCCTCATCTAAATAGACACAAGAAGGTGCACCTGGGTGGCACAGTCGGTTAAGCGTCCGACTTCAGCCAGGTCACGATCTCACGGTCCGTGGGTTCGAGCCCCGCGTCAGGCTCTGGGCTGATGGCTCAGAGCCTGGAGCCTGTTTCTGATTCTGTGTTTCCCTCTCTCTCTGCTGCTCCCCTGTTCGTGCTCTGTCTCTCTCTGTCCCACAAATAAATAAACGTTGAAAAAAAATAAATAAATAGACCCAAGAAGATATGGGAAATCAGAAAAATCCTATTTCCACTTAAGAAAGGAATCTGCAATGAAAACCCTTCTCACAAGGAAAACCCTACACCAGCTGTTGGCCTAGCACTTCTTCCCAAAAGAAAAGAACACACACAAAAACTCTTCTGGGAAAGCACAAGGAGTGCTTCTTCCTACGTTGTTTTAGGAGGCCAGCACGACCTGTAACCCAAACCCCAGCAAGGACAGCACAACAGGGTGCAAGGGAACACCCACCTCTCTCTTGAATACACATGCAAGGATCCAAAGCACACTATTTACAAATGGAATCCAGTGAAGAGAGAATGCATGGACATGAGGTTTGATTTATTCTAGATGGGCAAAAGTTGTTTTAAGTTACCACAACATTGAAACAAATCACTTGTCCCCAAAGATGCACAAAACACATTTCAGAAAATTTAGTATTATTATTTCTTTGATGATTGTTAAAAAATCAGAGCAAACTAAAAACAGAGGAGAATTTTCATGTTTTGATACAACTATCTACCAGTAATGCCACGGAAAGTGTCATATATAGTGATAAAATACTGAACTCTTTGGGGCACCTGAGTGGCTTCTAGTCGGTGAAGCATCTGACTCTTGATTTCAGCTAAGGCCATGATCTCATGGTTCATGAGTTCAAGCCTCGCATCAGACTCTGTGCTGACAGTGCGGAGTCTGCTTGGGATCCACTCGCTTTCCCCCCTCTCACTCCCCTTCCCATGCATGCTCTCTAAATCAAGAAAGAAAGAAAGAAACTTTAAAAAATATTAAGTATACAAAACATTAGGAAAACCTTCTCTCTCGTATCTGGAAGGAGACAAGGACACCTACTCTCACCACTTCCATTCAACACAGTACTGGAGGCCCTAGCCAATCCAAGGCAAGAAACATACAAATGGTTATACTATTGGATAGAAACAAAAGAAACTTACCACAAGGCAACACAGAGAATGTAAGGCAGACATACACAAGAATGTGAAAACCTCTGCCATTCACAGATGGATTCCACACACATAGAAAGAACTCATTCAAATCAACAAAAACCAAAACACACAACCTAATCACAAAGTGGCTTCCAAAAGGCAATTATTATACAAAAGAAACACGTAAGTGGCCAAGACACACACAGGGGCGGGTCCCACGAATACACCATACCTCCCAGCACTTGAGCCCCAGCAACCAGCTAACACACGAGTAGAAGCAATACCAGGCATCAGCCAGCCTTGAGCTCCCGTACGCTGTTGCTCGTGGGGAACAGACACGTGCCATCACTCACGCCCTGCTCCTCCAAGGCAACCCAATACGATGCATGTGAATCTGCAGGCAGCCTCTGCACAAACCGGAGCACCCACAGGAGAAAGAATAAACCGTGCTGTGCTCACACACTGGGCCTTTGACAGCAGGGGAGGACCAGCACAGCCACGCAAGGAAAGCAGGTGCATTGCGCACACACAGAGCTCAAGGGTTGGCTCAACATGAAGCGAAGAACAAGCCAAAGCCATGGCTGGTGAAAGTCAAGACCGTGGTTACCTTTGGAGGACGTTCGGTGGGAGTCAGTAGGAGGTAGGAAGCACGGTAAGGTTCCATTTCTTCATCCAGGTGGTGGTTCCAAGAATGTGTTCGCTGAGTGGAAGATATGGAAGATCAGCTGAAAGTAGTGGCCTAGGATGTTCCAAACGTCCACTGCGTGCCACACAAAAATGCAGCTCTGTGCGGGCTGCTAACCCCCAAGAGAAGCAAGGAAGCCCCACCCATCTGAGTGCAGAATCAGGAAAGAGCATCCAGACACCCCAGGAGCTACCGCCACACCCTCCTCGCCTCCAGCTGTTCATCTGGGGGAGTCCACATCACCTTCCTAAACATAATTGGCCACAAGACACTAAATGCAGAAGCAGCTGGAAGAATAAAGATCTTGCACTAAGCCAATGCCAATGCCAATGCCATGCTTCTACACAGCGTTGTTCTGAAAATGTACGTATTTTTTGCATGAAAGGTATGAGTACGTTAATCTGTACTAATTTATCGTCTTTAAGTGAATTCATCACATGTGAGATGCTCGGATTTGGTTTGGTTTCCTTAATGTTTGTTTTAGAGAGAGAAACACACGGCACGTGAGGGGAGGGACACAGGGAGAGGGCCACAGAGAATCTGAGACAAGTCCAGGCTGGCAGCTGGCAGCACACAGCCCCACATGGGGCTCTAAACCATCAAATGTCACATCACCACCTGAGCCAGAGTCGGACCCTTAACACAGAGAGCCACCCGGACGTCCACTTCAATTCTCGGTTTAACCTCACCACAGAAGAGATCAAGAGACACAACCCCCACACACGAAGGCTCTCTGGGGCCCTCAATAATCCCCTGATGTCCAAGTGTCCCGACACCACCGAGTCTGAGAAACACTGACCCAGGGAACAAATGACACTCTCCCCTTCTTCTCCTCAACTTCCCAATTTCTATAGGGTTTCCCCAGCTCACCAGACTCTCTAGGGCCTGGCCCACAGGACACAAGGGCCTAATCGGCCTTTGTTCGTGGCAGCCGCCTCTGGGGACAGAACGTGTGCAACCTGTGCGGGGTCAGGGGACGGACAAGGCGGAAGGTCTCCGACAGCCTCTGCGAGGGCAGGCGGCACACTCCTTACACGACAGCCGCGGCTGAGGCGGGCACCCGGAGAACCTCCCAGAAGCCACTACCTGCAGGGAGAAGGGCCCTTACCGCCTGCCGAGTGGTTAAGCCAGCACTGCCACGGGAGGCGCTCCCACACACACCCCACCGCCACAGAGCGGCCACCATGACTCACGAGAGCCTGCGGGCGTCCACACGGACAGGCCGGCCTTCCGCCCGAGGATGGCCAAATGCTGTCCCCCAAGTGAACAGAACCAGGGCGCCCCGGGCCACCCGGCCTCTCACGGCTGGCACTGTGGCCTCTGCGGGAGTCCGAGCGGCGCTGGGTCCACCAGAACTCACCTGCCTCGATCGGGACGGTCTTCGGAGAAACAGGGGCCCCAGGGCGACATCCTCCTAGGTGGAAGACTTCTACCAAGTGAGAAGCCTGATGCTCAGAAGAGCACCTCCCTCACCCCCCACAGCGCATGCGGGCTCCTACCGCCTGCAAGAGCCGCCGGCCTCCCACCCACCTCTCCGCCTGGCAAATGCGCTGTGGCACCAGCATCAACGGAAACTACTGCGTCAGGGCGGAAAGACTACCGTGTGGGACGCTGCACCGGCAGAGACTCCTCAACACACACCCGCCCAGACGCACTGGGGTACAACGTCAGAGGCGAACCCGATCTCAGCTGCCGACCTTGGGCGATGGACACACATCAGCACAGGTTTGGGGCTGTGACAAAGGCCTCGCCCTGGTGGGGGGTTCGCATACCTGCTCAGGGGAGAGGCTGTGCCTCAGTAAGGGCAGGTATGTGTGTGAAATCTCTGGAGGATCCTCTCACATTTGCTAAAGCTGCTCTAGAAAGTAGCCAAGAAGCCAAAACCACCCCCAAAAATATGCATGGGCGGGCCTCCTTGCAATCATAACCCAAGTCTGTGCTCTTTCCAAGCCCCTCCCCCACCTCCCTCCTCGTCCACAGACAGAGGCTTGGGAGCCTGTAAGAGCCGCAGTGACGCTGATGGGCCACGTTTGGGCCAGCTTCGGGACACCCTGAGCTACGTTGGAGCCTCGCTGCTCCTGATTGTGCATGTTTCCCAAAGCGTGAGACCCCCCACCCCTTGTCGCTTTTGGAGGACGCACTGTGTCCCAGCAAAGCAGCAGTGCTGACTGCCCACCCACAGACACACTCTGATCTGTGTGAGGTGGCATCTCAGTGTGGTTTTGCTTTGTAGTCCCCTGATGAGGAGTGACTTTGAGCATCTTTTGTTTTTTCTTGTATTCAATATAATTTATTGTCAAATTGGTTTCCATTCAACACCCAGTGCTCATCCCCACAGGTGCCCTCCTCCATGGCCATCACCCACTTTCCCCTCTCGCCCACCCCCCATCAACCCTCAGTTTGTTTCAGTATTTAAGAGTCTCTTCTGGTATGCCTCCTTCCCTCTCTGCAACTTGTTTCCCCCATTCCCCTCCCCTCTGGTCTCCTGTGAAGTTTCTCAGGATCCACATATGAATGAAAACATATGGTATCTGTCTTTCTCTGCCTGACTTATTTCACTTGGCAGAACACCCTGCAGTTCCTTCCACGTTGCCACAAATGGCCAGATTTCATCTTTTCTCATTGCCAAGTAGTATTCCATTGTATATAGAAACCTCATCTTCTTTACCCATTTGTCCATTGACGGGCATTTAGGCTCTTTCCATCAGGTGGCTATTGTTGACAACGCTGCTATAAACATTGGGGTACGAGTCCCCTGTGCATCGGCACTCCTGAATCCCCTGAATTCTAGCAGTGCTATGGTTGCGTCATAGGGTAGATCTATTTTTAATGTGGTGAGGAACCTCCACAGTGTTTCCAGAGTGGCTGCACCAGTTTTTCTTCCCACCAACAATGCATGAGGGTTCCTGTTTCTCCCCATCCTCTTCAGCATCTATAGTGTCCTGATTTGTTCATTTCTGCCACTCTGACCGATGTGAAGTGGAATCTCAGTGTGGTTTTGATTTGTATTTCTCTGATGAGGAGTGACGCTGAGTATCTTGTCACATGTCTGTTGGCCATCTGGATGTCTTCTTTCGAAAAGTACCTATTCATGTCTTGTGCCCATTTCATCACCCGATTATTTGTTTTCAGGTGTGGAGTTTGGTGAGTTCTTTATAGGTGTTTGGATACTAGCCCTGTGTCTGATACGTCATTTGCAAATATCTTTTCCCATTTCATCTGTTGTCTTTTTGTTTTGTTGCTTGTTTCCTTTGCAGTGCAGAAGGTTTTTATCCTGATGAGGTCCCTACAGTTCATTTTTGCTTTTAATTCCCTTTCCGTTGGAGACGTGTCATGTAAGAAATTGCCACAGCTGAGGTCGGAGAGGTTTTGTCCTGCTTTCTCCTCTCGGGTTTTAAAGGTTTCGTGTCTCACATTCAGGTCCTTTATCCATTTTGAGTTTATTTTTGTGTATGCTGTAAGAAAGTGATCTAGTTTCATTCTTCAGCATGTTGCTGTCCAGTTCTCCCAGCACCAGTGGTTAAAGAGTCTGGTTTTTTTCCATTGGATACTCTTTCGTGCTTGGTGGAAGATTAGTGGGCCATACATTTGTGGGTCTGAATCTGGCTTCTCTATTCTGTTCCATTGGCCTATGTGTCTGTTTGTGTGCCCATTCCATACTGTCTTGATGATTACAGGTTTGTAGCAGAGGCTACATTCTGGGACTGTGATGCCTCCTGCTTTGGTGTTCTTCTTGAATATTACTTTGTATATTCGGGGTCTTTTGTGGTTCCATACACATGTTAGCATTATTTGTTCTAGCTTTGGAAAGAATGGTGGCATGATTTTGATGGGGATTGCATTGAAGGTGTAGATTGCTTTGGGTGGTATTGACATTTTAACAATATTCATTCTTCGAATCCATGAAATTGGAATGTTTTTCCATTTCTTTTTGTCTTCTTCAATTTCCTTCATAACCCTTGTATAGTTTTAGCATACAGAATTTTTATATCTTTGGATTGGTTCATTCATATTTTTAGGTTATTGATAGGTATTTTATGGTCCTGGTGCAACTATGAACGTGATCAGTTTCTTTACTTCTCTTTCTGTTTCGTTGTTATTGGTATAGTAAAATGCGATGGGTTTTTGTACATTGCTTTTGTACCCTGTGAGTTTGCTGAATGGATGTATCAGTTCGAGGAGACTTTTGGTGGATTCTGTCAGGTTTTCCAGGTAGAGTATGATATGGTCTGTGAAGAGTGAACGTTTGACTTCATCTTTGCCATTGTGATGCCATTTATTTCATTTTGTTGTCTGATTGCTGGTTCTGGGAATTGCAAAACTATGTTCAACAACAGTGGTGACAGTGGACATGCCTGTCATGTTCCTGATCTCAGGGGGAAAGTTTTCAGTTTATCCCCACGAGAATTATATTAGCTGTGGGCTTGTAACATACGTGGCTTTTAAGATGTTTTCATATGTTCCTTCTATTCTGACTTTCTTGAGGGTTTTTATTAAGAAAGGATGCTATGTTTTTTCAAATGCTTTCTCTGCCTGTATTGACAGGATCATGTGGTTCTTGCCTGTGATTTTCTTAATGTGATGTATCCTATTGGTTGATTTGCAAATATTGAACCAGCCCTATAGCCCAGATAGGAATCCTACTTGATCATGGTGAAAAATTCTTTTCATATGCTGTGCGTTTGATTTGCCAGTATCTTGTTGAGATTTTTGGATTCTCATTCATCAGGCATATTGTCTTGTAGTCGTCTTTTTTTTTTCTGGATCTCTGTCTGGTTTGGGAATCAAAGTAAAGCTGTCTTTGTAGAATGAGTCTGGAAGTTTTCCTTCCATTTCTATTCTGTGGAACAGCTTGAGAAGCATAGATATTAACTGCTTTAGATGTCTGATGGAATTCCCCAGGGAAGCATGTGGTCCAGAAAATGAGATAAATCTTAGGATGCAATGACTAGGACAACTCCCTGGCAAGCTGATGGTCTCAGGAATAAGATATGGATAGATATGAAACACCTAAGGGTACGGCAAAGGGAAGCCTCCGTCATCTACCGTGGGAACCCAAAGGCAAGATGCCTGTGTTCTTACTTCAGAAACAGAGGGAAAGCTTCTGGAGTTCACTGTTTTCCCTTGCCATCCTATCAGTGGATAAAGAAGACAGTGATTCCAAGGTAACAGGCTTGTGCTGCAGGCTAAGCTCCGTGATTGCACGGAGGCCCGCCCATGCATATTTTTGGGGGTGGTTTTGGCTTCTTGCCTACTTTTCTAGAGCAGTTTTAGCAAAGGTGAGAGGATCCTCCAGAGATTTCACACACATACCTGCCCTTACTGAGGCACAGCCTCTCCCCTGAGCAGGTATCCGAACCCCCCACCAGGGCGAGGCCTTTGTCACAGCCCCAAACCTGTGCTGATGTGTGTCCATCGCCCAAGGTCCGCAGCTGAGATCGGGTTCGCCTCTGACGTTGTACCCCAGTGCGTCCGGGTGGGTGCAGCGTCCCACCCGGTAGTCTTTCCGCCCTGACACAGTAGTTTCCGTTGGTGCTGGCGCCACAGCGCATTTGCCAGGCGGAGAGGTGGGCGGGAGGCCGGCGGCTCTTGCAGGCGGTAGGAGCCCGCATGCGCTGTGGGGGGTGAGGGAGGTGCTCTTCTGAGCATCAGGCTTCTCACTTGGTAGAAGTCTTCCACCTAGGAGGATGTCGCCCTGGGGCCCCTGTTTCTCCGAAGACCGTCCCGATCGAGGCAGGTGAGTTCTGGTGGACCCAGCGCCACTCGGACTCCCGCAGAGGCCACAGTGCCAGCCGTGAGAGGTCGGCTGGCTCGGGGCGCCCTGGTTCTGTTCACTTGGGGGACAGCATTTGGCCATCCTCGGGCGGAAGGCCGGCCTGTCCGTGTGGACGCCCGCAGGCTCTCGTGAGTCATGGTGGCCGCTCTGTGGCGGTGGGGTGTGTGTGGGAGCGCCTCCCGTGGCAGTGCTGGCTTAACCACTCGGCAGGCGGTAAGGGCCCTTCTCCCTGCAGGTAGTGGCTTCTGGGAGGTTCTCCGGGTGCCCGCCTCAGCCGCGGCTGTCGTGTAAGGAGTGTGCCGCCTGCCCTCGCAGAGGCTGTCGGAGACCTTCCGCCTTGTCCGTCCCCTGACCCCGCACAGGTTGCACACGTTCTGTCCCCAGAGGCGGCTGCCACGAACAAAGGCCGATTAGGCCCTTGTGTCCTGTGGGCCAGGCCCTAGAGAGTCTGGTGAGCTGGGGAAACCCTATAGAAATTGGGAAGTTGAGGAGAAGAAGGGGAGAGTGTCATTTGTTCCCTGGGTCAGTGTTTCTCAGACTCGGTGGTGTCGGGACACTTGGACATCAGGGGATTATTGAGGGCCCCAGAGAGCCTTCGTGTGTGGGGGTTGTGTCTCTTGATCTCTTCTGTGGTGAGGTTAAACCGAGAATTGAAGTGGACGTCCGGGTGGCTCTCTGTGTTAAGGGTCCGACTCTGGCTCAGGTGGTGATGTGACATTTGATGGTTTAGAGCCCCATGTGGGGCTGTGTGCTGCCAGCTGCCAGCCTGGACTTGTCTCAGATTCTCTGTGGCCCTCTCCCTGTGTCCCTCCCCTCACGTGCCGTGTGTTTCTCTCTCTAAAACAAACATTAAGGAAACCAAACCAAATCCGAGCATCTCACATGTGATGAATTCACTTAAAGACGATAAATTAGTACAGATTAACGTACTCATACCTTTCATGCAAAAAATACGTACATTTTCAGAACAACGCTGTGTAGAAGCATGGCATTGGCATTGGCATTGGCTTAGTGCAAGATCTTTATTCTTCCAGCTGCTTCTGCATTTAGTGTCTTGTGGCCAATTATGTTTAGGAAGGTGATGTGGACTCCCCCAGATGAACAGCTGGAGGCGAGGAGGGTGTGGCGGTAGCTCCTGGGGTGTCTGGATGCTCTTTCCTGATTCTGCACTCAGATGGGTGGGGCTTCCTTGCTTCTCTTGGGGGTTAGCAGCCTGCACAGAGCTGCATTTTTGTGTGGCACGCGGTGGACGTTTGGAACATCCTAGACCACTACTTTCAGCTGATCTTCCATATCTTCCACTCAGTGAACACATTCTTGGAACCACCACCTGGATGAAGAAATGGAACCTTACCGTGCTTCCTACCTCCTACTGACTCCCACCGAACGTCCTCCAAAGGTAACCACGGTCTTGACTTTCACCAGCCATGGCTTTGGCTTGTTCTTCGCTTCATGTTGAGCCAACCCTTGAGCTCTGTGTGTGCGCAATGCACCTGCTTTCCTTGCGTGGCTGTGCTGGTCCTCCCCTGCTGTCGAAGGCCCATTGTGTGAGCACAGCATGGTTTATTCTTTCTCCTGTGGGTGCTCTGGTTTGTGCAGAGGCTGCCTGCAGATCCACATGCACCGTATTCGTTTGCCTTGGAGGAGCAGGGCGTGAGTGGTGGCACGTGTCTGTTCCCCACGAGCAACAGCATGTGGGAGCTCAGGGCTGGCTGATGCCTGGTATTGCCTCTTCTCGTGTGTTAACTGGTTGCTGGGGCTCAAGTGCTGGGAGGTATGGTGTATTCGTGGGACCCGCCCCTGTGTGTGTCTTGGCCACTTACGTGTTTCTTTTGTATAATAATTGCCTTTTGGAAGCCACTTGGTGTTTAGGTTGTGTGTTTTGGTTTGTGTTGATTTGAATGAGTTCTTTCTATGTGTGTGGAATCCATCTGTGAATGGCAGAGGTTTTCACATTCTTGTGTATGTCTGCCTTACATTCTCTGTGTTGCCTTGTGGTAAGTTTCTTTTGTTTCTATCCAATAGTATAACCATTTGTATGTTTCTTGCCTTGGATTGGCTAGGGCCTCCAGTACTGTGTTGAATGGAAGTGGTGAGAGTAGGTGTCCTTGTCTCCTTCCAGATATGAGAGAGAAGGGTTTCCTAATGTTTTGTATACTTAATATTTTTTAAAGTTTCTTTCTTTATTGATTTCGAGAGCGTGCATGGGAAGGGGGTGAGAGATGGGAAAGAGAGTGGATCCCAAGCAGACTCCGCACTGTCAGCACAGAGTCTGATGCGAGGCTTGACCTCATGAACTGTGAGATCATGGCCTGAGCTGAAATCAAGAGTCAGACGCTTCACCGACTAGAAGCCACTCAGGTGCTCCAAAGGGTTCAGTATTTTAACACTACAGGTGACACCTGCCGTTGCGTTACTGGTAGATAGTTGTATCAAAACATGAAAATTCTCCTCTATTTTTAGTTTGCTCTGATTTTTTAACAATCATCAAAGAAATAATAATACTAAAATTTCTGAAATGTGTTATGTGCATCTTTGGGGACAAGTGATTTGTTTCAATGTTGTGGTTTAACTTAAAACAACTTTTGCCCATCTAGAATAAATCAAACCTGATGTCTATGCATTCTCTTTTCACTGGATTGCATTTGTAAATAGTGTGCTTTGGATCCTTGCATGTGTATTCAAGAGAGAGGTGGGTGTTCCCTTGCACCTGTTGTGCTGTCCTTGCTGGGTTTGGGTTACAGGTCGTGCTGGCCTCCTAAAACAACGTAGGAAGAAGCACTCCTTGTGCTTTCCCAGAAGAGTTTTTGTGTGTGTTCTTTTCTTTTGGGAAGAAGTGCTAGGCCAACAGCTGGTGTAGGGTTTTCCTTGTGAGAAGGGTTTTCATTGCAGATTCCTTTCTTAAGTGGAAATAGGATTTTTCTGATTTCCCATATCTTCTTGTGTCTATTTAGATGAGGCATTTTGTTTTCTTGGAATTTGCTCTGACCTCCCAAACTTTCCAAGGAGTAAGTGTCAACTGGTTTCTAATATCCCTCCTATCTGCAGCATCTGGTGTGATATTGGCTTTAGAACTTCTTGATATTGGTACTTTGTGCTTTGTTTCTTTTTCATAGAACCAACTTGGGCTCTTTTGATTTCTGTCATTTACTATTTGTTTCCTGCAGCACTGATTTCTGCCCTTTTGTTTTCCATCTACTTGGTGATTGTTTGCTGTCCCATCTTGTAGTTCTTGAACTAAATCCTTCATTTGATTTTTAGCCTTTGTTCCTTTCCAGTATGTGTATTGTATTTATTTGCTTATTAGTGTGTTGATTCATTTTAGAATGAGAGCATGAGCAGGGCAGAGGGTCAGACGGAGAGGGAGAGGGAGAGCGAGAGGGAGAGGGAGAGCGAGAGGGAGAGGGGGAGAGAGAGAGAGAGAGAGAGAGAGAGAGAGAGAGAGAGAGAATCTCGAGCAGGCTCCTCACTCAGTGTGGAGCCAGGATGGGGATTGATCTTGTGGCCGTGGGATCATACCCTGAGCCAAAATCAAGAGTTGGTCACCAAGCAACTGAGCTATCCTATGATATATGTATTCTAAAGCTATGAGTCTCCCTTTAAGCACACCTTTACCGATCTCACAAGTTTTGATAAGCCAAATGTTTATTATCTTTTATGTGAAACTATTTCCTAACTTTCATTGTGGCATCTTTTTCTTAATTCATCACAATGTTTAGGAGCAGAAGACATCTTGATGTTTCGGGGATTTTCTCGTTCTCTTTGTGCGGATTTCTAGCTTAATTCCATGAAGGTATCTGTCTCAGTGTTTTGGGGTGGTTGTAAGAAAATACATTGACTGGCTGCCTAATAAGGAACAGAAACTTCTTTCCTACAGTTGAGGAGACTGGGAAGTTCTCAAGATCAAGGCATCTACACATTCAGGGTCAGGTGAGAGTCAGCTTCCTGGTTCATCAACAGCCTGCTTCTCCCTGTCCTCCTGTGGTGGCAGGGGTGACAGTGCTCTCTCAGCCGCCCAGGACTGGTCATCACCGGAAGTCTCCCTGTCTTCATCCCATCACTGTGGGCGTGATGAATTGTTGGGGGAATTGAACTGTGAATCTAATGCAATCCCTAAATATGCCCTGCAGTATTTCAGTCCTTTGAGATGAGCTGACTTTCCTAATGGCCTGGCATATATTCGTTTTCATGAACGGTTCCTCGGGCACGTGAAAATAATGTGTATTGGGGGAATGCAGTAGTCTCTATTTATAGGTTAGATGAAGTTTGTTAATGACAGAATTCAGATTTTAGTAACCACTTGAAACCAAGTAAGGAATAGGCGAGAATGAGTTTACTAATATAACTAAGAGCCACATCCAAAATATCATTTCAGTGTATAGCCGGTGTGAGCAAAAATTATGAATGATTTTGAATTCTCTTTTATCACGTTGTCTTTAAAATGTGGTGTGCATTTTATACTTTCCACACGTCGCACTTTGAGGAGCCGCGTTTCAAGTACTTGCAATAGAGCACGTGACCGCATATTGGACAGCCCCGTCCCACTGCCTTGAGTTTTCTGTTGTCGTCAGTTCTGTCAGATACTGAGAGATGTATCGTCAAGTCTCCCATCGTGCTTATGGATGTGGCTCTTTTTCCTTTTCTATGTTTGTCAATTTTTCTGTATTTTGAGATTGCGTTATTAGGTATATGCGAGTTTAGAAGTTTTGTTCTCTTGGTAGATGGAACTTCCATCGCGAAATGTTCCTCTTGGTCTCTAGTAGAGCTTTTTGCTATTTTGGTTACTTTCTTGGAGGGTCCCAGTGGCCACATCAGTTTTCTGTTCGGTAGGGTTTGCCTGGGGATCTTTTCCTTCCACCCGTCTGTGATCTTATGTTTTAAGGTGTAGCTTTGTGACCAGCGTATGCTTAGTTTCCTTCTAATGAATTTGAGAGTCAACCTTTTGCTTGCAGCATTTGTGCACGTGTCATGACTGATAGGTTAGTTTACACGTACCGTATTATTAGTTTCTTCTTTGTCCCCTCTGTTCTGTGTTCTTTTGGTCTCTAGCCTTCCTTTAGAAGTAGGAGGGAGTTTTTAATTGTACACTGATCTGTTAGGTAATTGGAATATATCTATTTCTAGAGGCAGGTGCATTTTCAACTGACCCCTGCCTGATTCAGGACTTGTACTGCTTCCCTGACACTGCTCTCTCCGTTTATCTTTTCTTTAAGATTTATTTGTTTTTTGAGAGAGACATAATACAATCGGGTGAGGGGCAGAGCAGAAAGGGAGACACAGAATCTGAAGCAGGCTCCAGGCTCTGAGTCATCAGCACAGAGTCTGACGCGGGTCTCCAACTCACAAACCGTGAGATCGTGACCTGAGCCAAAGTCGGACACCCAACTGACTGAGCTACCCAGGCGCCCCTGCTCTTTTCTTTGACACTTGAACCACACTGAACTCCTCTTCGCCTTTTGTGGGGTAATATTTTTAAGTTTTAGATGGATTTTGGCGTTGTTGTCATTGTTTCGTGCACTTAATGCTTGTGAAGGTTTGTTCTCATAGTTACCCTTTCTGTTGTGACGTTGTTCTGCAAGCCTTGTTTTTTCATATTTCTTTCAGAGACTACATTTCTTTGGTGCAACAAGCTGCTTTAATATTGATTTTAGTTTGTGTCTGTAGTTGATGTGTAGTCATGGTTTATGTGTGTGTGTGTGTGTGTGTTTGTGTGTGTGTGTGTGTGTGTGTTGTTTTTGTTTGTTGTTTCTGTTTTTATTTTTGTTTTTGCTTCTGTTTTGCCTGAAAAACATCTTTACTTTGCCTTCACTGTGAAGAATGTTTCTGTTAGGTAAAGACTTCCAGGTTGGTGGCTATTTTAGTTCACCTTTCATACATGCCAATCCATCATCTGGCTTCATTTGCTCTTCTTGAAGAGTCAGCTGGTAGTGTTGTTGTTGTCCCATGGAAGGCGGTATCTTTGTCCTCTCATGACTGTTAACATCTTTTTGCCTCGGGTGTTCTTTGTGGAGTCACTCTCATGGTTCTTTTATCAGTTTTGATTCTTATCTTTGTAGCGAAGTGGTACTACCCATTCTGTGTTTCCTCTACTTTGTGGGTTCCTATTGGACCTTTGTACCATATCTTCTGTGTCTTTTGGGCTTCTGTATTTTCTGGACGTTTTCTCTGTGTATGGTCTAGATATATTTTTACCTAACTATCTTTCAGTTCACTGAGTCTATTCACCTGTGTCTAGTCTGATGTGAAACCCACAGACTGAGTTCTTAATGCCATTAACAAGATTTTTTAGTCTTTTAATTATGTTAGAGAGCTAGACAGACTGGGAGCAAGGGAAGAACAGAGAGAGAGGGAGACACAGATGCCGAAGCAGGCTCTAGGCTCTGCACTGTCAGCACAGAGCCCAACGCGGGGCTCAAACTCCCGAATCACGAGATCATGACCTGAGCTGAAGTCAGATGCTTAACCAACTGAGCCACTCAGGCACCTGGAGATCTTAATTTTAGCTCCGATAATTTGCAGTTTGGGAATCTGTTTTGAGTCTCTGAAAATTTCCCATTTGTCAAGAATGGTTTTTGGACAGTTGACTTTTGCATCCAATAACTCCAGTCTATGTGTCTCCTCTTGGTCTGTTTCTCTTCTTTCTTCTTTGGGTCGATATGATGTAAAACCTGTTTTTTTTATGTTTATCTATTTATCTTGAGGGAGAAAGAAAGTGAGAGCAGGGGTGGGGGTAGAGGACGGGGGAGAGAGAGACACTGTTGAGGAGAGGCTGTTTTCTGTCAGTAGAGAGCCCAACACAGGGCTCAAACTAACAAACGTGAGCCGAAACCAAGTGTCGGTCACTTAAACGAGTAGACTGAGCTATCCAGGTGCCTCTCTTTTTTTTGTTTGCTTGTTTGTTTCTTTCCTTTTCTTATTAAAAGAATTTTTTTTAAGATTATTTACTTCTGAGAGAGAGAGAGAGGTAGAGACAAAACTTGAAGAGGGGAGGGGGAGACAAAGTGGGAGACACAGAATCCAAAGCAGGCTCCAGGCTCTTCACTGTCACCACAGAGCCCGACGCGGGACTCAAACCATAAAGCGTCAGATCATGACATGAACCAAAGTGGGATGCTTCCCCGACTGAGCTACCCAGGCATTCCTTTCATTTCCTTGCCTTGCCTTTCCCTTCCTTTCCTTTCCTTGCCTTTCCCTTCCTTTCCTTTCCTTTCGTTTCCTTGCCTTTCCTTTCCCTTCATTTCCTTTCCTTTTCATTTTCTTTTCTTTTCTTTTCTTTTCTTTTCTTTTCTTTCTTCTTCTTTTTTTCTTTTCTTTTCTTTTCTGTCTTTTTTTTGTCTTGTCTTATCTTGTCTTTTCATTTCTTCTTTGTTTTTATTTTTGTGCTGGACTGTATGGAGAAGCATAGAGGCTCTTCGTGTGCTTGTATTCCTTCAGCATTTCATCCCATACACCCCGAGTGTGGCGGTTATTGGGCCCACTCAGGCGTGAGTGAGTTGAGACTGGGGCTCAGTCTTTGTAAGGTGCAGTGTGAGCTGGGCTCACGCTGTCCCCCACCCCCGTGTAGACCTCCAGGGTCCCCATTTGGAGGCCTGGAGTATTTCCGACGACCCGTCCTTGATGCTAGGTCCCAAAGCCCAGTTATTTTCTCCACAGCACAATGAGACGATGGAAGGGTCAGCTTCTCAGGCAGTGCTTGCCGAGTGCCGGGCTCATTTTCTGTGCCTCCCTGTGCTGTCCACAGCTCGGTTAGCTGCGACTTTGTGCTTGCCTTTCTGTTAGGTTTCCTTTGCAGCTCGTTGGTATCTTGCCTCCAGTCCCTGAGGAAATTCAGAATCCTCACATGTCTTGAGGGAGAGAGAGGACTCTGAACATTAGAGTTGGCTCAGCGGGCTTCCCTTTTGTTGGGGCCTCAGTCCTTCCAGTTGTGACTGCCTCGGGGTCTCCTTGATGCCTTCAGACATGCTTCAAATTGAACTCATCTTTCCTAGTTCACGATGTGGTGATTAACAGGCTATTCACATGTATAAGAGCAAGCCAGGGAAGACTGAGAAGTCCTAGCAAACATTTTGGTCATCAGCATTTGTTACAGGAGAAAACAAAACCCAGTAGTCCTTGCCTAGTACCCGTCGTTCTTCTAAACTGGCCATCCAGTTTGCCCACGCTCAGCCAGCGTCCATGGGGTGGTGATGGTGTCAGCCTCCCAGCTCCCTATCCCCACTGCCATGGCCGCCCTCCTCCCCTGTCAGGTGCCTGCCCAGGGCAGGCTTTGTGATGATGGGCTGGCTATGGCAGGGCAACTAGATGAAGTGGATCGCTTAAGTGGCAGTTATTTTGGGAGTGTTTGATCAGTGTCGTTTGTTTCCTAATTTTCATAATGTTTATTTACTATTTAGAGAGACAGAGAGTGTGGCCAGGGGAGGGGCAGACAGAGGGAGACCCAGAATCTGAAGCAGGCTGGGGGCGGGATGCCCCTCAAGCGTACAGGGTAGCCCCCACAAAAAGGGCTTCTGTGTTGGTGCACCCGAATCATCTGCAGAGACACAACCACCCACCCTTGTTGAGCCCTTTTGTGACTCTGCACCATTGTGGTCGCCAGGCTCTGGCTGCTGTGCTCCTCGGAGACGGGGGTGGAGGCACAGCTGAGAAGAGTGTATCTGGACGAGTGAAGGGGTTAGGAGGAAATGTCGCTTACTTGTGCACCGTGGTTCCGGAAAGGCCTTTTCCGGAGACGTCGCTCGGGGGCTGAGGCTGACCGAGCACTCTCCCAGCAGTCTGACTCCGAGGCCAAAGGCCGGGGTCAAGGAGGAGCTTGGCTTTGTTGTGAGCGATGGAAGGGGAAGCGGAGCCAGGTGAGGCACCAGGCAGCTGGTGTTGGGACAGAACCTACCCCGTAAGGAGTTGGGTTTTCAGATAAGGGCCTGGGGTCGTTGTGTCCTCAGGGGGAAGGACTGGCATGATGTTGTCGAATTTTTTATGTTTATTTATTTTTTTTCAGGATATGAAATTTATTGTCAAATTGGTTTCCATACAACACCCAGTGCTCATCCCAAAAGGTGCCCTCCTCAATACCCATCACCCACCCTCCCCTCCCTCCCACCCCCCATCAACCCCGTTTGTTCTCAGTTTTTAAGAGTCTCTTATGCTTTGGCTCTCTCCCACTCTAACCTCCTTTGTTTTCTTCCTGTCCCCCATGGGTTTCTGTTAAGTTTCTCAGGATCCACCTAAGAGTGAAACCATATGGTATCTGTCTTTCTCTGTATGGCTTATTTCACTTAGCATCACGCTCTCCCGTTCCATCCGTGTTGCTACAAAGGGCCATATTGCAGTCTTTCTCATTGCCACGTAGTACTCCATTGTGTATATAAACCACAATTTCTTTATCCATTCATCAGTTGATGGACATGTAGGCTCTTTCCATCATTTGGCTATTGTTGAGAGTGCTGCTATAAACATTGGGGTACAAGTGCCCCTATGCATCAGTACTCCTGTATCCCTTGGGTAAATTCCTAGCAGTGCTATTGCTGGGTCATAGGGTAGGTGTATTTTTAATTTTCTGAGGAACCTCCACACTGTTTTCCAGAGTGGCTGCACCAATTTGCATTCCCACCAACAGTGCAAGAGAGTTCCCGTTTCTCCACATCCTCTCCAGCATCTATAGTCTCTTGATTTGTTCATTTTGGCCACTCTGACTGGCGTGAGGTGATATCTGAGTGTGGTTTTGATTTGTATTTCCCTGATGAGGAGCGACGTTGAGCATCTTTACATGTGCCTGTTGGCCATCCGGATGTCTTCTTTAGAGAAGTGTCTATTCATGTTTTCTGCCCGTTTGTTCACTGGGTTATTTGTTTTTTGGGTGTGGAGTTTGGTGAGCGCTTTATAGATTTTGGATACTAGCCCTTTGTCCGATATGTCATTTGCAAATATCTTTTCCCATTCTGTTGGTTGCCTTTTAGTTTTATTGGTTGTTTCCTTTGCTGTGCAGAAGCTTTTTATCTTCATAAGGTTCCAGTAATTCATTTTTGCTTTTAATTCCCCTGCCTTTGGGGATGTGTCGAGTAAGAGATAGCTACGGCTGAGGTCAGAGAGGTCTTTTCCTGCTTTCCTCTCTAGGGTTTTGATGGTTTCCTGTCTCACATTCAGGTCCTTTATCCATTTTGGGTTTATTTTTGTGAATGGTGTGAGAAAGTGGTCTAGTTTTAACCTTCTGCATGTTGCTGTCCAGTTCTCCCAGCACCATTTGTTAACGAGACTGTCTTTTTTCCACTGGATGTTCTTCCCTGCTTTGTCAAAGATGAGTTGGCCATACGTTTGTGGGGCTAGTTCTGGGGTTTCTATTCTATTCCATTGGTCTGTGTGTCTGTGTTTGTGCCAATACCATGCTGTCTTCATGATGACAGCTTTGTAGTTGAGGCTAAAGTCTGGGATTGTGATGCCTCCTGCTTTGGTCTTCTTCTTCAAAATTACTTTGGCCATTCGGGGCCTTTTGTGGTTCCATATGAATTTTACGATTGCTTGTTCTAGTTTCGAGAGGAATGCTGGTGCAATTTTGATTGGGATTGCATTGAATGTGTAGATAGCTTTGGGCAGTATTGACATTTTGACAATATTTATTCTTCCAATCCATGAGCACGGAATGTCTTTCCATTTCTTCATATCTCCTTCAATTACCTTCATAAGCTTTCTATACTTTTCAGCATACAGATCTTTTACATCTTTGGTTAGAGTTATTCCTAGGTATTTAATGCTTCTTGGTGCAATTGTGAATGAGATCAGTTTCTTTATTTGTCTTTCTGTTGCTTCATTGGTAGTGTATAAGAATGCAACTGATTTCTGTACTTTGATTTTGTATCCTGCAACTTTGCTGAATTCATGTATCAGGCCTAGCAGACTTTTGGGGGAGTCTATCAGATTTTCCATGTGTAGTATCACGTCATCTGCAAAAAGGGAAAGCTTGACTTCATCTTTGCCAATTTGGATGCCTTTGATTTCCTTTTGTTGTCTGGTTGCTGATGCTAGAACTTCCAACACTATGTTAAACAACAGCGGTGAGAGTGGGCATCCCCGTCGCGTTCCTGATCTCAGGGAAACAGCTCTCAGTTTTTCCCCATTGAGGATGATGTTAGCCGTGGGCTTTTCATAAATGGCTTTTATGATGTTTAAGTATGTCCCTTCTATCCCGACTTTCTCAAGGGTTTTTATTAAGAAAGGGTGCTGAATTTTGTCAAAGCCCTTTTCTGCATCGATTGACAGGCTCATATGGTTCTTATCTTTTCTTTTCTTACTGTGATGTATCACGTTGATTGATTTGCGAATGTGGAACCAGCCCTGCATCCCAGGAATGAATCCCGCTTGATCATGGTGGGTTATTCTTTTTATATGCGGTTGAATTCGATTTGCTCGTATCGTATTGAGAATTTTTGCGTCTATATTCATCAGGGATATTGGCCTGTAGTTCTCTTTTTTTACTGGGTCTCTGTCTGGTTTAGGAATCAAAGTAATACTGGCTTCATAGAATGAGTCTGGAAGTTTTCCTTCCCTTTCTATTTCTTGGAATAGCTTCAGAAGGATAGGTATTATCTCTGCTTTAAACGTCTGGTAGAACTCCCGTGGG
This sequence comes from Prionailurus viverrinus, assembly GCF_022837055.1. Lineage (NCBI taxonomy): Eukaryota > Metazoa > Chordata > Mammalia > Carnivora > Felidae > Prionailurus > Prionailurus viverrinus. The sequence goes on along the minus strand of NC_062571.1, from coordinate 19,769,318 downwards.
AAGCCATCTGGTCCTGGACTCTTATTTGTTGGGAGATTTTTGATAACCGATTCAATTTCTTCGCTGGTGATGGGTCTGTTCAAGCTTTCTCTTTCCTCCTGATTGAGTTTTGGAAGAGTGTGCGTGTTTAGGAATTTGTCCATTTCTTCCAGGTTGTCCAATTGGTTGGCATATAATTTTTCATAGTATTCCCTGAGAATTGTTTGTATCTCTGAGGGATTGGTTGTAATAATTCCATTTTCATTCATGATTTTATCTATTTGGGTCATCTCCCTTTTCTTTTTGAGAAGCCTGGCTAGAGGTTTGTCAATTTTGTTTATCTTTTCAAAACACCAACTCTTGGTTTCATTGATCTGCTCTACAGTTTTTTTTAGTTTCTATATTGTTTATTCCTGCTCTGATCTTTCTTATTTCTCCTCTTCTGCTGGGTTTAGGCTGCCTTTGCTGTTCTGCTTCTAGTTCCTTTAGGTGTGCTGTTAGATTTTGTATTTGGGATTGCTCTTGTTTCTGGAGATAGGCCTGGATTGCAATGTATTTTCCTCTCAGGACTGCCTTCGCTGCATCCCAAAGCGTTTGGATTGTTGTATTTTCATTTTCGTTGGTTTCCATATATTTTTAAATTTCTTCTCTAATTGCCTGGTTGACCCACTCATTCTTTAGTAGGGTGTTCTTTAACCTCCATGCTTTGGGAGGTTTTCCAGACTTTTTCCTGTGGTTCATTTCAAGCTTCATAGCCTTGTGGTCTGAAAGTATGCATGGTACAATTTCAATTCTTGTATACTTATGAAGGGCTGTTTTGTGACCCAGTATATGACCTATCTTGGAGAAAGTTCCATGTGCACTCGAGAAGAAAGTATATTCTGTTGCTTTGGGATGCAGAGTTCTAAATATATGTGTCAAGTCCATCTGATCCAATGTATCCTTCAGGGCCCTTGTTTCTTTATTGACCGTGTGTCTAGATGATCTATCCATTTCTGTAAGTGGAGTGTTAAAGTCCCCTGCAATGACCACATTCTTATCAATAAGGGTGCTCATGTTTATGAGGAATTGTTTTCTATGTTTGGGGGCTCCTGTATTCGGCGCATAGACATTTATAATTGTTAGCTCTTCCTGATGGATAGGCCCTGTAATTATTATGAAATGCCCTTCTTCATCTCTTGTTACAGCCTTTGATTGAAAGTCTAGTCTGTCTGATATAAGTATGGCTACTCCAGCTTTCTTTTGGCTTCCAGTAGCATGATAAATAGTTCTCCATCCCCTCACTCTCAATCTAAAGGTGTCCTCAGGGCTAAAATGAGTCTCTTGTAGACAGCAAATAGATGGGTCTTGTTTTTTTATCCATTCTGATACCCTATGTCTTTTGGTTAGCGCATTTGGTCCATTTACATTCCGTGTTATTATAGAAAGATACGGGTTTAGAGTCCTTATGATGTCTGTATGTGTACAGTGTAGCCCCCACAAAAAGGGCTTCTGTGTTGGTGCACCCGAATCATCTGCAGAGACACAACCACCCACCCTTGTTGAGCCCTTTTGTGACTCTGCACCATTGTGGTCGCCAGGCTCTGGCTGCTGTGCTCCTCGGAGACGGGGGTGGAGGCACAGCTGAGAAGAGTGTATCTGGACGAGTGAAGGGGTTAGGAGGAAATGTCGCTTACTTGCGCACCGTGGTTCCGGAAAGGCCTTTTCCAGAGAGGTCGCTCGGGGGCTGAGGCTGACCGAGCACTCTCCCAGCAGTCTGACTCCGAGGCCAAAGGCCGGGGTCAAGGAGGAGCTTGGCTTTGTTGTGAGCGATGGAAGGGGAAGCGGAGCCAGGTGAGGCACCAGGCAGCTGGTGTTGGGACAGAACCTACCCCATAAGGAGTGGGGTTTTCAGATAAGGGCCTGGGGTCGTTGTGTCCTCAGGGGGAAGGACTGGCATGATGTTGTTGAATTTTTTGAAAGCTGGTGCTTGTTCTGTGTGGATAGTGGGTTGGGGGAGGAGACAAGAATGGATGCAGTGTAGACGTCATTGGGTAGAGTGGCTCCTTCTAATGTGTGGGTTGAGCTCTAAGATTCGTGCTTTAGGCAACAGGTACAAGCCCCTCACATCACCCATCTCATAAAGCACAGGACAGTGTGCGTCTTTATATCCTATACAGAACTATGTAATGTTTAAAAGCAGCTTGTGTAATATTTACGTGTGTGGGTACAAGGCGTACACTAAAGTATTCACCTGTTCTGGAGTGCGTGACAGGCACGGTACTAGGTGCTGACCACTATGTGCTGCAGTTACCTCGCCCAGAGACGTATGCGGTTTTACGGAGAGTAATAGAACGGCATGGGAGTGTGTGGTTCGGTGGAATGGGGGAACGTGTGCACAGTGCGGCTGCAGGGTGGCCGTTTTGTCCCATGGGTTGGCGTGGGTCAGACTCGGGGAGGCGGTTTTCCTTGGGAGGTTCGGCTGCCCTGTGTTCTCCTTCATGCACCCCACTCTGTCTCCCGGACGTCTTTCCAAGCACCTCGTAGTGAAGGTCCATCTGGGCGGACAGTGGGCTGTTTGAGTTCCACACGGGCCACCACCCTCCTCCCCACACCTGTGCCTCCTCCTGGGAACAGAGCAGCTTGCTCCCTGGTCTGGTGGTCAGAAGCCAGGGAGATGGCTTTGCCTCTTTCCTGCTCTTCCCTCTCCCTGCTGGTCCGTGGGTCCTGTGGCGTGGAGCTTGCCTGTCTCAGAGGCCATCTGTGAGGTCTCTGGAGATCTGTACCCTGTCATCACTCGGGTGGACTCGGGGAGGGGCCGAGTCCTGCGGTCTTCCCTGCGCCGGCCCCACTCACCTCGCAGCTGCTTGGCTGTGGGGTGGGGGGCGCCTCCTGCTGTGCAGAGATGCTGGCGTTCTGCCCCATCCGTGTACAATACGCCTCTCTCTCTGAGAAGACGGCCTTTCTTTCTGAATCTGTGTCCTGCCTGCTGGCACTTAGTGCTGGGTGTTCCTGAGCAACTTGGTCACTAACTCCTTTGGGGAAACACGTATGCCTTGTGTACAAGGACCGTCTCAACTTCTCCTTTTCTGCTCCTAGGTTGCTCAGTGAGTTAAGCGGCTGACTTTGGCCCCGTCATGAACTTTTTCTTGGCGAGGGAACCCCCGAGACGGGCTCTGAGCTGACAGCCCAGAGCCTGGAGTCTGCTTTCAATTCCTTGTCTCCCTCTCACTCTGCCCGTCCCCTGCTGCTCTCCGTCTCTAAGGAATAAAGAATGACATTACAAAATTAAAACAGAAAATCTATTTCTATTTTCCTCTTTTCTGTTGTTCACAAAGGTCGTGCTTGCTTCGTTCTTCCCCAAGGATGAGTAGAGCTGACCGTAGAACAACTTGGTGTTCGGGGTTCCACCCTGCCCACAATTGAAAATCCATGTATAAGGTTTGGTCCCCAGAACACTTAACTGTTCAAACTCTCTTGTTGTCCAGTAACCTGAGTAGAAAGAAAAACAGTGCATTAGCACCTGTATCTTGTATGTGTCATATACTATATTCTTCGAGTCAAGTAAGCTAGAGAAACAGTTTTACGTCACAGGGAAATAGGTGCACAGCTCTGCGCTGTATTGATCCCTAAGTTTATTCTCCATCTGTTTCTAGAATGAATTGTCTATCAGAACCCACATCAGTGCTGTCTCAGGTGACACACTACGCTGTTGTTACGTGTATCCTCAGCACTATGCATCAGAAATGGGAGGAATTGGAAAGATTCTTGTGTATTTACGGATGTAACAATTCATGCATTACCAATGAAGGGTGAATGCTTCATGATGGCCTGGTGTACTCAGTACGATTGCTTCGTCATGGCCTAGGAGATACACGGGTGAATGCATGGTTACAAAGCTTTTCTAGCCTGCAGGTTTACAGCCATATTCCTAATACAGTCTGGACACATTGTTACATTACAAAAACAGCCTGTGATAGTAGGCTGAGAGGCATTTTCTCTGGGCGGGGACCGAGAGAGGCCTGCCAGAAGGAAATGTCATTTTTTGAAAGCCAGGTTATGGAACAACACGTTATTCGTTTTATGTCAGATCTTACTGCCCTTATGCCCGTGTGAGGATAGGCTGTCCAAGTGCACACAAGTCTCCACACGATGTTCCTCCTGATGAACGCTTAGGTGGTGGTGACACACATGCGTCCCGGGCGGCCTGGCTGCATGCTCCCTCGATTTTCATGCACAGACGTGTGCATGGCAGGCGAAGTGGTTCACTGAGCACCTTGGTGAGGATTTGCTGTGTGGAAAGTGGGGGTGGGTCCTCACAAATGTGCTGATATGCAGACCTGCATGGGGTGGGGGGGACCCGCTAGATGGGGCAGTCTTGGGCCTTGGGGCCTGGCGGTATGGGGGTGGAGGCGGGCACTGTCTGTGCAGCTTTCCACAAGGGCCTCTCTGTTCCTGGCCAATGTTTCCATAGACGGCTGGCTGGCTTTAGTCCCAGCGCCCTTGTCATGGAAGGGTCCATGTGGGAAAGGAGCCGAGACTCTGCCGGATCACTCCTGGTGGCACCGTGCTTTCCAGCGATGCCGCTTCCATGCCGCCTTCCTCGCCCTCCGTCTGCTTCGCCAGATCTCCTCTCTGTGCTGTCTTCTTCTGTGACCTCCTCTGGGCTTTTCTCTGTGCTCGTGACCTTCTGTAGGATACGCATTTTGAATCCCTGCATCCCCCAACTCTTTTTCTTTTTCTTTTTTTTCTTTTTGCCATATGCACAGTCTCAGTCATGAGTTTCCTGATTGGCTGTGTCATAGGTCCTGGAAATCACGCACGTCGTATGGACAGTCATCTCTAGCAGGGATTTCTTGATTGTGTTGGGCTTGATGGTTTCCCCAGAGTTTTTTGTAACGTCCCTTGGCATCTTCCTGACTTTCATAATGTTCCCTCTGTGGCGGTTCTCTTTGGCAGCATTGACTGTCCTTCTTGTAACGTGCCTGTGTCATGAGCCTCACAGGTCCTCGTGGCCCCTGGTGCGCAGGCTGACTTAGACCCGCTGCGCTCCGGAGCGAGTGAGCCACCAAGACACGTTTGGTGGTGACCCGTGGGGTTCTGGGTGGCCAGGACATTGTCCGATGTCAGAAGAACTTTAGAGGACATTCCCTTGCTCTCAGCGTACTTCCTGAGTTGAGGGACAGAGCCGGGATGGAACTGGTCCAGGGCAAGGGCTCTGGTTGTGCAGCCAGACCACTGGCCACTGGGACTTGTTGCCTTCAGGACCCTGGGGTGAGCTTCCTACACAGGGCCAGCCGCCCTGCTCACACCCCCGCCTGTATCCGCTCATTCGGTCGCTGCTTCACCCCTTCCTACCCAACATCTTGGTGCTCACTTGTCTTTCTCGTGAATAAATGTCGTTTGTGGCATTTTCCCCCCCGACAGGGCACCTCCTTCTGCATGAAAAACCTGTGCAGGCAGCCATGGTCTCCTCAACTGATTTTCTTGGGTTTTCACTTTTTGTGTTGGAGTGGTTGACATGCGGTGGATGGTAGTTCCTGCTTCTCTGCAATCTTCTCTCGGGCGTCTGGGAAACTGTGTCCTTCTTCTTCGTGGTGGAAGCTGCTTCTCCTATCGTCTGGACCATTTTCAAAGCCAAACCCCTTTCTAAAATCACCAAGCTATCCTGTGCCTGCATTGAAATGTGCCAGTTTTCGATCCTTCCCTTCCTTCTGCCTTACGTCGTGATGTCAGGTCTTCACTTGTCTTGCAGTTTGAGTTGAGTCTGCAGGTGTGCCCGTCTCACAGCAGTCCTACATCCACAGAGATGCCACATCTTCCACACGAGACACAAAGATGTCTCACAAATAGCACCAGGTTTTTGCGTGTGCTGGGGTAGCCGCAGCGAGAGCTTCGAGAATTTCCCTTTCTTTGTGCCTCCATGGTCCTCACGCTGGCCGGCTGGCAGCTGCAGCTGTGGACCTCAGGACGTGTCAGGCCATTCGGCCTTTTCTTGTCATACCATGAGTCTTCTCTGCATCGCGGGAGCACGTCCAGCATCCCTGGGGACACTTCAAATGGGTCCCAGGATGTAATTAAGGTTGATGGTATTGCCCTTAACATGGTGAAAATGATGCAGGAACCCTGAGAAATCACTTCTCCTGTGGTGCTTGATTTACTGGAGAAAGGAAGTGCTTACCAAGAGCTGAGTAGGAGATTCGTGGATTCGTGCAACACTTGAGGGGACCTCAATAGCAACAGGAGGTGGTGCACACTTCCCCCAGAGGACAGCGTCTGCTACAGCTTGTGTTATGCGGTTAGGACTTAATCCTGCGTCTCCACATTGGTTTGCCTTTCTCTTGACTGCAAATGGCACCATGTAGGTACGGTCAGTTTCTGTGTGCAAAATGATACGTTTTATCTTGTTAGAGTAGGTTTGTGTATGTTTTCGGAGAGGAAATGCTCTAATAGCCTAGTATCATGCACTCGTGGCCTCCCGTTTACTTACTAGTTTTGATACTTCGTAGCTGCTCAGCTCATCTGCCATTCTTTCCAAATGTCACACATCTCCAGAAAAGTTTCCAATGTATTTATTGGAACAAAAATCCCCACATAGAAATGGGCCTGCACAGTCCTACCTCAAGGATCAGATAGGCTTCTGTGGGTTCACCTTGTCAAGTCAGATTGCAAGGAACGTGGTCAGTTCTGTGGTAACATTCCCGTTGATTTGGAAAGGGTTAATTTATGAAAGAAATTGAAGTATGCCACCAGTTTGTACTTGGATTTTCTAGAATTGCTGAAATCAACAACTCTCTTTATTTGGAATGTCAGTTGTTAAGTGAACGTTTATCCCCTCGTCTGTCCTACAGAGACCAAAGCTCTGGGGCGCCTGGGTGTCTCAGGGCATTAAGCGTCTGACTCTTGGTTTCAGCTCAGGTCATGATGTCATGGTTCAGGGATTGAGCCCTGCACCGGGCTCTGCGCTCGACTGACTGGAGAGTGTGCGTCCACCTCCTTGGAGCCCACCTGTACGCCATGTCCTGGGCGGGCGCTCAGTATTGGCGGGAGAGAAGCCCCACGCGGGGTGGTGGGCCCTGGCATCACTCTCCTCAGAAACCCTTCCTCCATAATATTTCCTGCTTGCCTATGGAAAGAAGTCGTAAACTCGCCCTTTCGTCAAGAGTCCTACCATCATTTTTGAAAAGTCCATCGGGTAGGGTTGAGTCTGATTGAGCCAGGGGTTCAGGCCAAGACAGCAGCTTTTGAGGACCGTCAGCCTTTCCTCACTGCCGCTCCACAAGCCTGCTTGCCAGGCGAGGCCAGAGGCTGCGGATGGGCAGGAGGCTTCTCGGCCTGTTGCTCCCGAGTCAGCAGAGTTCCTGAGTCCTAGACCTGCCAGGCACCTGAAAACGTCTGTCCCCTTGAGTGTCGGTCCCTCCGAAAATCCCCGGGGCTCCTGTGGGTGGCGAGGAGGGGACTGGTGTGTGTGATGCTACTTGAGGGTGGTGGGTGCTGGGACTCTGGAGGGCCACGGAGGCCTGGTGTGCTCTGGTAAAGACCCCCTGTGTCTCTCCACTTTTGTCCCCTCTCCGACCCCAGGAGTGTGCAGCTCTCGCTGCAGAGCTCCACACCTGCAGGGAGCAGCTAATGCAGAGAGAGGAGGAGATCGCCAACCTGAAGGCGGAGAGAAACAACACCAGGGTCAGTAGGCGCACTGCCAGTGTCTTTAAACACAGGACACCATTCACGCCCCTTGTCCACATGTCCCCGTGGAGTTGGCTGGGACCTATTGTTCTCAAACCTTGTTTGATCCGTGAGGAAGAGCGAGGCTATTTTAACACATTCGAGGGGGTGGCTCCCTACCTGGGATCTGAATTGAAGGGATTCAGACTTGGTTTTGCATTTGGTGAACTTGACGCCCGGAATTGAAGGTGTGCTTGAAACACGGTTTTCCTTTTGCCTCTCCCACCAGCTGCTGCTGGAACATTTGGAGTTCCTCGTCTCCAGGCACGAGAGAGCTCTTCAAAAAACAGTCATACGGCGACAGGCGAAGACTCCTGCCGGCGTGTCCAGTGAGGTGGAGGTGCTCAAGGTCCTCAACTCCATATTGGAGAAGGACAAAACCGAGGCTGAAATGGTGTGCCTAGCCACAGCGGTTCTCAATTTGTGCACATGCTGTGTGTTCTAGGCACACTTTGTGTGTTTGTGTGACTGGAGTTTCCTTTTCATCTTCTTGAATTCTTGTAAGAAGACAGGTCTGTATGGTTAAAAAGCAGTAGTTGGTGGAAATGTTGTGTGTATCGATTGGCTAGTACAAATTGCATAATGTAATTTATTTCGGGGAAGATTTGTCTCGAATGTAAAATTGAAAGCGGTTAACAAGCAAGTTTGTGAACAGGAGCATCCGTGAAAAAGCTTACCAGCATTCTGTCATGTTATTTGAGGCGAAGGGGTCTTAGGGTAACTGTAGAGTAAGGACTAATGAAACACCTCTGTGTACCAACTCAATCCCTTTGTTTCCAGGTGAGAGAGCAGTTACGTGTGGCACTGGAGGGGTGTAGTTTCGTAGAAGAATTAGGGGCCACACGCAGAGTTCAGCTCCAGACATCATCCCAGGATTTGATTGGAGGGGGTTTCCTTTTTATCCATTGTTTTTAAAACAACACGGGGGGCCTGGGTGGCGCAGTCGGTTAAGCGTCCGACTTCAGCCAGGTCACGATCTCGCGGTCCGTGAGTTTGAGCCCCGCGTCAGGCTCTGGGCTGATGGCTCAGAGCCTGGAGCCTGTTTCCGATTCTGTGTTTCCCTCTCTCTCTGCCCCTCCCCCGTTCATGCTCTATCTCTCTCTGTCCCCCAAAAAATAAATAAACATTGAAAAAAAAAAACAACATAGGAAGACTAGCAGTGGGGGCCCTCACATGTTGCTTCCCTTTCTGAGTGTCAAAGGTGCAGAGCCAGGTGAAAGAGCTCCTGACTACCCTGTGCATTCTCGTGGCCAAGCTGGAAGAGGACCTAGACATCTCAAGGAAAGACCTCATCCTTTCTGAAGCAAGGAACACTATATTACAAAGAGATGTCCGTGAAGTGAGTGTCAGTTGAAATGGCCACGCCATCGTCGAGCCTAACGTGGGGTGTTTGGTTCGGCCTTGCCCCGTGTGTCCTTCGTCTCCCACGGGTTTTGAACGTTTGGAGTTTGGTAGAAGTAGCAGCAGAACGGGACGTGACTCCGGGGCCTGGGTGGGCTGCCTCCCCGTCTGTGTGGTGGAATCTGTCCTCCCTGGACTCTCCCCTGCAGAGGCCTGGCAGGCAGGCGGCAGAGTGGCCTCGGGTGTGGAGTGTGGGCCACCTGAGCTTGGCCCCTGCCATGCTCTCGGTCCGTTTTGGGAACACACTCGCACGTAGGAACCAGCGTGGTGCTGCCAGGTCGTTTCCGGGGGCACGGCCTTGCGGGGGCCGCTCTGCCAGGGGCCGTCACGGCCACCTCTGCCGCCCTGCCCTCCTCCCAGGGTTCCGTGCCCCTGGTCGTGGCGGTCAGAGTGAGCGAGGCGCAGCCCGCTGGTTCTGGTGTAAGGTCATGGAGGAGTGCGGCCGCTTCTGCACGTGTGGACGTCGATGGGAATCTGATCATTGTCACAGAAACTAGTAAGGGTAGGATGGTTTCTCTGTGCCTCCTCCTGTCACTGTGAGCTGCCCTTTGCGGACAGTCCCCGCACACCCCACCCCCAGCCCGGAAATGCCACCTCGGGAACACCCTGTCAGGCCCTTGAGGGTGTAAGTGCACGAGCAGTCTGTTTAGTACCTTAGTGTGGGGGAGATCGTGTCAGAATTTAAAACAAAAGTATTTGCAGAAATTATAGAACCTGTTCAGTGAAGTTGTTGTTTGGCAAAGGTGGGGAGAGACCCCTCAGCAGAGTTCAAGATGCAGAGAATTTAGGAAATCATTTCTTAGGACTCATCACTTTCACTCTTGAGACTGCTGACATAAATTGCTTAGTAAACACGGAGGGCTGGAAGAGGAATCTTTCCCGTGTTGGACAAGAAAAGCAGGGCAGGACGTTCTGGTTCCATTGGCAGTGTCCGATACCATGGGATACAATGTTGTTACAGGGTTAGGCTATAGAAGATGACTTCCAGTTATATGAAAGGTGGAGTTTGGCTTCCATTTGTTAACACTGCTGCTTCAACTCTGTGGTAATTGGATGAGATTTCATCCACCTTTTCCCCGGAAAAAGGATGGTTGTCTCATGGTGTGTGCCTCCAGAGGCAAGTCGCTGTTCTGTGGAAAGCTCAACGGTGTCCGGAGGCAACCGAGGTGATTTCCGGGAGACTTTATTATCCGTTTGTCTTTGAACACATGGGAAAGAATAAGCCTGGGTAACTGGTCAGAATCCTGAGCAGCCTCCGCACTGTCGGCACAGAGCCTGACGCGGGGCGGGCGCCAACTCACAAAGCGACACCGGCTGAGCCACCCAGGTACCCCGAGGATGCTACTTTTCTGTTTGTTTGGAAAACGAGGATTTCGCCCGGTTTTTGTGTCTGGAGCGTGTTAATGTGTCGTACGCTAATTCTTTCCCTGTTTTCCCTCTGAAATACCTGCTGTAGGCCGTGGCCCAGAAGGAAGACATGCAAGACAGGATCACTACCCTTGAGAAGCGCTGCCTCAGGGCACAGCACAAAGCCACCTCTCTGCACGACCTCAAGGATAAACTTGAAAACGAGATCGCAAAGAAGGACTCTCTGCATCGACAGGTCGTTGGTTTCGTTGAACTTCATTCCACTTTTATTAATTACAAGTCAAGTTAAGGACCAAGTGTCAATGTCAAGGTTTTAGGATCTTAGAATCTTGTGTTGACCAGCGGGGTTACTTCAACGTCCAGGGTTTAATTCTTTCGAATTTTATGGAAGCATGTTATGGGGCTCCCCTCCTTGATTCCTTCTTTGTCTTGTCTTACATGCACGTTACTCTGTTGCCTGTTAGCACTGTTTCCAAAGGAGCAGGGAGTGGCCGGGAATGTGTAGGCAGCTGGCCATTTTGGTTAGTACCTGAGATCGGGGGGAATGGCAGGGGCAGAAGCACAGTCTGGCGTGAGGATGTGAGACCCTGTGCTTTGGGAAGCCGCACGTCTCTTCCTTGGTTGTCTCAGGTCATCCGGCATTGAACAGGAACACCACATCCAGCTTCTTGGAAACAGAGAGAGCTTTGTCTGGTGTGTTTGTCAAATGTGTCAGTCGACCCAACATGATAATCAAAGTGAAATACTAGGAAGCCATTAAAATGACATCGAGGAATGCTGTTTGAGAGCACGTAACATGTTCCAAAGCATGAGTGTAAAGGGCAGATCACGAAATACTATGTGTACAGCATGTGATTTATTTTGGAGGGTTTTAAAGCATGATACGCGGTCTGTATATACACACAGAGCTATATGCACACAGAAGATGGAAGGAGTCTGTGGGAACAAACGTTAACCTTGCAAAAACCTCACCTTGTACATGATTTTTAAAATGACTTTATATATTTTTGATGCTTATTTATTTTTGAGAAAGGGAGCCAGAGTGAGAGAGAGGTAGACACAGAATCCAAAGCAGGCTCCAGGCTCTGAGCTGTCAGCACAGAGCACGAGGCGGGGTTGACCCCATGAGCTATGAGATCATGACCTGAGCCGAAGGTGGACGCTTAACCGACTGAGCCACCTCGGCTTCCCTAAAAGTCCTTTAACAAAAAATCTCGTGTCTAACTTTTCCACGTTGAAGGTTTCCACGTTTTTGGTCAAGAGGGAGAGTGTTTTTGTTGAATAATGGTACACTTCCAAAAAGAACTCAACTGGCATCAGGCATGCTCTCAGAAGCTCTGTGCTGGCTGATGTGCCCACCTCAGAATGTCCTATGTAGCGAGCCCTCGGACCGCAGTATAAGTATGTTTAAGAAGGGTTAGGACCGAACCCTTCTCTCCTTAACTGGTCAGGAAGAACGAGCAAGCTCCTCCAGAAGATGGGTTTTCTTTAATGTGTGGGAACTTTGTCTTTGGAAAGACTTCTTTGAAGATACTGGAGAAGAGCAAAGAGTTTGGCAAGACATGTTTTGCGTAGTGAAAGGAGGACCAAGGCCGTGGGTGACTCCTTGCAGAAAGGAAAGGTTTACTCTGAAGCACCTACCAAACTGTTGGCTTCGGTCAGAACTAACAGTAGATCTCTGCATTCAGATTTTGTTTCACTTTATTAAAAATGGAAACGGAGAGAAGACTTGCTACACTTTGATGCTTTGCCTTCATTTCCTAGACTGTGGATCAAAACCGCCAGTTGAAAGAGCGCCTGGAGGTGGCGGAGCGGAGGCTGCAGCAGACCCCGAGGAAGGCCAAGTCGCTGCCCGAGGTGGAAGCCGAGCCGGCCCAGAGGGTGGCCACCCTCTGCAAGGTGGGGCCCCCGTTTCCTTCTGGGTCCCATGGTGGGAATGTCATTTTCATGGCGGTCCATTCTTGTATCTCATTTCTCACCGGTAACGTCGGCGTGCCAAAGTCCGCGAACCAGCTGAGATCTGTTTTCGGTGCTACTTTGTCTGAGATTGGAATGCTTTTCAAACGGCAGGCATCATCCCCAGTTTTGTTCCCTCCGGTTTTGTCTGACGTGTGCTGTTTGCCGTTGGCTGCATCTAAGACTCACTGCTTTTCAGACTTAAGTCAGCGACTCAAAGCTCAAGATAGTAGCCTTGGGCAAGAGAAGGACAGGGGTGCCTGGCCGGCTCAGTCAGTGGAGCTTGGGACTCTTGATCTCAGGGTCATGAGTCTGAGCTCCCCGTTGGGTGTAGAGCTTACCGAAGGAAAAAAAAAACAAAGAAAGCATAGAATTTTTCCGAGAAATGAGAATATCCTATCCTCTTTTAAACACAATCGTTTTTATTTAAAAAATTCTTAAATGTTCATTTATTTGACACAGACAGAGAGGGCGAGCATGGGCACATACATGAGCAGGGGAGGGGCAGAAAGAAGGAGATAGAATGCCAAGTAGGCTCCATGCTATCAGTACAGAGCCTGACCCAGGGCTCGAACGCCCAAACCTTGAGTTCATGACCTGAGCTGAAGCCAAGAGTCAGAATCCGACTGACTGAGCCACCCAGACACCCCTTTAAGAAATAAATCTTTAAGGAATTCACTCGGAGGTTCCACAAATAGAGTCGAGGAACGTGCCAGACACATTCCCTGCCCTCCCAGCTCTCACAGCCCTCACCACCCACAGAGGAAGGCAGCAGTTGAAGAGGTAGTTTCCAGACATGATGTAGTCTGTGCTGGGATCGAGTGATGCACACAGGACGAGGGAGCACATGACTGGGCAGCCAGTCCGTCCTTCCGGAACCGGGGCTGAGGGAACCTGTAGCAGGGAGCCTGTCGGTGCTTCTGTGTCACCGGTTCCAGTGCAGTGAGGGTCCCAGTGGAAGGGGGGTGGGTTCGTCACGGGATAATGGCCCTCAAGGCTGCCATCAAGTCGGGCAGGCGGCATTGGGCGCCCACAGGCCCAGGCTCCAACAGAGCCTCTCCTCCTTTGTGATCTGCATGCCAAGTCTCCGTTTCTTTTCTCGCCTGTCCTGTCTCCTGTCCCTGGTCAGCCGTGTAGCCCGACCCTTTGTCTTTGGACACTGTGCTGCTGAGGAAGCTAAGTTGTTGGAAGTAACTTCCCAGCTTAGGAAGGCAGCACGCCTGTTTGCTCTTTCCGCTTGCTGCTTCCTCCTGTCCGTGCTGAGTGGACAGGCGTGTCTCCCGGGGGACGAGGCACCGTCCAAGGATCCGGAACCCGGGGTGGGGACGAGACCGTTGCCTACCCCCGGTCACCAGCAAGGAAGCCCACTGTTTCCCACTGGCACGCATGAGGCCTGTAGGGACTGTGAGCAGGCAGAAGGCCGCTCACAGCATGTCGTGCGTAGGCACAGCGTGTGTTGTGAGGCAGCCAGCTCTTCTAACCCCGCTGTCGCCCACAGGCCGAGCAGAGGCGTGGCAACATGGAAGAAAGGCTGCGCCAGATGGAGGCCCAGCTGGAGGAAAAGAACCAAGAACTGCAGCGGGTACGTGTCCGGGCGGAGCAGCCGCGCACCTGGCAGTGATTGAGGATGAGGCGCAGGCTGGGGGTGTGGGGGTAGGGAGTGGTCCCTTGTTTCCCACTTCTCCCCACGTGGACGCCAGGCCCCTTCTCGATCCCATCAGGGGTACAGTGCACTCTTGTGCAAGTTGGATGTTAGTGAACACTCCTAGCCTGTGGACAATGTTCTCTGGACGCTGGGGCCCCGTAGGCAGTGCCGCCTAGGGGTGGAGGCACCCGCACAGCCCACCGTGCCCACCAGCTCATTAGCAGCTACTCACGGTTGACGCGGGACCTCGTGGGTGTCCCTTGGCCAAAGCGGAGGTACTGGCCTGGGGTAGGGCAGCCTAGAGGAGGGGTCTCCTTCCTTAGGACATGACACTGAGGTCCTGAAATCAGGTCACGGGCCTGACCTTGGTCCCCACATCCTGAATTTCTACTTGAGATGTAAAGGCACAGGTCGGGGTAGATGTTCCTAAGAAGAGGAATAGCGTCATCGAGCCTTGACGAAAGGGAGGCCCCTGTCCCTTGAATCCCCTGAGATTTTTCCCTGCGGGAGCTGGTCGGACGTCAACATGAAACACCCAGGAGACAGAGCAGGCAGCAGCCTCCCCAACTTGGGACGTCCATCCAAGGCCATCAGGTTTTGTTTTCACCAGAAAACCCAAAACACTCACCCTTAACTTACACCAGAAACTCGTGTGCTTGGCCCTCAGGGTCAGAGAATAAAACATGAGTTTCCGCGGAGTGAAGCTTCTGATGCCAGCGTGACGGCTCGGGTTGGCCGACCCCAGCCCGCCATGACACATGCACACAAGCGAGCACAACCAGACGCTAGCCTCTTGGGCCGAGAATTCGACCTCACCTACTTAGAGAAGCACTTCATTGCCTTTAGGACTGTATGGTAGTATGGAGGGACAGGTGTTGAGATAAGGATTCTATTATAACTGAGACAATTGCAAGGACACTTTTAAGCTGCTTCGCTTGAAAAATACTTGGGTGCTGATCCCTTCTTGTGGGGTGGCCAGGGTCTTTTCCAAGTGATGGCCGTTGCTGCGTGTGAGGTGTGGTGGTCGTGCTTTCTGTTGCCTGCTCCCAAGGAAAGAGGTGCCAGCAGGTGTGGCTTAGAGATGAGGAAGCCCGAGGCTGGAGGGACTGTCCATTGCCTAGCCTGCGGGTGTGTCCTGAGGGCTCTTCCTCCTCCCTGGGCCCCCCGACTGCAGGGCACATGTGTACTCCGTACCCCACGGCCCTGCGCCCGGCAGGAGCCCCTGAATCCTGCCGGCCTGTCCTCGCCGCTTCTGTTTTGGGTTAATTCAGGATATGCGGTAGAAACAAGTTTTTAAACCATACGATTGATGAGAGTTCTATAAAACACAGACCCGTGAACTTTGCGGTTACGTTCGGAAATTACTTGAGGTAAATACAAGTTTCCATTACAAAACGTTCAGGAGATGTGTGAATTTCACGAAAAACAGGTGAAAGTCTTTCTCACCACTGAATCTTTCCCAAAGGGGATTTTTTTTTTATCTTTGGGTTTTGTCAATGGATTCATTTCTTTCCCCCTGAGGCCAGATCCGAGCTTCTGTGTCCGCCCCGGAATATTCCTCCTCCCGTGGGTAGATCAGCTGATCCCCTTAAGAATATGCTCTTTCCTGCATGTACATCTGCCTCCTGAGCCCATCTGAGAGCTAATAATGAGGACATTCGTGAGGGCCCATGCGTGTTTTGTTTCCCAGAAACAAAGGGACCTGCTAAGTGATGACCCCTGGGAAGCAGGTTCCTGCGTTTCTGTGCCCCGCTAGGTCGGTGCTGGCAGTGACGCACAAGCACGCCAAAGAGTGCCGTGGGAAGGGGCAGCCGAGGATGGCGTGCGTGTGGGTCACACCGCTGGTCATTCGCACGCCTGAGCCGGTGTTCGCACTTTGGCTTGAAGCCTGCGTCTTCTCTTTCAGGTAAGGCAGAGAGAAAAACTAAAGGAAGAGACTAATCAACATCTGTCCAGCACTATTGACAAGCTCCTGTATGAATCGGACAAGCGACTTCAGCGTCATCTAAAAGAGAGAATGGCTGCTGCGGAAGATAAGGTAGGACATGAGAGACAGCGGCTGAGTGCCCCCGTCCTCACAGAGGAGACGCTCACGTTGTGATCCTGAGGAGCAGCGTGGAGCAGAGGCTAACAGCCACTGCAGAAAGAAGAAATGATTCTTTCACGCGGAAAAACTGCAGGCTGTTACCCACTGCCTACGTTAAGTTCCCAGTGTCCTGTCCCTGCCCGACGTATGTGTGTGGGAAGGTGCGTCTCACTGTCTAGAAGAGGAGTGTGGTCTGGGGAGGGCCCGAGAGTGAGTATTTTAGGCTTTTCCTAACTGAGACGTAAGGAGTAAGCTAGCTTCATGCTAATCAAAGATGGGCACAGAAACAGCCATAGGCAGTATATAACTAAGGGGAGGGGCCGTGTGCCGATAACCCTTTGTTGAGAGGACCCGGCGGTGGCTGGATGTGGTCGGCAGGCCCTCGTTTGCCACCCCTGTGCTGGAACCTTCAGCCTGGTTCTTGTCTGGGGAGCTAATTTCTACCTCTTTCGTCCAGAACGAGCGGTAGGAGTGCGCAGTTCTGTCAGGCATTTAACCAGCTGAAAACAGAGTTTCTCTTGATCCATGTCCTGCCTTCCCTCTTTTCATCTGGGTTGCAAAGAGTTGAAGCCTGGACTCTCACACCATCATAACGGATACACTTGAGGTGTAACGGGAGGGAAGCAGTATCATACCATCTCTGTGAGAGAAGCTCTGGTGGGGACAGTTGGATGCGGACCTGATACTACCGGTTCTGGTGACACCTGTGTCCCTGTAGATGAGCCCAGAATCTTCCCTAAGATTGGCACTTGGAGACACCAATGAGCAATGCTAATTCCACGACACACTTGTTTTGGGTAAAACCCATTATGAGGTGCGTTATTATACCCCACGTGAGGTTCTACCTTGATCACTGGGGCAGCCTTTCGGTAGAAAGTTGTATGTGAGATTGGAAGTATATGTACGAAACTTAGGTCAGGTTTCCCAAGTGACTGAGGCATCACAGACCCTAAAAGCTAGTACCAACCAGTGTACCTGCTGCAAGTGAACTTAGGAACTTGTCATACTTACAGTCAGACAGTGATCCGTGAAGAAATTGTACATGGACAAAGTATGAGTAAAGGCTGTTACTGCAGTTTCACAGACAGCATTTCACTCTGTGGTCATGTGACCCGGTTCGTTGGTAGGGCCATCCGCTCCATGCCTTGTCTGTGGTGCTGCGTTATGGTAAAGAGAAACGTCGGCATGCTCTAGCATGTGGAACGTTTGAAAGAATCAACACTAAAGGACTGTGTGTACCTTTCTCAGAAGACTCTGTTAGGAGAAGTTGGCAATCTGAAAAAACAGTTATAAGAAACGCAACGTGAGAAGGTATTTCCATCTCTCAATCATTCAGTGATCGGTTGAGACTGGAAAGGAGCAGGTGACCTCTGGGGCTCACACTTCCTCCAAGGCGAGCCAGCACTGTGCTTTCGAGCGGCCCCACGCTCACAAGTCTGAATGGCACGCATGTGGCGGAGTTGGAGCCGAGCAGCCTATGGGGTTCAGATTTCTGAGTCCCTTCGGGGGTTCGCTCGAAAGCTAAAATGTTCACGTAAACCTTTCGTTGAGTGCAGCGTAGCCCAGCAGGAAGGTAACAGGTGACACGGGTGTCATCCCAAGGGTTCTCGAGGCTGCATTTGAAAAGGTCAAACAGGGACGCCTGGGTGGCACAGTCGCTTAAGCGTCCGACTTCAGCCAGGTCACGATCTCGCAGTCTGTGAGTTCGAGCCCCATGTCGGGCTCTGGGCTGATGGCTCAGAGCCTGGAGCCTGTTTCCGATTCTGTGTCTCCCTCTCTCTCTGCTCCTCCCCCATTCATGCTCTGTCTTTCTCTGTCCCAAAAATAAATTAAAAAAAAAAAAACCGTTGCAATGGTCAAACAGATGGGTGATGTTTAGTTTTCATGCAGCCTGATGCAAGCAACATGTTATTGTATCATGTAAATAGTGTAGACATGAAGGAGCTACTCTACAATGTTTTTCCACATTCAGTCCTTGCAACCCACGGGGCATCTCACAGTTCCATCCCCTGTGGTTGGGACCAGCCCCATTTTGGGCGCTCAGTTAGCCACGTGCGGCGGTGTCTCCGGCCTGGGACGGCACTGCCTACGGGCTAGTTGTGTGACCGAAGCTCCTCGTCGGTTTGCTCCCTGGTGCTGCGTGTGCAGACGTGAGGCTGGGCTGCAGAGGGTCCACGACGGACCACGTGCCTATTGCACAGAAGGGCTATTCCCCCACCGCCCAGAAAGTCCTGCTCCTCTCTACATAATTAGGAAGAAGTCCTAGTGGCTCGGTGTTTCTCCTCTGTAACCTTGCTATGCCTGAGACCTAACTGTTCAGTAGGGTTTAGGACGTTCACTTGGTGATCTGGGTGTTTCCTGGAGGACTCTTGGAGAGAATGGTCTTGGGGTTTGTAACTGCTGAATTTACCCATCGTGGTTATGATGGTCAGCATTTCAGCACACTTGATGCTAGTAGTGTTTTCCATTTGTTCTTGTTTTCTAATGAACCTACAGTGTTGTATCAGTTTCAAGTAGACAGCATACGGTTTCAACAATTGCACACGTGACTCTTTGCTCGTCACCATCACTGTGGTCACCGTGTGTCACCATACAGAGTCCTTAGGGTATCACAGACTGTATTCCCTGTACTGTGCTTTTCATCCCTGAGACGGCCTTATTTGATATCTGGATGCTGATGCCTCGTAATCACCATCATCTCTTTTGCCCACCGCCCCTACTCTCCTCTCCTCTGGCCACTACCAGTTTGTGCTCTGTGTTGAACGGACTCCTGATGCAAAGACTAGTTAACCTTGCTTGCAGTGAGCGTCGTTGTCATTTGCTGCTTTGCAGGATCACCTTCTACGGAACTTCGAAGCACTGAGGGCCGTATTAAAGCGGGCAAGAGTGAGAGGCTCTTCGCTTCACCACGGGTATGACACTTCCCGGTTCACACATCTGTTTGAGATGCGGCTGGGGGCGGCTTCCCTCTGTCACCAGTATGACGTGAACCAGCTCATGGTTCGAAAGTAGAACCGTGGGTGTGCTATGGTATGACCCGAACCGGATCAGAGTTACACACAATAACCCTGAGTGTGTTGTAGTCTGACGCGATCCATTTTCCAGGGACCGGCTAACTGATGATGGGGCGGGGCTGGGGGGGACACTGCCCTTCACCGTGCCTAACATGAACCACCTCACAAACACCTATGTTGGCACCTGCTGTGTATCTTCCAGAGGAATCCTCTGGCCGAATGGGCAGAGTGACTGGATGTAGCTCAGGGAGCCGGTAGCTTAGTAGTTGGCAAGAGGGAGAAGTACAACCTCATTCCAGAGGTTAGGTTTGGAATCTCAGGACACTGGGAGGCATGACAGAGCTCACAGCCATGGGAGGAGGAGTGGAAGTTAGGGCAAATTCTGTTCGTGTTTGGGTGGGTTTCTTTGCGGCCTCCCTCCACCGAGTGTGGCAGTGATGGTGTGGGGCTAGGAGGGGTCCAGCGTGCCAGGTTCGGCCCAGCATCCCTGGAAGCTATGGTCCCTTCCGCAACGCCAGTGGGGTCACCATGGGAGTGCACACGTGGCCATGGTTGTGAAGGTCACCTTGACATTGGTGGGGTTAGCGCAGTGCTCGCAGTTTCTTATATGTTTGAAAAGACTGGAGAATGACATGTAATCGCTGTAACTCTGTTGGGACGTTGGTGAGTCGCCTGTGAGGGAGTGGGTCAGCCGGCTTGTGAGCTGCGTCCTGCAGACAGTAATTGTCAGCGAGGTATTAAAAGGTTTGCTTGCTTCTTTGTAGGAAATGGGTACCATGTGAGAGTCATTCTGGTGTGACAGTGCCTCGAGTAGCTGACTGGGCCCCCTTAGGTGCAGGAAGGAGGCTCCTGCTCCAAAGGCAGGCCCACTCAGGCCTCACTGGGGTCTGTGCGGCTGCCGTCGGGGGCTCTCGGGAGAGTCGAGGGTGTGCTGTGGCTGCCCTTGTTGAGCCTGCTTGTAGGAGAGAGAAGTCAGTGCAGGTAGAGTCACAAGCGGCCCTCCCTGTCCACGGAACTACTGGTGGCACAGCAAATGTGTGTCCGGAGAGAGAAGCACCCAGGAAGATCCAGGCACAGAGCAGCCTCTTGGTTGGCTGACGGAGATCCTCGCCAGCAAGACACCAGTGTGCTGAGTGTCACCATTCCAGGGCTTGAAGACGGGTATGTGTGAGGAGGCCAAGGGAGCAAACAGTGGATGCGGTGCAGGCCACTCGAGTGCATGTTGGAGTTCTCAAGGGAAGGGGCTGTGCAGGCCCCTGGAGGGTGGCACCCTGGGGCAGTTGCCATAAGAGGGACGTCCACGCCCGTCACCCGCCTGAGGTGAGCTGGCCAAGGAGAAGGATAGAGAGGATCGCAGTGCTCCCGTGGTTGCGGAGGCATTGGCCGCGGTCACAGGTGGCCTTGTGGTCAGAAGACCCCGGGCAGGAGACCGGCTGAGGAACAGGGTCTGTTTGAAGCCGTCTCCCAAAGTGCTCTCTCGTCTGGTGGCAGAAGAGAGGCTGCTGGGAGCTGTGTCGCCGTGAGCGGCCAGAGGCCGTGGGGACGAGACTGGGAAGGCGGCAGGCAGGCTGGACAGCTGAGCCCTCCTGGCACGACCTCATAGCCACGTCTTCTGTTTGTGTCGTCCTCTAGCAAGATGACATGGTCTGGGTTGCAGAGGAAAAGAAAGGTGTCAGACCCACTTCCAACGCAGGCGGGGCAGATGGGAGAGAGCTCTGGGATAGGACTGGGTGCAGGGTGGTGGGGTCGGGAGCCAGGGAGCCTGAGATAGGGTGTCAGAGTCAGGGGACACACACGAACCTCGGTGGAGCCATGAACCATGCCAGGTCCCATGCGGGGTGGCGTGTGTGGCTCTCCCCGATTGGCGATGTGTCGTGGCCGCACAGCGGTGAAGCTAGACCACCTGAGCTCAGGTGAGCAGTTGTTCTGGGAATGGGGGGACCAGAGGAGGGGAAGGTGGTTGTGGCCAGCGGGCAGTCCCGACTTGGCTGTCTTAGAAGCAATCAGTACCCTGAGGCAGCACGTGTCAATGACGTTTCTTGAAAGGCCGCAGAGAAGAGCTTGAAGCACCACAGAGGAGACGCCCTGTCGTGGTGGCTCTGTCTCCAGGCCACAAGGGGTGACGCCAGGGGCCCCCTCTCTAGTTGATGTGAATCAGATGGGCGTGTTCTGTCTCCCGAGACCATAAGGATTGGTGAAATGGAAGGCAGCCTCTCTTCTTTTCCAGAGAGCAAGGAGCCACTGGACTCCCGTGCAGGGTTCAAGTGTGGAGGGTGAGCCCGTGGGTGAGGCCGGGCACGTGCACTGGCGGGTGCTCCTTCACAGCTGCTGCCCAGAGCTTCGTGCCCAGAGCCTTTGCTGAGGGGAGCAGCTGACAGCCCAATTAAGTGACTCCACCCTAGGGGCTCGGGGCTCCATGGAACTTTTCTGGAGACTTCTGTGGCCAAGGGGGACATTTGTCTGTTAGTCTAACTGCACAGAGGCCAGAGACGCTTTTGCCTTGGAAACACCGGGCGCATTGCCACCTCCTGTGTACGGGAGCTGCGAGGTGTGGTTCCCGAGGATCCTGCTGCGACTGCCCCTGGGGCGCCTGATAGTGGCTGGTGGAGGAAAACCTGGGGTCACCTGGCATCACAGCAAGGGCCTTGGCACACGTGGGCCGATGGCAGGTGAAGGCCAGAGGGATGTATAGGAGTGCTTTCCGGTCAGTTGGGCAGGAGGTGGTGCAGACACGCAGGACGACAGCTTGACTGGGGGCAGGCGCTGCTCCACCTCGGGGACGTCTGGGCCGCGGGGATGCGTTGCACCTGCTGGGCCCGGGAGACCCTGTCTCCACAGGGCCCGGCTAGCGGGCTTGCACTGGAGCCAGGGGCAAAGACGCCTTCCTTGGAGACCTTTTTCTCTGACCTCATTTTCCCAATGGATGGGTTCTGGCCTGGCTGACAAAGTCCACTTTTCTTTAGATAACAACCTTGGTGTGTGTGTGCGTGTTTGATTGTTTTCCTCCGTATTTCAGGCGGACGCACGTCGGCAGCATCCCAGCTTCCAGGTTCCGTCTGGCGGACAGCCCCACGCATGCCAGCAGCAGCAGCAGCAGCAGCGCGGTGTTGCGGCGCCACCGGAAAGGCCGTGTGGCCCGTCTGCGACATGAGCCTTCCAAGGCAAGGACCTCCATCCTCTGGGGGCTCTCGTGGGACCCACCTGCCTGCTCCAATGTCACCTGCCTTTTCCTCTGTCTGTGAGGCTCTTCTGGAACTAAAGGACTGATAGGCTGCTTTCTCTTTTCCCCTTCCCCCATTCTTCTTTTGCTGCCTTAGAATTTACTTTTGAGAGCTTTTGTTCTTTCTTTGTGTAAAGTAGCAATGTGGATTCAGATAGGACCTAGTGTTAAGCACAGCACAATGCAAATTAGTAAGGGTTTGAAACGCTAATGAAGGTTAAATGAACATGTGTATTCATCCTTAAACAACAAAGAATTCACCTTTGGAGTTTAAGTACTTTTGTCCTTTGTCTCTTCAGCCGTGTATATTTTTAATATTTGTGTAAGTTTTGAGCACCTGTAGTCATGGAACAAGTTTGGTGCAGATATCGTCCCAGAGCTAGGGTGCAGCATGACTGAAAAACCCAGATGAGGGGCGCCGGGTGGCTCAGTCGGTCAAGCGTCCGACTGCTGATTTCTGCTCATGTCACAATCTCTGGGTTTGTGAGATCGAGACCCGGAGCCCCGCAGCCCCGCATGGGGCTCTGCGCTGACCGCGCCTGGAGCCTGCTTGGGATTCTCTCTCTCTCCCTCTCTCTGCTCCTCCCCCACTTGAAATAAAACAAAGAAAACAATAAATAGATAAAAAGTCAGAGGAGAGGCCTGCACCCCTATGGGTGCACAGTGTAGTGAGGGGAGACCAGCAGCGAATGGGAAGTAAAAGGTGATATGTGTGTTAGTTATCTATTTCTGTTTGACAGATGATTGACAAGTCCCTAGATGGGCACCTGTGGATAGCCCCAGAGTGCAAGGGTGGCTCTCTGGGCACTGCCCAGTGTGGCAGTGGAGAGAGAGAGACAGAACTGGCAGAGACCAAGCGGTGAGCTTGGTCTCAGTGAGCCAGGTGCTCAGAGAAAGGGAGCCCGGTGGCCTGGTCGTGCTGGGTGGGGCCAGGCAAGGTGGAGGCCAAGGACCACGGTGGTCTGGTCCAGGAGCCCTTGCGCTAAAGCCCACTCGCCAGAGTTCCAGAGTCTGTTTAGACACGGTAGGGGCAGCTTTCTGGAGGACTTGAACTCTGGTTGGGAGCAGAGACGCAGTGCTAGCTGGAAGGAGACACAGGGTAAAAGTTCTGTGGTTTGTGTTTTGTCATTTTGCTGTTTTGCCCTGGAGCGTCTGTGGTCACTCGTGGGTGGCTCGCGTTGTTTCTCCTGTATCTTCATTTGTCATTAGAGAGTGGGGTTTTGCCCCAATAGGCATAAATTGTCGTTAACGTATCACTGTATACTACAGGTGGATACGGGTATGATCCAGATAATAATTTGTAAACGAAGTGTTTCTTCAAAAGAGATAAGGCACTGAGCATAGACGAACGGAAGCTCGATACAGACAGCACGCTTTGCGGTGCCGACACTCGTGTTCAGGACTCCAAATCTCATGGGCTTACTGAGCACAAGTACTGCCTTCTACACTGAAACTCAGGACTCCTACAACGTGAAGCCGGCACCTGCCCCTGAGCCCGTTTTTATCAGGTACCTGCCCAGGACACCCTCCTGTAACCAGCACAGTGATTTGTGAGAGGTTGTCAATCAAATTCTAGGTCAGGATTTCACATTCACGTCCAGCAGGGCATTAACAGAGTGGGTTTGTTTGGTGTTATCCAAGGTGTTGCGGGAACTTCGGCATCCCCTAGGGTGATACTGTAAAAGTGTAACTTGGTTTTCAACAAGGAGAACAGTTACAGGAAAGTTTCGAATAGGCACCTGTTAGATGTCTCTGTTCTACAAGATGCCATGTTTTAATAAGTCGTGTATGTTGTAATGGAGTTTTCCATCCCTGAGTGATAATTGGTAGTGTCTCTGGTAAATGTCGAATAACCTATTACATTCAGATGTGTGGTGGAACAAAGTGCTGCTTCCAGGCGTGGTTGTTTCTAAATCTTCTCTCGATTATATCCGTCCTGTTGTTCTCTTTAAAATATGTTTGCCTCGTTTGGTCTTGGAAATTGTAGCTTCCAAGTGTGCAGTAAATCTGATTTCTCTTCCTTTCTTTGCATGCCTCTGTCAGCCTAGTGATGTAAGGAAGCATCGGAGAAAGCGAAAGTGTTTCGTAGTGCAACCTAGCTGTGTTTGTGTGTGGTGTGGGGGAGAGTGCCCGTCTCTTCACAGTGAGCACCACAGCTGGGTAAGGACGAGCGGCTGGCGTGTGCGGGGAAGTACAGGAGCCACTGGGAGCTCGAGCGCGGCGTGCGGTTTCCACGGTACCTGCGACGGCCACCAGAGCTCACCGTTGTCTCGCGTTTGTGTCTTGCTCGCTGCGCTGCGTACTTAGTTCCATGAGACATAGAAGTTTCTAGGAAGAGAAATTACTGAAGCAGAGGCATAGAGTTTCGATTTCGAGATCACCACTTTTGACAGCCGTAGCCAGCAGCATTCAGAGAGCTCTTAGGGTTTGCCACCTGGTGTGTGCAGTGGTTTAGGATCCTGTGACCTGGCCCTCACAGACATCCCCGCGAGCCACAGCTTGTGTGGTTAGCCCATTTCCAGATGTGCAACCAGAGCCTGAGAGCCTGGGTCCTGTGCATGAGGACACTTTGCAGGGCAAACACTGGCCACGACACCACTCTGCCACGTACCCCACCTTTGCTCGGGCGCCCTTCTCCCATTTACAGTGCCCTTGCTGGGACAGGCCACCTCCTGTGTCCAGAGGACAATGATGTGGGTGTGCCCATTCTCATGGGGAAGCGCCGT
This sequence comes from Prionailurus viverrinus, assembly GCF_022837055.1. Taxonomy (NCBI): domain Eukaryota; kingdom Metazoa; phylum Chordata; class Mammalia; order Carnivora; family Felidae; genus Prionailurus; species Prionailurus viverrinus. Next base: position 19,744,219 of record NC_062571.1, on the reverse strand, counting down.
GCCACGGGACGGAACCCTCGACCAGAGAGTCCGCCTCATAACTGGGATGCCTTGCTCCCTGGACCGGACCCCCATCCCAGACCTTCCCACCCATGCGCTGACAGGGCCGTGCCTCTGATCCAGAGCTGGGCGGCAGCTGGGGGAGCCCCCCCACTGCACAGACGGTGTGTCCGTTCAGTTGAATTCTTGCGTTCAAGTGCCAGTTCGGTCCCTGGTTGTTTTGTGACCGGGGTGTATTCATCACCGTCTTTTTTTCCTGCTTTGGTCTCCTGGTAAGGGAGGACAGCGAAAGGTTCATGGCCCTTGCGGTGTCCACACCCTGCCCCTCGGTGCACGGTCCTCAGAGATCAGGAGCTCACATCGGCGCCGGGGCACAGAGCACGCCCTGCATTCTGCTGGCTCGTGCTGCCTTTTCTTCGGTAGCAAGACTTTCTCAAGGAACAGAGAGAGGGTCGTGTGATGAACACCCAGGCAGGACGGCCTGCTCCCGCAGCTCACTGATGGTTACTTGGAGGGCTCTTTGGAGGTTTTGGGGGATGAAGTCTAGGTGTACGGGCAGTGGGTGTCAGGTCCATGCAGACAGGGCCAGCACGGGCGTTGCACTTCCCAGCCTGGCGGGAGCCTCCCGTTTTGGTTGAGACTGAAATGGCCCATAGGCACAAGTCTGGCAGGACCCAGTGCTGGGCGGGGGCCTGTGTGTGGACTGCGCTGTGACACAGGGGAGGGTGTGCTCCCGGAACCCTCCGTCTCTGCTCACCTCATAGCCTGGTCGCTAGTGTGGCTCCCTGTCCTGTTCCCTTTTGGGTTTGTTTTCTCCATATCCTTGCTTCCACCTGGGTATGAAACCTACTTGTGTTGAGCCAGTCTGACCCTGTTTGGTTTTATGTGGATAATTTGTAGCCTGTTAAGGTAGCCTTTTGTTGTCTGATGATTGTCAGGAAATCAGGAGAGGAGGCAGGTGTTTTGGAGCTGTTGGTTAAGCTTGTGTCTTCCCTGAGCTCAGCTCCACTTGGTGCTGACCGCCATGGGTGTCCCTAGCCCCATGCAGCTTCGGAGGCCCTGGTACAAACCCAGTTGGCTGTGCCTGTCTCACCAGTCCTACACGTGTGTCTCGTGAGATCCGGCCCTGCCTCACCACCAGGACCTGTCAAGGGTCGTAACGCTGGCGGGTCCATGGCCCCACGGTCCTTTCCAGGGCCCACAGCCACATAGCCGCAGACCCACAGCCTGTCACACAAGGAAAAATGGAGTCTGAAGGGGTTCATTTGTCGTGACGGCAGCCAAGGGACGCTGTGTCTCCACCGTGTCGAGCAGGCTGTCTGTAAGCTGCAGATGAGTCCATCAGTTTGTAACATCAAACGAAATGTCCCCGAGAAGCAGAAGTCAGACCCGAGTGTGGGGTCAGGGGGTTGGGTGCCTTGTCACTTTACACACGTCCCCGTAGATTCCAGCCTTGCATCGCCACCAGAGGTGACAGTGGATTAGGCCACAAGCTCGCTCCACTTCCCCCAAACAAAGAGCTTTGGACAATCGTGCATGGGAGGGCTCCGTGCTCACCAGGGTTTGCCCTGAATGGCGTCAGGAAACAAATACCTTCCTTTTCAGCTGGCCGTGGTATATGGTGACATGGTTTGGGTCTCCGCCTCTACCTTCTGTGGCCGGGCTCCTGGTGGTGGGAGGTCCTGGGGAGGGTACACCCCTCGGTGCAGATGGGCTGGGGGTCTCAGTGGGCCCACTGCCCGGACGCGAATCCACCCTTTCGCCTGGCGTTAGGCCGATCCTAGGAAGTCGTTTTGGACGCTGCACAAAGCACAGCTCATAGCTTTTCAAATGAGTTGCTGGCTGTGATTTCAGGGCTGTGTGCTCCTCTGTCTGGGTGCACGGTGAACTCATGTCACTCTCCTCTCCACCCCACAGTTGCTGCCTTTGGAGGAAGAGTCACAAGATAGCACGGCAAGGACACGATGTGTACCGTCAGCTCCTTCTTCCCAGAGGTCCCTGAGCTTGGACAGGCTGCAGCAAGGGGCACTGCACAAGGCCAGCCACGAGGACATCAGGGACGCCACAAAGTAAGGGGCACAGGCATCGTAGGCGACATGCCTGTGCGCTGGTTTTCAGCTCTGAGAAACCTTTGATCTCTACATGGGGGAGAAAGGGTCGGAACAGCGATTCCAAAGAGAGGCCAATGAACTGAGTTTACGTGCACGTCATTCTTGGGATACCTGCTTGGGTGCCCTGGGTGTGGCCAGCAGAGCAAAAGGCAGGGGGAAAAGACCAGAGTCTTGTGATGCTGGTGGCTGTAGGGCAGCCTCGTTTGCTCAGATCCTACGCACCAGCCGTCCTGAGACCTCCCTTATCCTCCCGGTGGATCCTGGGTGACATGCTCCCTAGGGCTCCTCCCCTGGGCCACACTGTGCCCTGTGGGGCTGTCAGGAGCCATGCTCTCTTCCCCCCACCCCCACCAGGCAGCTCCAGCAGCCTCTCTGTTCCTCGCACCATGTCCTGGGGTGGCTCAGGTGTGCATGTCCTCCGTGCTCCCGGGTCACGGCCAGGGTGGGGTGCCGAGCGTTCTCAACCCAAGGTGCTTGGACTCCAGATATACTTGGGAGGGAGAGAGTGTCAGCTCCCAGGGCGCAGCCCTCCCTAGAAGCTGGGGGATTGTGCTTCTAATCACGTGGGGCGGTGTGTCGTGTGACGAGCACGCGTGGAAGATGCTCTCCTGTGCGTCCCCCAGATCCCCAGGCTCTCGGGATGGCCCCTTGAGCAGCCTCAGCAAAACTAGCAATAGCCAGGACTCACTGAACAACGCCCCCAAGAAGAAGGGCATCACAAAATCCATCCGCTGGTTGCTCACCAGAAGACAAAAGGTCCACCCCAGCCACGCTAGCGACGAGCCTGCCTGACCAGGTTGGTGTCCCCTGCGTGTTTCCAGCGTGTGGGTGGTCTTACTGGCCTCATTCCTCTAGATCCGTGGTCTCTCTGCCTGCAGACCCCTCCCCGTGTCGGGAGACCTCACGTGGCTGTGGACACCCCCCACCTCCCATTTCATCACTCTGCTTCCCCACAGCCACTGGATTGGAGCCACTGAATTGAAAACCCTTCCCAAGGTGCCCTGGGACTCAGCAAATTGGGCGGACAAGCTGAAAAACACCAAAAACTTTAAAAAATAAGCATTGTGTTTCTTGTCACCTTGCTGAGCACTTTTCAGCTGTACCTGTTTTTAAAGCAGTAGCTGTTCGTTTGTTCAATAGACTCTATAGCTGCAAAGCAGTATTATGTCCTCCACAGACATAAAAAGGCCTCCAGGGCCTTTTGCTCCTGGAACCATGCTGGGAAAATTCGGTCCCTTAGATGTTGCCGGTGTGTTTACTTCCACATCCTTATACTTTCTGTAATGAAAACATTAAGATTCGTGAAAGTGCCCTCTGGCTCTCACACCCACTGCTCCCAGAAATGTGTATGTCTTGTAAGTCCAGAGGTCACAAAATTGGCCAAAACATTTCACTGTGTTTCCTACGTTTCTTTTGTCATCTTCGGGAGGTACGGTTTAAGTACTTGGTCATATGAGGACAGCGTTTATTGAGTCGTTTGCCCCAGCATTTGATTCAGTTTCACAGAGTGTGTGTAGGTGACTTTCTCCGGGGCTGAGATGTTCAAATCGCTGACTTGGGTTCTGGGTTACCATAGGTATAACGCAGTGTCTGAGAGTGGATCATACCATGGTCTCTGTGGACATGCATGGCCAGTCCCAGAAACATACGGTTGACCCTTGAACAGCCAGAGTTTGAAGATCAGGTCCACTTGTATGCAAGTTATGTGTTGCCATGCAGTAGAGTATTGTAAACGTATTTTCCCCTCTTTATGGTTTTCTTAATCACATTTACCTTGTTTTATGAAGGAATACAGCATATACACGTCACTTATAAAATATGTGTTAACCGACTGTTTCTGGTAAGGCTTCTGGGTACAGTGGGCTATGAGGAGTGAAGTTCTCAGGGAGGTGGCGGTGAGGTAGAGCCCCATAAGGCTCCACGAAAGGTGCCTAGTGTTGACAATGTCCGCCTCAGGAGAATGAGTCTCAGAGTTCTTACAGAGTTCTTACAGAGTTCTTACAGAGAAATGTAATCACGATCTGTAAGTGTTTTAAGCGTGTCCATGTGTTTGAACAACTGTTATTTTACCTAGTGAAAGACCTTGGAAATGAACTGGGTATATGTGTTTCCTGTACTGTGTACTTCATTTTAAATCTCTTCACAGTTGACAGAAGCAGTCTTTCACCAGAAGTAACTAGTGAATCATCTGGTGATTTTTCGATGTCTCCTAAAGGAGATGCAATATTTATTACTTTGCATGAAAGTGAGGTGTCCCGTCACAGTCTCTTCATATGCTCGGAGTCTTTTCAGGTTTCTCTGATTTTCAACTGAGTCCACAAAGCGGGCTTTGCGATTAGAACTGAGACGTTTGTGTTGAAGTGACAAGGTGCCCAGGCTCGGGGCCAACAGTGTTGTCTGACGGGAGGAAGGTTTTCCAGAACACCCGGAGTGTGCAGCTGAAGCATAGGCTTGGGGCACAGAGCGGAGATCCTTGTCCTGCATCACAGGGTGTGGATGTGATGGAGAGAGCTTTCGGCAGCCACCGTGGCCATGGGTGTTTACTGTCGGCAGAGGTGCTGGTTTGGAGGAAGGACCCGGTGATTCGCTGGGTCCTATCGATTGGCCTTAAAGAGGAGGCCAACAATCGCGTAGACGGTGGCGTTCACGGCACGTTGATGGCCTTAGACGGGACCTTCGATGTCACCGCCCTGGCGCTTCTGGTGCAGATCCCGACCCAGAACACACAGGTGACACCGGGCCGTCTGCACCCGCCCACTGCTCTCCTGCTGGAGACCCCGCAACCTGTATTGGAGCAAGGCAGCGCGTAGCTTCACCGCACAGCTAGTCCTCTCTCCCCAAACCCAGTCTGTTTTGCGCGGCACGGAGTCCTCGGTGCTGCCTCCTCCTGCCTGAGCTCTGCCTGTCCCTTCCCCTCACAGGCTCGTGAGACTGGCGTGCGTTTAGCTCTTATGTGGAGAGAGAAACACTCTTGCTTCGTGTGCCACGTGGAAGTTTCATGGCTTCTGTTTCTGATTTCCCTGTGGAATTCTGTTTGACTCATGGGCTCAGTGGAGAATCAGGAATCTTTTGATCCTTCTACAGAACACTGTACACCTTTGGGAATGCCCTCAGTGTCCCCACTGCAAACCCCCCTCCACGGCACCCTTGTCTAATTTCCCGGGGAGCATGGACCCCTCTCCCCAAAGGCCCATTCCTGTGGGCTTCCTGGGGGGCTCAGATGATTCGGCGCTCGACCCTTGCTTTCGGCTCAGGTCATGATCTCCTAGTTGGTGGCGTCGAGCCCCAAGTCGGGCTCCGTGCCGACAACTTGGAGTCTGCTTGGGATTCTCTCTCTCCATCTCTCTCTGCCCCTCCCCTGCTCATGCTGTCTCTCTGCCTCTCAAAGATAAGTAAATCAAGCCCATTAATGGACTCCACATTAACATCTCTGATTGAAAATACACTATTAGGATTCAATGGGTATTGTTTTGAGTTTGAAGTCTTGGTTTCGACGCTATTGCAATATGTTGTCATCCTTTAGATTGACATAACTTTTGGGGTGTTGGCTTGTGACTTCAGCCTCGTACTATCTTGGAATGGGAGCTGAACCACCTTTTGGTCATGGGGACTGACCAAAGGGTTGGTGAAATAAGTTTTCAGCCTAATGATCTCTAAATTTGCGTTAACTGTTAAGTATTATATTTGGGCATGCCTGGCTGGCTGAGTCAGAGGACAGCGTGACTCATAATCTCTGGGTTGTGACTTTGAGCCCTGTGTTGGGGGTAGAGATTTCCTAAAAGTAAAATCAGAAAAAAAAAAAAAAGGAACGTAGATTATTATGTTTGTAGGAATCATGTACCAGACTACTCTTCCAAATGCGGAGATAATTTTACCTTACAAGTTAAACTTAGCTCTTAATTTATTAGCAAATGAGCTTCGGGGCGCCTGTGTGGCTCAGCTGGTTAAGTGACTTTCGCTCAGGTCATGATCACACTGCTTGTGAGTCTGAGGCCAGCATTGGGCTGGCTGCTGTCTGCGTGGAGCCTGCTTTGGGTCCCCTGTCACCCTTTCTATCTGCCCCTATCTCACTCACACACAATCGTTCTCTCTCTCTCTCTCTCTCCCTCTCTCTCTGAAAATCTAACAAACAGGGGTGCCTGGTAGTTCAATCATTTAAGCATCTGAGTCTTGCTTTCAGCGCAGGTCATGATCTCACACTTCGTGAGTTTGGGCCTCCCGTTGGGCTCAGCGGTGACAATGGGGATTCTGCTTGGGATTCTCTCTCTCCCTAGCCCTCTGCCCTTCCACAACTCATACTGTTTGTGTCTCTTTCAAAACTAAATAAATGTCCCTGCAAAAACGTAAAAACACCCAAACCAACGAGCTATTGAGAAACAAATATTTTAACAGAGGTGAGGAGTTTGGTTTCTTTCCTTTTGGTATTTGACTTTTGATAGTCTTGAGAAATATTTTTCACATCATAACACATTGACGGCAGCCTGGCAATAGAGCCTGTAAGTTGCCTTTGGGGGTGGCTGGAGGTCTCTCTGCAGTCCAGGGCCCTGTGCTCTGGGGGAAGGTTACAGTCGTTTCTTTAAAAAGACACGAAGTGTTGATTTCTCCTTATACAACACCAGGACTGATTTACTCCCACACCACTACTTAAGACTGTCTTCGTTGCCATAAGAACACTCGAGTGTGACGAGAATAGGACACGTGAAAGGGTGTGGTGGGACTGTCCTAGCGTGTAGCACTGTCCGCAGCTTAAAGACTGTTTTGAAAACAAAAAGGTAGTATCTTCTATAGCAGGAAGGTGATTTCACAAAGACAGTGCGGCAGGTCCAGTCAGCCCAGGACTGTTCTGACTTGTGCCCGGTCAGGGTCCTGGCACAAATATGGCCCTGCCTCCTTTACCGCCTGGGGCAGCCGTCTGGGCAGGGGGCCCCCAGTGGCTGTCAGGAATGGGGGTAAACAGCTGTAAACAAACTTGCAGAGTGAGGTCATTTTAAAGGGCTGGTAACCTTACTATATATTTTTGGTTTTCATTTCACAATGTGTCCTGTAATTTCCCAGGATGATGATAGAAGCTTCAGGAGGGCACCTTCTTAGAGATAGCAATGTAGATCAAGACACTGTTGACTTACCTGCTGGGTCAGCAGAGACTCTCCCTGCAGGCTTCTGGGTCACTTCCTCTCTGTCCTCTATGCAGCCAGAGAAGATGCTGCTGGTCTGTATGTGACGTGCTGCTCTGCCCCAGCCTCTTGGCGGAGGTATGGGAGGCTCTTGGGTTGGAATGTGAACACTGATGGAGAATGGCCGACTTAATATGTAACAAGGCGTTCAGATGCTATGGCATGCTCAGGCTCAAATGATCTAAGGTTACTCCTCACTTCTGCTTATCAAAGGTTCACAGTGAAAGAGATTTTTTTAACTTTTCTATCTGATGGAATATTAGCGTATTCTCTCAACTACTACAACTAGGCATCGTGGGTGTCCTCAGAGCGTTGGACCAGCCTCAGAGCGACACTTGCAGAGCTACGTATGTGATGGGCAGCCCTGGCCCCTCTTTCACAAGATGGCAGATGGACACGGCGAAAGTGTTTTCATGGCCTCTACTGCCCCATTGCTATTTGAGAGTGAACTCCCGGGGACTCCCCCGGCTGCTTGCGGGTGGAGAGAACCCCACTCAGAAGTGCCCCGGGAGCCCTCAGTGGTTGCTGCTGTGGTTTAGAATGTGTGTGGCTGTATTTGTGCCCTCATGTGCTATTTCAAGACTAACCGCATGCTGCATTTGCACGCTGCCCCTTGTGTTGCTTGGAGCAGGCATAGTATCTGCACCACAGAGGCTAGATTCAGGCAGTCATGTCTTAATCGTGCCGACACCTCCTGTTGGTGAGTAGAGGGCACCGTCCATGCAGGCCACAGTCGGACACCCTGTGTCCTGTCTGCGCAATGTCCATGTGAGCCAGGACAGCCGCAGCAGGCTCACTTAGGGACTTCAGAAATACACAGACACGCAGACGCACATAGACAGACTCACACACACATACACGCACACGCACACACACACACATGCACACACACACACACACACACACACATGAGCTTCTCTACACCTGCTAAGAGATTTCTGGTGTTTGTGTGCTTACACTTAAGAGGTTGGTGTGTTCTCAGTTTTTCCGGAGAAAACTGTATTTCCACTCTTTTCGTAAAAAAAGAAGTTTGGCTTCAGTGTCTGCTAATGTCTTTTGTGGTAGGGAGGCAGGATTGCTGTCAGAGCAGTAGGAGATTTTCCAGGTCTGAGCTGACCTTCCCGGTCGTTCGGGAGCAAGTGGCACTGGCCTTTGCCTGGTCCGGTGGAGCTCCTAGGTCAGCAGGCCCTGGCTGGCTTGTTTTACGCACACCTTCTTGAATGAACCAGGCCCAAGAGGATTCTAGTCCTCACGTGAGTGACGCTGGTGGCCTCTCAGTTGAGAGATTAGCTTTTAAAAGCGGAATCACATTGCCCTCTGAGGGGCTGAGTTTGAACTTGGAGATTTCGGGTGTGGGCCCCGGAACCCAGCCGTCTTCTCCCTGATCTGAGGGCCTCAGGGCGGGGGTGGGCTTTGTTCTCCTCTCATTCTGTTTTCCTGTCTCAGCCACAGTGTTTGATTGTTGGGAGCTCCTGGCTGGAGGCCAGGTGGAGCCTATGACACTTGAACTTAGGGTAGTGAGTTTGAGCCCCATTTTGGAGTGGAGATTACTTAAAATCCTGAAAAAAAAAGAATATTTGATTGATTCCTTCATCTTGTTTTTTTTTTTAATTTGGTAACTTTCAGTCTTAAGCCAGTATGAACTCAATCGAATAATTCTCATTGGTAATGCAAAATGCTTCATATGTTCTCTAGATTCTCAAATCTCTTCAGCCAGGAAGGTCTTTGGGGAGGGGGGGCACGTGCTAGGCCCCACCTGGGGCCCTGGAAGGTGCTTTTCGGGCTGTTGTCTTAAGACTGATTCTTTCCTTTATCTTGCAGTTTACCCACACTGCTTCCACCGATGGTCTTGCAGCACGCAGAGCCCAGCAGCGACTACATTTGAAACTTCAACCAGATCTTTCATCTGTTAATCCTTGTTATATGGACCCTGAGATATTTTATTACAGTATTTAATTACTGAAAAATTCGTGAATAGGATCGAGAAACTCATTTAGCATTTAATGTTTGTACATTTCTGTAAATTTGTCACTCCCTATAGATTGTTCCTTACTTTCATATATATCCGGGCTATAAATATCCTTTGGAATCAATTGATGTTCTTATATCTCAGTTTAGTCTTTCAAGTGTATGTACTATCATGGTTGTATGTATAAATCCTACGACAAATACAGGGCTTTTATAACCTGTGCACGTATTGTAATTATCATTGTTTAATTGTTTGTTAAGAAACCCTGACAGAGAAAAGGATTTTACCACGTTTGCAAAGATCACCGTGACACAGCCTGCATTATCCTTTACGAATGTCCCTTAGCTCTACACCCATGGTTTTGATATAATCAGACTTAATTTGCAGCAATTGTCATTGTATTTTAATGACTCACCTTAACTACACTTTTTCTAGCAAGAAATGCTTTCTTCTGCAGTGTGAACAGATTAAAAATATCTGGTGTTAACTATCAGCTAAAGAAACTTGGAGTGGAAAGCTGATGGAAACACTGTGAAAATCTCCCAGGCCGGTATGCTGTTTCTGAGCCTGGTCCCTGGGGGCCTGGGCAGTTTGCCTGGAGTGACCCGCACAACCTGGGAGCTGAGGCCCCAGAAAGCCTGGGTGGGGCAACCTGGCCACCTCTTCCCCAAAACCCTGCCCGCCCCGTTCTCCCCCGCAACCCGAACCTTAGACCCCTGGCAGCGGAACTCTCAGAGGACCAATCAGGGTGCACTTATCCCCCACCTCGGGCCAGGGTGCTGGGTGCTCAGCACAGAGCAAGATGCAAGATCCTGGAAACAATGTAGTGCAACTCTAATAAAGGCCTTATTGTTCTTACGGAAATCAGCTGTTTAGATTTGTTTGTAAACAAGTTTAAGGAGTGGACCTCATTTTCCATTTGTGGATTTTATTTAATTTTTTTATGTTGCTTTATTATTGAAAGACAGAGAGAGAGACAGAGCATGAGCATGGATGCTGCAGAGACAGGAGAAGACAGAGAATCCGAAGCAGGCTCCAGGCTCCGGGCTGTCTGTCAGCACGGGGCCCGACGTGGGGCTCGAACTCACAAACTGTGAGATCATGACCTGAGCTGAAGTCGGACGCTTAAGTGACTGAGCCACCCAGGCGCCCCATCTCCATGTGTAGATTTTGAGGAGACAGCCATTTCAGGTTATCCAAGTAGCCACCGTAACTTATAATTTTGAGGTGGCATATAAAAAAGCCACCCAGGAATGTGCTCAGATCATGGTGCCTTATTTCTTATGCAGCTGGTACAGAGATAGAAACGACATGTCTCTTTACATTGGACGTTTGACAGTTTCCCTGTGTCTTTCTATTAATCTTTTGTGAACTTCCTGATTGTATGACAGAGTAGGTACCGTCTACTTTGAACTATTTTTATCACGGAACTATTTGCCGGCTTTCAAGGCAGTAGTGGAGCGTTTCCCACTGCCAATAAAGACTAGTGAGAATAAGCTGCCATTGACTTGAGAAGTGGCTGCCGTGGATTTCTCTGGTGCACGGGGCCATGAAGGCACTTGTGCCACGTGGAAGTAGTAGTGTGGAAACCAGCTGATAGAATACCACAGCTGGAAGTGGAAGTTCGGGACAGGGGTGTCCTCCACAGGAGGGCCAAGTGCCCAGACCCTAGGGTGGCGGCCCCGGAATCAGTGCAGCCGGGGGCCCAGGCAATAGGCCAACAGGGCAGGGCGACTCTTCCACGGTCAGGGCCAGCTGAGGCTGCTCTTCCTCTAGGACCCCAGGAGACTGGAGTGTGTGCGTGTGCGCATGTGTGTACAGGCGCGTGCTTTCCACCCAGTCTCCACTCCTCTTCCATCCTGTGTGTGGGCTTTCCTGTCCTGCTGCTGTCCTCTCAAGGTCCCAAGAAGTGCCCAGGGCTGCATCCTTCCCCATCGTCTCAGCCCCTGGCACCCACTAGGCTGCTTCTCCCGAAGCTCAGACCCAGTGCTGAGTCTTACACCAGCTGGTGTGGCAGGCCGCACCGGGGGCTGGCAGCCACCACCAGGCCAACTCATGAGGCTCTGGCACAAGATCCCTGTCACTCAGGCGACTCTGGGACGGTTCCTTCCCTCCCCGCCACGGTGAGCACATGGCCATCGGGTTGGCGGATGGACACCGTGACCCGTGGTCCGTGTGTGGTGGGCACAGCTGACGATCACTGGGTTTCATCTTCCTGGACTGTCTCTCCTGCCAGGACTGATCGGCTACTCCTCTGAATGCTGCGTTCCCTTTTTGTGGAGTAATCCTTCCCATCTTTCTTCCGTTAGGGCGTAGTTAGCTTGTTGTCTTCCTGTTCAGAATCTGTGCTGGCTGATTTCTTATTTTTTTTTTTTTCTGCACTTCCTAGTCCTTAGTGTTAAATGTGAGATTTGGAACAACAGAGTGCTTCCTTGCTTTTTACATGTAAGAATCTGCTCTTCCCCACCAAAGCTGGGCAAGCCTTAGGCATCGGAAAGTCTCTGGAAACAGATCAATTCACCACAGGTACATTAAGTTGCAGATGTTTTATTAAAACTTGATTTGGTGGTTCCACTTGTGCCTAAAAAACAAATGTCAGTTGAGAAACAGACCCAGCGCCGAGCAGATGTCGAGAGCTTTCGCCTCTCTGAGAACACTCCTTAGCCATACTTGGTTGTGCTCACCCCACACTGAACGTCCGAGGCTTGCAGGCCTTTCCACAGTCCCACCAGGTCCCACCGAAGACCCTTGACTCCCCCGTTGCTAGAGACTCCTACCGGAGGTCACTAAACCCTCATCACTGCTGCCCTTCAGGTCCTGTCTCCAGTGTCCCATCGTGTGATCTGAAGGTAATCGTGGCTTCACGTGTTCTTCCTCGCCTATTGCTAGCTGAGCGCTCAGCACCCCCCAGAAGGGTGCTCCGTGGTCCGGGGAGTGATCTGTCCCCATGTCCTCTGCAGAGGGGCAGCAGGCACATGCGCAAGTGAGGTTGTTTCCTCCTTCTTTCCGATATGGCTTCACTTGATGGTGTTTCTCAAGATCTCCGAACTCTGCTCTCTCTTACCTTCCTGTCGCTTGACTCCTCAGTGGGAACAAGTGGCCCGGATTCTGCTGTCTCTTGTCCTTGTCTTCCTGTTGCACCTTTTGTAGTCCTGCCTCAAGGCCAGCGCTGTGTCTTCAGCCACCGTTGCTTGGGCAGAAACTGGTGGGGGGCGGGGAGGCTGCGGCCTGCCAGCCTCGCTGCTTGCTGCCCACTGTCCTGTCCTCCCTCAGTGTATCTTACCTGCCGCCTCTCGTAAGAACATCCGTCCTTGCACCTCCCCTCCCGAGGACCGCAGGGTGGTGTCAAGGTCCTCCGCTTAGCTGCACCTACAAAGATCCCTTTCCCAAATAAAGTCACATGCACAGGTTCCAGAGATTTGGACATAGATGTGCCTGCAGGGGGCCCACTGCTCACCCCACCTCCTCAGTCCACCTGTTTCTGGAGAAGGCCTGCCTTGCCTGGTCCTGTCCCAGAGCCATCACGGTGGGGAGGGCGAGCCCCACCCTCCCAAGGGAAGAGGACTCTCGGGTCACAGGAAGGGCCCTGGACTGTCCAGGAAGACAGCAGAAGACAGTGGACAATGGTCAAGAGGACCTCTGGCATGCATCGGGATTACTTCCAGTTGATCTTCTCACTCGAGTGTGCCGAGCCTCTCCTGGCCACGAATGTGTGTGTGTGTGGGGGGGGGCTCTGCGTTGGTAGAAGACACTTTCAGGGACTACTGAGACAGAAAGCACTCTGGACAGGTACTAGGATGTGCGGGGAGACAGTGATGCAAGAGAAAACCATCCTACCCACACATGAGAGGAAGCAGCATCAGGCCTGGGTGCCAGGATGCCAGCCAGGCTGGGCTGTGGTGAGGGCCAGGTGCAGGGAGGCCTGTGTCCCACTGTGCCGCCTCCAAGGCCGCCGTCCGCTGTGAGCCATGGGCATGGTGGCCGCCCAAAGGGTTTCGGGGACACGTACCGGGACACATCCAGCAGTTAGAGGGTACGTCGGCCTCTCCTGCGCAACCGGCGGCCACCGTCCCACTGGCTTGGAGTGTCTTCGGTGCATCCGGCCAGCCATCCTCAGAGGAGGCCAACAGAACCTTTCTCCCCTGGCGCTGGGGGGCGGCCCACAGCTTACACTCCAGGCCTCAGTGCCATGGCTCTGGTTTTCAGGCCACGATGCTCTAAGAAAATTAAGTAAAAGCTATTTTTAAACTTATAATGAGAATAAAATAATGGAAATTGCTTTAAAAATTCTTAACTAGGGGTGCCGGTGTGGCTCAGTTGGTTGAGCGTCTGCCTCTTGATCTCTTCTCAGGTCATAGTCTCACGGTTTGTGGGGTTTGAGCATGCCATCGGCCTCTACGCTGACAGCACGGACCCTGCTTGGCATTCTCTCTCTCCCCTCCCCCGCTCACACAAGTGCTTGCTCTCAAAATGAACTTAAAAAATATAAAATTAACAAAATATTTAACTTGTAATTAAAGCACTGACTGAGGGATTGCCACATTGCACAAATAGAGGGTTGAGGGTGTCTTAGTCTCCAACACCTTATTTTCTTTTCCATTTATGTTACCTTTTAAATTTTGTAAAAATTGTATTCATTTTGAGAGGGACAGAGAGAGAGAGGAGGAGGGGCAGAGGAGAGGGAGAGAGAATCCCAAGCAGGTTCCTCACTGTCAGCACAAACCCGACATGGGACACAATTCTCACCAACAAAAAGATCATGATGTGAGCTGAAATCAGAGTCGCATGCTAAACAGACTGAGCCACGCAGGTGCGCCTAATTTCGATTTATTTTTTAAAGATTTTAAATAACGTCTGCACAGACCCATGACCCTCCTACAAGAGTTGTATACTCCCCTGAGTGGCAGCTGAGTGACCCTGGTATTTTCAAATGTTTTAATGTTTGTTTATTTTTGAGAAGGAGAGAGAGACACACACACAGAATGCTACTGGGGGAGGGGCAGAGATACAGGGAGACATAGAATCCAAAACAGGCTCCATGCTCTGGGCTGTCAGTATAGAGCCTGACGCAGGGCTTGAACTCATCAATGATAAGATCATGACCTGACCCGAAGTTGGACACTCAACTAGCTGAGCCACCCAGGGGCCCCCGTTTTTAACATTTTGCCCAAAGTGCCACCACACTCATTATTTCAAGAGAAACTGTGGTTGCCCCCACCTTGGTTTTTACTCCCCTCCCTACCCCATGTGATACTATTCTAACCGTTCCTCCCCTTGCTTCCCTACAAACTCATTTGTGGCCAGTGTGAGCCCTGGCAAATCCCTTTCAGATTTACCCGGTGGCATCTAGGTAATAAAGCGATATGTATTGCTCAGCCACGTGGATTGCAAGGAGGACAACACAAAGGGCTCACGGTGCCACCGTATGTCCCAGTATTTACACGTGCACTCACCCACCGTCTGGGAACTCGATGCCCTGGGTTAGGTCAGGGTATGCATCAATGATTAAGTGACCATGTGGTTTGATACTGGTGGAAGATGGGTGATGCATTCATGAGGGTTTACTGTACATCTTCCTTTGGCATTTGTGCAGAAGTTTCTAGAATAGAAAACGTTAGTGGTTGTTTAGGGATCCCCTCTGTGCGATAGAGGGTCTCAGCCTGGAATGACTGCTCCCTGGCCCTCACTTTGGAACGTAAAGTAGCCCGGGTTCGAACTTTGAGCTGCACTGGCAGTGGAGACATGTCTCCTCTCACAAATCAGCATGCAAGTGCTACATGTCACGATTCCATCTTGACCCTGCTTTCACATTTTGATTCGTGTGACATCACGATGTGTCCTACAAGCAGTGACATCGTAGACTTGCTGAGAGGTGGCCTATGATGACATCAAAGTCGCGATGGGAGGTAGGTGCTTCACTACAACTCCCTTTGAGAGGTGGAATCTAAGGCCTCCCCTTGAGCCTGGGCCGGGCTCAGTGATGTGCTTGTCGAAATGGATGTGTGGATGGGATGCCGGGGACCCTGTGGTTCTTGTGTGTGACAGAGTGGCTCGTGGATATAAGTGGCATATGCTTGAGACTGGCTTGTTTCTAGGGAAAGAGGGCACTTTATTTCTCTGCTCTGTAATGTCTAACTGTGGGGTGCCTGTCGAGGCTGCTGTATCATTTCTGGGAGTTGGTGGGGAGTCGGTGGCTTGATGGATTGGTGTCTTGATCTCTGGGCAGTAACCATTACTGTTCATTAGAATTGCAGCCGGCTTCTCCCTTTGCTCCCGAATCTCCCTGCTTCTCATGCAGACAGCATTCCCTGTGCTGTGTTTGTCTCCCAGCTGCAACACGGTCCCTTCAGAGAGCTTTCCTTGGGTTATGTAATTATTGATTGATTGATTGATTAATGTTTGTTCCTTTTTGAGAGAGGAAGACAGGGTGAGCAGGGGAGGAGCAGAGAGACAGGGAGACAGAATCAGAAGCAGGCTCCAGGCTCCCAGTTTACAGCATAGAGCTGGACGAAGGGCTCGAATCCACAAACCTCGAGATCATGACCTGAGTTGAAAGTTGGACGCTTGACCTAGTGGGCCACCCTGGTGGCTCTTTTGTGTGTTGTGTTTGCATGCGTGAGTACGTGTTTAACTCACAGTAATAGAATTTATTACTTGTAGCAAAGTCATCATTTACAAGGAACAAACACTGGAGGCCATGAGGAGATGTATGCTGGCAGGTTGCAGCAGTGATTTCTGTTGGCACGAAGAGCAAATTTTATGCAGCTACAAATCTTTGGAAATGTGTCATTTTCTGTTTTTTCTCAATGTGTCTGAAAACCTGTTGAGCTATTTGGTTAGTCAAATGCACTTCCTCCTTCCCTCCTTCGGATTTCTTCACAAAGCCGTGTGAACTGTGGGAGGATGTCCTGGAGTCCTGAAAAGGTCTGCACGCCTGATGACTTGCCCTGGCGGCAGACGTCCTCCTGACGTTTTTACTCTTCATCGTGTTACACACGGATCCCTCCAGATGCCTGGGATTTCCTCAGTGGATCGCTGGGTTTCAGAGAGAGACCTGTGAGCAGCCTCTCACCTTCCGCCAGAAGAAAGGTCTGTGCCTTATCAAAATGAATGACATCTTGCCATTTGCGACTAGGTGGATGGAACTGGAGGATATTATGCTAAGTGAAATTAGTCAGAGAAGCTGCCAGAGATTGCTGTCTGGGTGGCAGCTGCGTTGCTCCTGACTCCTTCCTGCTGATGTATTTCCTTTGCCCTAGAAGGAAGGCAGCCTGCTTTCCACCCGGCCTTTTGTCCACAGGCAAACCTCTTGTGCTCAATGCTTTCCAACGCACTGGGGTACCTGCTTCCTGTTGCCAGTGTTTGTTTGCCAGGGAAGCCCATGAGGCACTAATTTTCCAAGCTGTCCCACATCCAGGGATCCTGCTTTAAAAGAGTTGACAATGAAAAATCAGAAGGGAGGCTTCCAGACTGCTTCCACCAAAGCCCCACAGGGAGGAACTGGTCAATAAATAACAATGATGAGTATGATGATCATCATAATCAAAATAAGAATAACAAGTGAGAAGAAACACACTGGGGACATAAGTTGTTCAGCTCAGGTGAAAATGGAATTAAAATGGGACTGCGGACATGAGCACTATTTTCCAGGCAAGCTAGGTGTCCTGAGAGTAAGAAGGAAACGTCTGTGGGGTTGGCATGAAAGGAAGCACCGATCACAAGCACACTGCATCCTGAGCTACGTAGGGCAGGAAGGCTTCTGGCTCTTGCCTTCCACTTACAACCAGTGGGCAGAGGCCCTCGTGATCTATCTCAGTGTTGGCTTCTCTGTGCTGGCTGGCAGCCATGTCTGTGGAATTGGGCTCTGGTCCCCGAGTCTTTGCATGGACTGTCTGCCCTGACCACCTGGGGAAGAACAATGCTCATGCTCCAACACTGGACTTCTCACCATGTGGTTACCTCACAGCGACCCGTGGAACAGGGTCACCAACAGCCCTCAGGCTAACAAGCACACAGGTCTCAGTAAGGGAGGGCAATGTGTCCTTGGGAATCGCCATGTGTTAGCTGCTTGTGAATGCTGGGCACTCTCTGAGTAACAGTTACGTGGTTCCTGACTCGACCTCTGATCTCCAACTCCCCTTGCACACAAGGGAAGATGGCTCCCGCCCAATAACACTTGCCCCAATCCAGAAGACTTTTTGCCTTCTCTTGCCAAGAGAGGTGTCACAGGTGAGCCCATGGAGAACCCACTGTCCATGTTCCCCTGGATCTAGGGCAACGTAGCAGGACTCCACAATTAAAATCAGAGAGACATAGTTCCAGGCTAGGAAACAAAGTCCCTCACTGGAAAACCGGATTAGGAAGAGATCAAGGGAATCAGAAGGGATACAGTTGGGTCCCGACTCTCTGTCCCAGATGATAATAAAATAAATCTGTGAAGGAAGTGACCGGCACAATTCCCCAGGGAAGCTTCGTGTCCTATGACTATGGAAAACCTGTGGGTTATAGAGAAATAGAACCTATTTTAGTTACACCTGGGAGCTTGAATGTAGCAAAAGAAACCCAACATCTGACATCAAACAGTGTAGGGGGGTTGGGGCACTTGCCAGCTTTGCAGCTTTTCCTGTCCGTGGGTAAAAGCAGTGGTGATCTGGAGGGCAGAGTCTCCATACGAGCTGATGCCCAAGTGTGTAGGACTGGGTTCTGATTCTGTTTAGTTCTTTCTGAGTCGTTTCTTTGACGATCACCTTCTGGCGCAACGACTGGGCATGCAGGATCCCTGAAAGTCTCCAAAAGCAGGATGTTGAGGCAGTCTATGGCGGGGGCAAAGAGCACAGTAATAGTCTCTGCACAAACAAGAGACTTCAACGCCCAACGGTTTGAGGAGGACAACATGTTTTCGTTGATATCAGAAATTAGTTGTTCGGGGGGTTGAAAACAACCTTCATGTGTGCTCACTGGGAGTTAATCGGCCCTATCTGCAATGAGAAAGAGTGAAAGCATGTCATTGGCAGCAACGTGGATGCAACGGGAAGGTTGTATGCTGAGCGACATAAGTCAGTCAGAGAAGGATACATATCATATGTTTTCACTCACATGTGCTTCTTGAGAAGCTTAAGAGAAGACCGAGGGGAAGGGAAGGGGAAAAAAATAGTTACAAACAGAGAGGGTTGGAGGCAAACCATAAGATACCCTTAAATACAGAGAACAAATGGAAGGTGGATGGGTGGTGGGGGAGAGGGAAAATGGGTGATGGGCATTGAGGAGGGCACTTGTTGGGATAAGCACTGGGTGTTGTATGGAAGCTAATTTATCAGTAAAGTATGAAAAAAAAGAAGACTAGCTAGCCCTATCTCTGTGATTGTTTTTTTTTCCTTCTGACTGTGGCCCCAAAGGCCACATCTCTATCAAATTTTGCCACAGCAGTGAGGCCAACTGTCTCCCAATATCACCTGCCACTACCCACAAGCAAGCCTCTTGTGCTTCACACATTCATGTCCCCAGTACCTCCTGTTCCCAAGATACATCTGGAAGACACCAGAAGAGCATCAGTGCCTCAAGCAATTCCAAACTGATGGGAACTTGGCAAGACTCCACCAATAAAATTGGAGACAAAGGCTGCCCGACTCCAGCACGGAATGTCTCCCAATGAACACACAGTGAGGATAAGTGTAAGAAAATTGAAAAGATACACTGAGGGCTAAGGTTCTTCATCTCAGGTGAAAACAGAAAGAAGCTGGAGCTGATGTTACTAGCACAACTCCCTGGGCAAGTGTGGGTTCCAAGGAGTGAAAAAGACCTGTGGCCTGAAGAGAAATGGAACACCCACTAGCTGTACCAGGGAGTCCCGTGAGCAGCGTCATGCACCCCAACGGCAATATGGTCAGCAAAGTGTCAAGCTCTGGCCAGGTTTCAAGCCATTCCCATCTGTGGATAGGCCCTTGTGCCTCACAAGGTAGGCTCTTGCTCCTGGCAAGTCTTCAGATTCAGGCTCTGGTATTTTAGTCTTGGAGTATTGTTGTGCCCCAACCTGCTCGGTGAATGAACTTTACACGCACGGTCCCTGAGTGTCTCAGGGGGTAGGTAGCTCAGGCTTTCCTGAAAGGGGTGGGTAGAGAGCAGGGCAATGGTCCCATGGCAACAGAAACCAGCCAGACACAGAGTTCTTACTGGCAGGAGGTCAACCTTTCCTTTTCGATATCAGAAATTAAGTGCTATGTGATGACACACGGTGTGAGTGCAGGCTCCCCGGGAAGGACTGGGCACTGTCTGACTGACAGCCCTGTAGCTCCTCAACATGGCCCTAGGCCCTTGATCCAGAAAGGAGATCAGATCCTTCCGAACCTCCTCGGCCCCTGTGCACAATGCAAGCCTCTTGGGCTGAACAGTTCTGATCACCGATGACATCTTTGGCCAAGGTAGGTCTTGCAGAGGAGGCCCATGGATTCCTATTGCCCAGGCCGTCCTAGATTCCTGGCAACTGGTCACAACTCCATGATTACGGTCAGAAAATGCTCCTAGATGATGTCTGTGAATGTCCCATAAGGATATCCTCATTAATGAAAGAGCAAGGGAATCTGAAGGGATGCACTGAAGGCCAGATGTTTTCCTCACTGAAGAAAATGGTATAAAGCTTCCAATGAAGTCACTAGCACTTTTTCCTGGGCCAGGTTGGTGTCAGCACTAACCTCAGTGGGCCAGGCCTCAGGGGAACCTCCGGTAGCTACACTTAGGAGCCCTGTATGTAAAAGGGCTATCACTTTCTTCCATTCCTTTCCTTCAGCGATAGAGCAGTGGTGATTTGAAGGATCTTATCTGGCTCCTGGCTGACCCCCAAGTCCCTGGAGATGGTCTCTGATCTTTACTTATGGAGATTCTTGTTTCTACCTCCTTAGGCAAGGTATGCACTTTGCTTGGACAAACCATTAGCATCTCAGAACTTAGGAAGCACAGGCATTCCAGGAGGTTGGGAGAGAGCAGGAAGTAACCATCTGAGCCAACACAATCCTGCCTGGCCCTGACTTCTTAGGAATGCAAGGACAGCCTTTCTTTCTTCCCCAACATGGCAAACGAATTGCTGTGGGGTAGCACACCACCAAGTGGGAGCTCGCCTAGAGCTTCTTGTCACTGTCTGAGGACAGACCAGTTGCTCCTGAATCTGGCCCCTGACCCCAGTCTCTTCTTGACCCTGACGTGAGGTGGGCTCTTTCCAGCACCACCTGCTTTGAGTTGCATTAGCGTCTTATATTCTCTATTCTATTTAACATCTAACCTGATTGCTTTGCAGCATGACACCTGTTTCTGGACTGCATTCATCACACAGGGACACATCACTGTGTGTTTTTATGTCTCCGGCCACATAGACTTTACAATAACCTATGTTGCTAAAGTGCAAAGTCTCCCAATGGTTGAGCTGTGAGTACGTCTGTGGGATTGCCAAACAGGAAAGTGATATCTGACAGAAATATAGAAATATCTCAATTCACTTGAAAGACAGTCTGTCAGTTGTGGTTCCTGCATGCGGTCACGTTCTCCTATCACCTAGAAATGAGGAGGTCGCATATTTAGAAACACCCGTGAGTAGAAAATGACATAAAGAAACGTTGAATCTTCAGGACAGCACATTCTTCTGTCCTATTTTCCTTCATTTATTCTAAATATCTGAGTGGCAAACATTAGATTTTATTCGACTACTGCTGAGGTAGAAGCATAAAGAGAACCTAAATAGAAATATTCTTGGAATAAGTGAGTCAGTCACAATAAATCATTAGGCTTTTTGTTTGTTTTGTTTTTATTTCTTTTGTTTGTTTTCAGTCCTCTTTGTAATATGTCCACAATGATGCCTCCAGTTTTGCTTTGGTTTTTAGCATCGCTTTGCTTATTGGGGGACTTTTATCATTCCATACAAATTTTAGGATCTTTTGTTCTGTGAAAGATGGTGGTGGTATTTTGATACGGATTGCGCTAACGTGTCGATTGCTTGGGGTAGTATAGACCTTTTAACCATTTTGTACTCCAAACCATGGGCATGGAGAGGTTTCCCATTTCTTTGTGTCCTCTTGCATTTCGTTCATGAGATTTCAGAGTACAGATTTTATACCTCTCCGCTAGGGTAATTTCTATGTAACTGACAAAGTATCTTTGGTGCAACTGGCAATAGCTTAAAGCTCTCCCATCACGTTTGCTCTAAAAATGAGAGACAAATATTCTAGGAGAAATCATGTCAGCATTTCCTGTCCATTTGAGTTCACCTTGCTATCCTAATTCGCACATATGCACTGGCACACACACACACACACACACACACACACTGAACGGTGTGTTCAAGAGAGACTGGACACTGGGCAATAACAAGACAGAAGGAAGAAACAGGTGAGAGAGAGCTCTGCCATGGGGCAGCAGCATCCATTGTCACAGCTGCATGCACAAAGGCCCAAAGATGGGCAAGAGATTCTTTTGTCACAAATTTTTTTTCAACGTTTTTATTTATTTTTGGGACAGAGAGAGACAGAGCATGAACGGGGGAGGGGCAGAGAGAGAGGGAGACACAGAATCGGAAACAGGCTCCAGGCTCCGAGCCATCAGCCCAGAGCCTGACACGGGGCTCGAACTCACGGACCGCGAGATCGTGACCTGGCTGAAGTCGGACGCTTAACCGACTGCGCCACCCAGGCGCCCCAAATGGGCAAGAGATTCTTCATGTTTGTAGGTTTCTGCTGCACCCAGGACCATCCTTGACCCAGCCTCCAGAGGAAAGGACTAGGGTCCTACAGTCTGCCTCTCTGGGCACCTGGAATTATGATGAACTAACTCCCAGTATTTTCACAATAGCTAAAGAAGAACAGGCCTCGGTGTTCTCCCATAATCAGTTGTGTTGCCAGTGGGTTTCTCCTGAGTTCCGTAAAATCATAAAGTGTCAACTGGCCTTGGTTCTCGATCAATGCCTCACTGTGTTCGGAGAGACTAGAGAAGGACTTGATACTTGCTGAAGCCTTTAGAGCCTAGAGAGGTTTGGGGACTTGGGGCGGTAAGGGGTGGGGATAGGGAAGGACGTGTCAGAGCCCTGTACACTGACTCCAGAGCCCAAGTCCAGTAACAGTCCGGGGTCCCCAGGCTCTTCATTGGGAAACAGGGGGTTCATTTTGCTGGCCGACGGAAGGATGCCTCACGAGTCACGAGTATACACTGGGGATGGACAAAGGGGAACGACAGAAACCTGAGATCCATAGCACAGCTCTTGGGCGCGTAGCTTATGAGCTTTACTCAGGGACCTCCGAGGGCCACATTAGCTTAGGTTTAGGTCCGATTAGGTTAAGCTGGGTCAGGGCGCTGATTCTGTTTGGTGGTCTTCATGCCTGTGGCTGCAGTGCTAGCGCCGGGCACCAGGGAACAGGCAGCCTCCTGTGTCCGTGGTGCACACTGAGACTTGCTGGAGGAACGGAACAAGGGAAAGTTCGTGCAGAGGCCATTCTGGAATCCCCCTGCCTCAGATACAACAGGAATCTCCCATGAGTAGCAGTTATCTCCACAGAGCAAGCCCATTAAATCTAGACAGAGGGCTCCACAGTCCTTCAATTTCTTCATTCGGTAACTGCTCCAAGCACGCACTTTGCGCTAGGGGATCTGGTGGGCCTAACTGAAAGGCTGGCAATGACAAAGCGGTCCCCGCCTGCCAGGTCTCCACAGTCTGGTGGGGAGATGAACGAAGGTATGAAAGACAAGATTTGTCCCAATCAAAAGGGAAGGGGTTCAAGGACTGTAATAGTGAAAAAAACAAGTGTGCTGTGAGGACAGCCTGGGGAGTCACTGGAGGTGACATCTGCTGGGACCAGAATGACAAAAGGGAACCACCCTGCCCATGTCTGCAACGTGTCAGGAGAAGATATTGCTGTGGCCAAGAATAGGAGACAGAATCGAGTTTGTCCAGACACATCAGAAAGGTGGCTAATGTGGCTGTGGGATCCTGGGAGGGGAGAGGCAGAGAGGAGCCAGAGCATAGACCAGATGCTGGGACCTGGTAGACTATTAGCTTTCCATTCCTCTCTGACAGAATTGTCTAGATATTTAGAACCTTAAAACTACAAATATTGAATAGCTCACAATTTTTGTAGGAGAGGAATCCAGTCACAGCAGAGCTGTGTGACCCTGCCTCAAAGTAAGTCTCTATGAAGCCAGGGTTGTGGTCTCAACGGAGACTCAAAAGGGTGATACTTTCCTTCCAAGCTCACTCACACCGACAGTGTCAGAACTCAGTTGCAACTGAGAGCCTATTTCAATCTTTTGACTTGGAAACTTGCTTCTTACTCTCCTATATCATGTTCTCATATGGTATTCCCTAACTGAAGTGTTTGATTCCCCATTTCCAGGGTTAGCGGAGAGACAGAGGGAGCAAATGAGGACAGAGAGCAGAGAGAGAGAGGGAAAAGGGAAGGAGAGAGAGAGAGAAAGAGAGAGAGAGATACAGAGAGAGAAAGAAAGAGGAGTAGACAGACAGAGAGAGATGGAACAAACACGGGACAAAGCAAGTAAGAAGTGACAGAATTTCTGTCCTGAAATCTGGAAACTGACCTCCCCTCACTAACAGCTTAGTGGTTTCACAAGGAGTGACGTTTCCTGACTGGACACAGATCACTCTCTGTGTCCCCGGGGGATGTCCAGGAGAGTGTGTTCAGCAGGCTCACCCAGAACTGAGAACAGTGGCTACATTTTGGAAATGGCAGGAAGTGGTAAACATCCAGCCTCACTCGTCATTAGAAAAGTGAACATAGGACGAGGAGTTTGGTGTCATTTCTCATCCACAAAACGAGCAAAAATAACTCATCACACTCCTGAAACTAGACCCCTTGTTGTGCATTAGAGATCAGGGCACTCATTTTTCAGTAGCGAGAGGGGCCTCGACTCTCTTACTGGAGGGTGATTGTTGCCATGATTTCAGTTGCCATCACCTTTGATTCCGGTGGGGAGGGGTCTGATTCTGGAGAGCAAAGACAGTGACTAGGGATTTGCACAGACTTTCACGTAGGCATGTGTCATCTCTGCTTTTTCTCTAAGAGCCCTGAATGGGACACCTCCTTCTCAGACAGAGAGGATCCGATTCCTCTGGCTACAGGACCATGATACAGCATCTAGAATGATGGTGCCAGAGAGAATGTCACACACTGTTGTCAAGACCATTTAGTGGACCATGACCGAGGGAGTGGGCTGTTTAGATTTCTGCTTCTTATTTTAATTTAAATTTTAGTTAGTTAACATACAGGTTTCAGAAGTCGAATTCAGTGATTCATCAGTTACGTACAACACCCAGTGCTCATCACAAGTGCCCTCCTTAGTACCCACCACCCATCTAGCCCATCTCTCACCCACATCCCTCCATCAACTCTCAGTTTGTTCTTTATCATTAAAAGTCTACCTCTTTTCTAGGTCCACCTGGGTGGCTCAGTCGGTTGAGTGTCTGACTTCGGCTCAGGTCATGATCTCAATCTGTGAGTTTGAGCCCCGCGTCAGGCTCTGTGCTGACAGCTCAGAGCCTGGAGCCTGCTTCGGATTCTGTGTCTCCCTCTCTCTCTGCCCCTCCCCCGCTCATGCTCTGTCTCTCTCTGTCTCAGAAATAAATAAACATTAAAAAAAATTTTTTTAAGTCTATCTCTCTTCTCGTCCTCACCTTCTCATATGTTAAATTCCACATACTAGTGAAATTGTATCTTTGTCTTTCTCAGAGGGACTCATTTAGCTTAGCACAATACGTTCTAGTTCCATCCACATAGTTTCAAATGGCAAGACTCCATGCTTTTTGATGGCTGAGTAATATTCTCATCAAGACAAAACCTTCTGCACAGTGGAGGAAACAATGAACAAAACTAAAAGCAGCCCACAGCATGGGAGAAGATATTTGCAAGACACATATCTGATAAAGGGTTAGGATCAAAATCTAGAAACAACTTATCAAACTCAGCACACAAAACCAAACAGCCCAGTTATGAAATGGGCAGAAGGCATGAATAGACACTTTCCCAAAGAAGACTTCCAGATGGCTAACAGACATATGGAAAGATGCTCAACATCACTGTGCATTAAGGAATGCAAAGCAAAACCATGATGAGAGACCACCTCACACCTGCTAGAATGGCTAAAATGAACCACACAAGAAAGAACCGTTGTCGGTGAGATTTGGAGAAAGGGGAACACTCTTGCACTGCTGGTCACAATACAAACTGGTGCAGCCTCCCTGTTATGACTTTTTAAATTTTTTTTTCAACGTTTATTTATTTTGGGGACAGAGAGAGACAGAGCATGAATGGGGGAGGGGCAGAGAGAGAGGGAGACACAGAATCGGAAGCGGGCTCCAGGCTCTGAGCCGTCAGCCCAGAGCCCGACGCGGGGCTCGAACTCACGGACCGCGAGATCGTGACCTGGCTGAAGTCGGACGCTTAACCGACCGCGCCACCCAGGCGCCCCTGTTATGACTTTTTAAAGAAGCAACGTCAACAAGCGCTCCCCCTTCTATGGCTACTTGTTGTTCCCATTGATGTGTACCGTTAAGGGCACTGGCAGCAGGTGAAGCTTTTTCCCTATGAGGAGTAGGGTAACAAAAAATTGAAAACCAATGTAAATGGATATTTAAAGATACGAAGTAGGGTTTACCCAGATGAAATGAAAATAAGAATAAAAACAGAAACAAAACAGTTTGCCCAACAAAAAAGCCAAACTCACATTGTGATTCCACTCTCTGAAGATAATGCTTAAGGTAGAAAAACAGTGTAGGCTGTGATTGCCCTTGAATGCCAGGATTCTTATTTCCTTCATCAGCCTTATTTTGTCTATGCAAAGAACACGGAAAGCTACCGGCAAATGTAACCTGGTTTGGTTAAGCTGCTTCAAAATCTAAGGAAAGTCAATAAGGAAGAGGACCCAATGGAGGTTTCCAAAGAGAATGACTTGATTGTCACAGGAATAGAGAAGTCCTTGGAAAAACTAAAGAGGCCTAGCAGATTTCTGCCACAATGCTATAATTTGGTGAGACAAATTCCCAGAGAGATACCCGATCCCCTCCACTTTAAACCTACGTTCTAGGAATAAATACACAGGTGAGATGATAACACATCTTTTATTCAATATAAAAACACACTTTTCCAAAAGCTCTAATTCATTCCTTTCCAAGACCTTCCTGCCAAGTTTTCCTTTCGGAGGAAGTTTCCTTTGAAGTGCAGATCTCTGCTCTCAATGACCCATGCTGTTGTCTCCCATCCCTACTAACCACATGGACCCCCTTTTCACCTCTGTCTTCCTCATTGGCAGTGATCTCCACATGGGCACAGATCACATTTTGTCCCGGTCACTAATGAAGATATAGTGCTGGACACAGAGGAAGGATGGGTGGCCTTTAAAGGAATTCATACAAAATGAACCTGTTTTTGACTTGCGTCATGAGCGTCAAAACTACAGGCCCAGGATGGCACGCACGGAGTATTTCCCACTAACCTTCCGTTGGTAAGCTGCCTTTGTCTATCTGTAAGACATTGTCATCCTCATTCTTCTTCAATACCTGCACAACTACTGCTATTTCTGCACGGGAAAGAGAGGAGTCTCTACGCAATGTGACTTAGAGGACATTGTAACTTCTTCTAAGGTAGTTCTTTTTTTAAAATGGTTTTTCATGTTCATTCATCTTTGAGAGACAGAGAAAGACACAGCATGAGTAGGGAAGTGGCAGAGAGAGAGGGAGACACAGGCTCTGAGCTATCAGCACAAGGCCTGACAAAGGGCTCGAACTCACAGAAAGCGAGATCATGATCTGAGCCCAAGTCGGACACTCAACTCACTGAGCCACCCATGTGCCCCCCCCCCCAACGTAGTTCCGAAGCCACAGCAGTCCTGGCAAGGGTGTCATAACTACAATCTCATGTAATTCACCTACTAAACGATTGGACAGGTACTCATTTCATTTTGTTTCTTTTTCAAATTGCATGTTTTGTAGTCTCTTTGATTTCAAAAGGTTAATACAAAGAGTTAAGTAGTTTCAGGGTCCAAATATTACCCAGTGTGCATTTTTGCAGGTACACATTTCAATCTCCTTCACGTGGTGCGAAAACTACCCCAGCAACCACCTTCCCTCTAGTACTATCAAACTATTACCATAGTAGGGTCTGTTACTTGATACTCTACTCGCTCTCACTCTCTCACTTTGTCTCTTCCTCACGACCTCGCTCTCTTATTTCCGGTGATTCTTTACTTCTAACCCATGAATGATTACAATATTACATGGTACTTGTATATTTCTGACTGACATAATTCACTTCGTCCAATAATCGATAGTTTCAACAAACCATTACAAGTTGAAACTTTACACTCTATCACTGGGCTGAAAAGTACATATCTTACTGGCTGCCCCAGGAAGGAAACACACCTCTGTCAAACCCATAAAAAAAAGGAAGGCTGCTAATTTGGAACCAGGGCGCTGAAGAAGGGGCATAAGACCAGCCTTGCCTTGCAACCCAGCAGATTCTCAGCCCCTCCTCCCCACCAAGAGGGCTAGCTCAAACCAAACACTGGCCATTCTCTCCTGTCTGCCCCACCTGGCTCAAAGCCAAACGGAAGCCCCGAGCGTCCCCAGAGAACCTCACCAGCCCAAGCCCAATACCTTAGATGGGCCTTGTGAATTGCCAGGGGCTCTGGGGATGAGGGCTGAGAGGCAGGGCAGAGGTAGAGGACCCAGGGAGCCCAGGACTGGGGCATAGTCCATATCTGAGATCTCCCTGCGCCTCCCACCCCTCCTGGGTCCCTGTATAAACGCGCCCGAACCCAAACCTCCAACATCCGAACCCCTACCCAGACCCCAGCCCCGCCCTCTCTTCCTCCACCCTGCACCTGTGGGTTGTGTGCAGGGAAATTGCAAAGCTGGGGAGTGGTGTCCAGCCAGAACAGAAAGACTTGGCCTGATAAGGGGAGCGGGTACCAGGGATCATGCCCCATCTGACTAGCGGTGGGATGTGCCAGCCACGCCTGAAAGGGCCGGAGCAGGCCAGGACAACTTACTGGCCCGGGAGGGGCTGAGGGAGCAGTGGCTGGGGTGTGTTTCCCCAGGAGCCAAGATCCTTGAGGAGAGAGGGACACAAGAGGGGCGGCAGGCGCCAAAGGAGAGGTGACGGAGGCCACAGGCTTAAAAGGCAAATGGCTACAGCGCCCGGTATTCACAGGCCGTCTCCCATGCAAGTGGGAACCAGCCCCGACCCTGCTTAGCTTCCCAGAAAAGACGGGGTCGGGCGCGTTCTGGCCGGTAAGGCCGAACAGGCCAGGGGCTGCGGCTGGGCGCTTCAAGAGCCTGCTCCACACGTCCCAAGCCAAGCGGGTGCCGCGCTTCACCCGTGCACGCGCCTGCTTGCTTGCCTGCCTGCCAGCTTGCCTGCTTGCCTGCCGCCGCCCTCCGCTGCGGGTCAAGGCCCCGGGCCCCGGGCGGGTGGCAGAGGCCGCGCAACCGGACCCTGGCAACGCGCTGTGGCGCCAGCCCCGGCGTTCTGCAATCCCGGGACTCTTGCAGGCTGCTCCTGGCTGGGCCGCCCGCCCGCCTCCGCTTCCATCCTGAACCGCGCCGCAAGGCACCTCGCAGGCGCGCACCACACCACGCTGGGCTGCTCCCTGGGAAGTGGGTGCATCGAGCTTGGAGCATCAGGCCGCTCTTGCCTTCCGGGCCCGCCCGGCCGGGGCTCTCAGCGCCTCTTCCGCAGCCCTAGGGCGAGCACAGCCGGCCACCAGGCCGTTCCCTCCTGTCTGCCCCACCTGGTGCATACCCACCCCGGAGTTCCCACCGCCCCCAGACAACATCACCAGCCCGAATCCGCTGCCCTAGCTGGGCCTCCTGAAATGCCAGGGGACCTGGGAATGAGGGCTCGAGGGAGGGAAGAGGTCCAGGACCCAGGGAGCCCAGGCCTGTGGCGGATGCGGAGTCTGGGGTCGCGCTGCCCCTCTGGCCCGCTCCTGGGTTCTTGTATCCGCCCACCCAGCCCCCACCCTCCAGCCCCCAGGCGCCAGCCTCCGGTTCCGCCCACACACCACACCGCTCCCCCACACCCCCCCCACCCCCCCTCGGAGCCGGTGCGGGTTTGGTTGGTGTGTCAGGAAAGGTGCAAAGCTGGGCTGTGGCTTCCAGTCGCTGCAGAGGGATTTGGCCCGGTTTCGGGAGTGGAGAGTGTGCCCCTTCGAAGTGCCCTGGGGTGTGTGGGCACGGGAGGGCGAGGCGGGGCGTGGACGGGCCAGGCAGGGCCGCCTTGCTGGCCCGGGAGGGCCTGAGGGAGCAGTGGCTGGGGTGTGTTTGGCCCCAGCAGCGCAGCTCCCTGGGGAGACAGGGTCGAAGGCAGGGAGGGGGGAGGGGTGGCGGGCGCCAAAGGAGAGGTGATGGAGGCCACAGGCTTAAAAGGCAGAAGGCTACAGCACTCGGTATTCCCAAGGCCGTCTCCCATGCAAGTTGGAACCAGCCCCGACCCTGCTTAGCTTCCCAGAAAAGACGGGGTCGGGCGCGTTCTGGCCGGTAAGGCCGAACAGGCCAGTGGCTGCTGGCTGGGCCCTTCAAGAGCCTGCTCCACGAGTCCCAAGCCAAGCGGGTGCTGTGCTTCACCCATGCACGCGCCTGCCTGCTTGCCTGCCCGCTTGCCTGCCTGCCTGCCGCCGCCCTCCGCCGCGGGCCAAGGCCCCGGGCCCCGGGCGGGTGGCAGAGGCCGCGCAAACGGACCCTGGCAACGCGCTCTGGCGCCAGCCCCGGCGTTCTCCAATC
Source organism: Prionailurus viverrinus (assembly GCF_022837055.1). Classification (NCBI taxonomy): domain Eukaryota; kingdom Metazoa; phylum Chordata; class Mammalia; order Carnivora; family Felidae; genus Prionailurus; species Prionailurus viverrinus. The sequence continues at coordinate 19,714,201 of NC_062571.1, read as the reverse complement.
CCGGGACTCTTGCAGGCTGCTCCCGGCTTGGCTGCACGCCCGCCTCCGCTTCCATCCTGAACCGCGCCGCAAGGCACCTCGCAGGTCCGCACCACACCACGCTGGGCTGCTCCCTGGGAAGTGGGGACAGCGAGCTTGGAGCATCAGGGCGCTTGTGCCTTCTGGGCCCGCCTGGCTGCCTTCTTGGCCTCTCTTCCGCAGCCCTAGGGCGAGCGCAGCCAGCCACCAGGCCGTTCCCTCCCGTCTCCCCCAACTGGTGCAAACCCACCCGAGAGTCCCCAACACCCCCAGACAACATCACCAGCCCGAATCCGCTACCCTAGCTGGGCCTCCTGAAATGCCAGGGTCCCTGGGGATGAGGGCTCGAGGGAGGGAAGATATCCAGGACCCAGGGAGCCCAGGCCTGTGGCGGATGCGAGTCAGTTTCACCCTGTCCCTCCGGCCCGCTCCTGGGTTCTTGTATACACCCACCCAGCCCCCACCCTCCAGGCCCCCGGCGCCAGCCTCCTGTTCCGCCCACACCGCACCCCCACCTCGGAGCAGGTGCGGGTTTGGGTGGTGTGTCAGGAAAGGTGCAAAGCTGGGCTGGGCTTCCAGTCACTGCAGTGGGATTTGGCCGGGTTCCGGGAGTGGGGAGCGTGCCCCTTTGAAATGCCCTGGGGTGTGGGCGCATGGGGTGGCGGGGGGCGAGTCGGGTCGGGGCCAGCCAGGCAGGGCCGCCTTGCTGGCCCGGGGAGGGCCTGAGGGAGCAGTGGCTGGGGTTTTTTTAGGCCCCAGCAGCGCAGCTCCCTGGGGAGACAGGTTAGCAGGCAGGGAGGGGGGAGGGGCGGCGGGCGCCAAAGGAGAGGTGATGCGGGGCGCCAACTCACAAAGCGACACCGGCTGAGCCACCCAGGTACCCCGAGGATGCTACTTTTCTGTTTGTTTGGAAAATGAGGATTTCACCCGGTTTTTGTGTCTGGAGCGTGTTAATGTGTCGTCCGCTAATTCTTTCCCTGTTTTCCCTCTGAAATACCTGCTGTAGGCCGTGGCCCAGAAGGAAGACATGTAAGACAGGATCACTACCCTTGAGAAGCGCTGCCTCAGGGCACAGCACAAAGCCACCTCTCTGCACAACCTCAAAGATAAACTTGAAAACGAGTTCCCAAAGAAGGACTCTCTTCATCGACAGGTCATTGGTTTCGTTCAACATCATTCCACTTTTATTAATTACAAGTCAAGTTAAGGACCAAGTGTCAATGTCAAGGTTTTAGGATCTTAGAATCTTGTGTTGACCAGCGGGGTTACTTCAACTTCCAGGGTTTAATTCTTTCGAATTTTATGAAGCATGTTATGAGGCTCCCCTCCTTGATTCCTTCTTTGTCTTGTCTTACATGCACGTTACTCTGTTGCCTGTTAGCCCTGTTTCCAAAGGAGCAGGGAGTGGCCGGGAATGTGTCGGCAGCTGGCCATTTTGGTTAGTACCTGAGATCGGGGGGAATGGCAGGGGCAGAAGCACAGTCTGGCGTGAGGATGTGAGACCCTGTGTTTTGGGAAGCCGCACGTCTCTTCCTTGGTTGTCTCAGGTCATCCGGCATTGAACAGGAAAACCACATCCAGCTTCTTGGAAACAGAGTGAGCTTTGTCTGGTGTGTTTGTCAAATGTGTCAGTCGACCCAAAATGATAATGAAAGTGGTATACTAGGAAGCCATTAAAATGACATGGAGGAATGCTGTTTGAGAGCACGTAACATATTCCAAAGCATGAGTGTAAAGGGCAGATCACGAAATACTATGTGTACAGCATGTGATTTATTTTGGAGGGTTTTAAAGCATGATACGCGGTCTGTATATACACACAGAGCTATATGCACACAGAAGGTGGAAGAAGTCTGTGGGAACAAACGTTAACCTTGCAAAAACCTCACCTTGTACATGATTTTTAAAATGACTTTATAGGGGCACCTGGGTGGCGCAGTCGGTTAAGCGTCTGACTTCAGCCAGGTCACGATCTCGCGGTCTGTGAGTTCGAGCCCCGCGTCGGGCTCTGGGCTGATGGCTCAGAGCCTGGAGCCTGTTTCCGATTCTGTGTCTCCCTCTCTCTCTGACCCTCCCCGGTTCATGCTCTGTCTCTCTCTGTCCCAAAAATAAATAAACGTTGAAAAAAATTTTTAAATGACTTTATATATTTTTAATGCTTATTTATTTTTGAGATAGGGAGCCAGAGTGAGAGAGAGAGAGTGAGCGAGCATGAGCAGTGGAGGGCCAGGGAGGGAGAGAGGGAGACACAGAATCCAAAGCAGGCTCCAGGCTCTGAGCTGTCAGCACAGAGCATGAGGCGGGGTTGACCCCATGAGCTATGAGATCATGACCTGAGCCAAAGGTGGACGCTTAACCGACTGAGCCACCTCGGCTTCCCTACAAGTCCTTTAACAAAAAATCTCGTGTCTAACTTTTCCACGTTGAAGTTTTCCACGTTTTTGGTCAAGAGGGAGAGTGTTTTTGTTGAATAATGGTACACTTCCAAAAAGAACTCAACTGGCATCAGGCATGCTCTCAGAAGCTCTGTGCTGGCTGATGTGCCCACCTCAGAATGTCCTATGTAGCGAGCCCTTGGACCGCAGTATAAATATGTTTACGAAGGGTTAGGACCTCACCCTTCTCTCCTTTACTGGTCAGGAAGAACGAGCAAGCTCCTCCAGAAGATGGGTTTTCTTTAATGTGTGGGAACTTTGTCTTTGGAAAGACTTCTTTGAAGATACTGTAGAAGAGCAAAGAGTTTGGCAAGACATGTTTTGCGTAGTGAAAGGAGGACCAAGGCAGTGGGTGACTCCTTGCAGAAAGGAAAGGTTTACTCTGAAGCACCTACCAAACTGTTGGCTTCGGTCAGAACTAACAGCAGATCTCTGCATTCAGATTTTGTTTCACTTTATTAAAAATGGAAACGGAGAGAAGACTTGCTACACTTTGATGCTTTGCCTTCATTTCCTAGACTGTGGATCAAAACCGCCAGTTGCAAGAGCGCCTGGAGGTGGCGGAGCGGAGGCTGCAGCAGACCCCGAGGAAGGCCAAGTCGCTGCCCGAGGTGGAAGCCGAGCCGGCCCAGAGGGTGGCCACCCTCTGCAAGGTGGGGCCCCCGTTTCCTTCTGGGTCCCATGGTGGGAATGTCATTTTCATGGCGGTCCGTTCTTGTATCTCATTTCTCACCGGTAACGTCGGCGTGCCAAAGTCCGCGAACCAGCTGAGATCTGTTTTCGGTGCTACTTTGTCTGAGATTGGAATGCTTTTCAAACGGCAGGCATCATCCCCAGTTTTGTTCCCTCCGGTTTTGTCTGACGTGTGCTGTTTGCCGTTGGCTGCATCTAAGACTCACTGCTTTTCAGACTTAAGTCAGCGACTCAAAGCTCAAGATAGTAGCCTTGGGCAAGAGAAGGACAGGGGTGCCTGGCCGGCTCAGTCAGTGGAGCTTGGGACTCTTGATCTCAGGGTCATGAGTCTGAGCTCCCCGTTGGGTGTAGAGCTTACCGAAGGAAAAAAAAAACAAAGAAAGCATAGAATTTTTCCGAGAAATGAGAATATCCTATCCTCTTTTAAACACAATCGTTTTTATTTAAAAAATTCTTAAATGTTCATTTATTTGACACAGACAGAGAGGGCGAGCATGGGCACATACATGAGCAGGGGAGGGGCAGAAAGAAGGAGATAGAATGCCAAGTAGGCTCCATGCTATCAGTACAGAGCCTGACCCAGGGCTCGAACGCCCAAACCTTGAGTTCATGACCTGAGCTGAAGCCAAGAGTCAGAACCCGACTGACTGAGCCACCCAGACACCCCTTTAAGAAATAAATCTTTAAGGAATTCACTCGGAGGTTCCACAAATAGAGTCGAGGAACGTGCCAGACACAGTCCCTGCCCTCCCAGCTCTCACAGCCCTCACCACCCACAGAGGAAGGCAGCAGTTGAAGAGGTAGTTTCCAGACATGATGTAGTCTGTGCTGGGATCGAGTGATGCACACAGGACGAGGGAGCACATGACTGGGCAGCCAGTCCATCCTTCCGGAACCTGGGCTGAGGGAACCTGTAGCAGGGAGCCTGTCGGTGCTTCTGTGTCACCGGTTCCAGTGCAGTGAGGGTCCCAGTGGGAAGGGGGGTGGGTTCGTCACGGGATAATGGCCCTCAAGGCTGCCATCAAGTCGGGCAGGCGGCATTGGGCGCCCACAGGCCCAGGCTCCAACAGAGCCTCTCCTCCTTTGTGATCTGCATGCCAAGTCTCCGATTCTTTTCTCGCCTGTCCTGTCTCCTGTCCCTGGTCAGCCGTGTAGCCCGACCCTTTGTCTTTGGACACTGTGCTGTTGAGAAAGCTAAGTTGTTGGAAGTAACTTCCCAGCTTAGGAAGGCAGCACGCCTGTTTGCTCTTTCCCCTTGCTGCTTCCTCCTGTCCGTGCTGAGTGGACAGGCGTGTCTCCCAGGGGACGAGGCACCGTCCAAGGATCCAGAACCCGGGGTGGGGACGAGACCGTTGCCTACCCCCGGTCACCAGCAAGGAAGCCCACTGTTTCCCACTGGCACGCATGAGGCCTGTAGGGACTGTGAGCAGGCAGAAGGCCGCTCACAGCATGTCGTTCGTAGGCACAGCGTGTGTTGTGAGGCAGCCAGCTCTTCTAACCCCGCTGTCGCCCACAGGCTGAGCAGAGGCGTGGCAACATGGAAGAAAGGCTGCACCAGATGGAGGCCCAGCTGGAGGAAAAGAACCAAGAACTGCAGCGGGTACGTGTCCGGGCGGAGCAGCCGCGCACCTGGCAGTGATTGAGGATGAGGCGCAGGCTGGGGGTGTGGGGGTAGGGAGTGGTCCCTTGTTTCCCACTTCTCCCCACGTGGACGCCAGGCCCCTTCTCGATCCCATCAGGGGTACAGTGCACTCTTGTGCAAGTTGGACGTTAGTGAACACTCCTAGCCTGTGGACAATGTTCTCTGGACGCTGGGGCCCCGTAGGCAGTGCCGCCTAGGGGTGGAGGCACCCGCACAGCCCACCGTGCCCACCAGCTCTTTAGCAGCTACTCACGGTTGACGCGGGACCTCGTGGGTGTCCCTTGGCCAAAGCGGAGGTACTGGCCTGGGGTAGGGCAGCCTAGAGGAGGGGTCTCCTTCCTTAGGACATGACACTGAGGTCCTGAAATCAGGTCACGGGCCTGACCTTGGTCCCCACATCCTGAATTTCTACTTGAGATGTAAAGGCACAGGTCGGGGTAGATGTTCCTAAGAAGAGGAATAGCGTCATCGAGCCTTGACGAAAGGGAGGCCCTTGTCCCTTGAATCCCCTGAGATTTTTCCCTGCGGGAGCTGGTCGGACGTCAACATGAAACACCCAGGAGACAGAGCAGGGAGCAGCCTCCCCAACTTGGGACGTCCATCCAAGGCCATCAGGTTTTGTTTTCACCAGAAAACTCAAAACACTCACCCTTAACTTACACCAGAAACTCGTGTGCTTGGCCCTCAGGGTCAGAGCATAAAACATGAGTTTCCGCGGAGTGAAGCTTCTGATGCTAGCGTGACGGCTCGGGTTGGCCGACCCCAGCCCGCCATGACACATGCACACAAGCGAGCACAACCAGACGCTAGCCTCTTGGGCCGAGAATTCGACCTCACCTACTTAGAGAAGCACTTCATTGCCTTTAGGACTGTATGGTAGTTTGGAGGGACAGGTGTTGAGATAAGGATTCTATTATAACTGAGACAATTGCAAGGACACTTTTAAGCTGCTTTGCTTGAAAAATACTTGGGTGCTGATCCCTTCTTGTGGGGTGGCCAGGGTCTTTTCCAAGTGATGGCCGTTGCTGCGTGTGAGGTGTGGTGGTCGTGCTTTCTGTTGCCTGCTCCCAAGGAAAGAGGTGCCAGCAGGTGTGGCTTAGAGATGAGGAAGCCCGAGGCTGGAGGGACTGTCCATTGCCTAGCCTGCGGGTGTGTCCTGAGGGCTCTTCCTCCTCCCTGGGCCCCCCGACTGCAGGGCACATGTGTACTCCGTCCCCCACGGCCCTGCGCCCGGCAGGAGCCCCTGAATCCTGCCGGCCTGTCCTCGCCGCTTCTGTTTTGGGTTAATTCAGGATATGCGGTAGAAACAAGTTTTTAAACCATACGATTGAGGAGAGTTCTATAAAACACAGCCCCGTGAACTTTGCGGTTACGTTCGGAAATTACTTGAGGTAAATACAAGTTTCCATTACAAAACGTTCAGGAGATGTGTGAATTTCACGAAAAACAGGTGAAAGTCTTTCTCACCACTGAATCTTTCCCAAAGGGGATTTTTTTTTTTATCTTTGGGTTTTGTCAATGGATTCATTTCTTTCCCCCTGAGGCCAGATCCGAGCTTCTGTGTCCGCCCCGGAATATTCCTCCTCCCGTGAGTAGATCAGCTGATCCCCTTAAGAATATGCTCTTTCCTGCATGTACATCTGCCTCCTGAGCCCATCTGAGAGCTAATAATGAGGACATTCGTGAGGGCCCATGCGTGTTTTGTTTCCCAGAAACAAAGGGACCTGCTAAGTGATGACCCCTGGGAAGCAGGTTCCTGCGTTTCTGTGCCCCGCTAGGTCGGTGCTGGCAGTGACGCACAAGCACGCCAAAGAGTGCCGTGGGAAGGGGCAGCCGAGGAAGGCGTGCGTGTGGGTCACACCGCTGGTCATTCGCACGCCTGAGCCGGTGTTCGCACTTTGGCTTGAAGCCTGCGTCTTCTCTTTCAGGTAAGGCAGAGAGAAAAACTAAAGGAAGAGACTAATCAACATCTGTCCAGCACTATTGACAAGCTCCTGTATGAATCGGACAAGCGACTTCAGCGTCATCTAAAAGAGAGAATGGCTGCTGCGGAAGATAAGGTAGGACATGAGAGACAGCGGCTGAGTGCCCCCGTCCTCACAGAGGAGACGCTCACGTTGTGATCCTGAGGAGCAGCGTGGAGCAGAGGCTAACAGCCACTGCAGAAAGTAGAAATGATTCTTTCACGCGGAAAAACTGCAGGCTGTTACCCACTGCCTACGTTAAGTTCCCAGTGTCCTGTCCCTGCCCGACGTATGTGTGCGGGAAGGTGCGTCTCACTGTCTAGAAGAGGAGTATGGTCTGGGGAGGGCCCGAGAGTGAGTATTTTAGGCTTTTCCTAACTGAGACGTAAGGAGTAAGCTAGCTTCATGCTAATCAAAGATGGGCACAGAAACAGCCATAGGCAGTATATAACTAAGGGGAGGGGCCGTGTGCCGATAACCCTTTGTTGAGAGGACCCGGCGGTGGCTGGATGTGGTCGGCAGGCCCTTGTTTGCCACCCCTGTGCTGGAACCTTCAGCCTGGTTCTTGTCTGGGGAGCTAATTTCTACCTCTTTGTCCAGAACGAGCGGTAGGAGTGCGCAGTTCTGTCAGGCATTTAACCAGCTGAAAAAAGAGTTTCTCCTGTTCCATGTCCTGCCTTCCCTCTTTTCATCTGGGTTGCAAAGAGTCGAAGCCTGGACTCTCACACCATCATAACGGATACACTTGAGGTGTAACGGGAGGGAAGCAGTATCATACCATCTCTGTGAGAGAAGCTCTGGTGGGGACAGTTGGATGCGGACCTGATACTACCGGTTCTGGTGACACCTGTGTCCCTGTAGATGAGCCCAGAATCTTCCCTAAGATTGGCACTTGGAGACACCAGTGAGCAATGCTAATTCCACGACACACTTGTTTTGGGTAAAACCCATTATGAGGTGCGTTATTATACCCCACGTGAGGTTCTACCTTGATCACTGGGGCCAGCCTTTCGGTAGAAAGTTGTATGTGAGATTGGAAGTATATGTACGAAACTTAGGTCAGGTTTCCCAAGTGACTGAGGCATCACAGACCCTAAAAGCTAGTACCAACCAGTGTACCTGCTGCAAGTGAACTTAGGAACTTGTCATACTTACAGTCAGACAGTGATCCGTGAAGAAATTGTACATGGACAAAGTATGAGTAAAGGCTGTTACTGCAGTTTCACAGACAGCATTTCACTCTGTGGTCATGTGACCCGGTTCGTTGGTAGGGCCATCCGCTCCATGCCTTGTCTGTGGTGCTGCGTTATGGTAAAGAGAAACGTCGGCATGCTCTAGCATGTGGAACGTTTGAAAGAATCAACACTAAAGGACTGTGTGTACCTTTCTCAGAAGACTCTGTTAGGAGAAGTTGGCAATCTGAAAAAACAGTTATAAGAAACGCAACGTGAGAAGGTATTTCCATCTCTCAATCATTCAGTGATCGGTTGAGACTGGAAAGGAGCAGGTGACCTCTGGGGCTCACACTTCCTCCAAGGCGAGCCACCACTGTGCTTTCGAGCGGCCCCACGCTCGCAAGTCTGGATGGCACGCATGTGGCGGAGTTGGAGCCGAGCAGCCTATGGGGTTCAGATTTCTGAGTCCCTTCGGGGGTTCGCTCGAAAGCGAAAATGTTCACGTAAACCTTTCGTTGAGTGCAGCGTAGCCCAGCAGGAAGGTAACAGGTGACACGGGTGTCATCCCAAGGGTTCTCGAGGCTGCGTTTGAAAAGGTCAAACAGGGACGCCTGGGTGGCACAGTCGCTTAAGCGTCCGACTTCAGCCAGGTCACGATCTCGCAGTCTGTGAGTTCGAGCCCCACGTCGGGCTCTGGGCTGATGGCTCAGAGCCTGGAGCCTGTTTCCGATTCTGTGTCTCCCTCTCTCTCTGCTCCCCCCCATTCATGCTCTGTCTTTCTCTGTCCCAAAAATAAATTAAAAAAAAAAAAAACGTTGCAATGGTCAAACAGACGGGTGATGTTTAGTTTTCATGCAGCCTGATGCAAGCAACATGTTATTGTATCATGTAAATAGTGTAGACATGAAGGAGCTACTCTACAATGTTTTTCCACATTCAGTCCTTGCAACCCACGGGGCATCTCACAGTTCCATCCCCTGTGGTTGGGACCAGCCCCATTTTGGGCGCTCAGTTAGCCACGTGCGGCGGTGTCTCCGGCCTGGGACGGCACTGCCTACGGGCTAGTTGTGTGACCGAAGCTCCTCGTCGGTTTGCTCCCTGGTGCTGCGTGTGCAGACGTGAGGCTGGGCTGCAGAGGGTCCACGACGGACCACGTGCCTATTGCACAGAAGGGCTATTCCCCCACCGCCCAGAAAGTCCTGCTCCTCTCTACATAATTAGGAAGAAGTCCTAGTGGCTCGGTGTTTCTCCTCTGTAACCTTGCTATGCCTGAGACCTAACTGTTCAGTAGGGTTTAGGACGTTCACTTGGTGATCAGGGTGTTTCCTGGAGGACTCTTGGAGAGAATGGTCTTGGGGTTTGTAACTGCTGAATTTACCCATCGTGGTTATGATGGTCAGCATTTCAGCACACTTGATGCTAGTAGTGTTTTCCATTTGTTCTTGTTTTCTAATGAACCTACAGTGTTGTATCAGTTTCAAGTAGACAGCATACGGTTTCAACAATTGCACACGTGACTCTTTGCTCGTCACCATCACTGTGGTCACCGTGTGTCACCATACAGAGTCCTTAGGGTATCACAGACTGTATTCCCTGTACTGTGCTTTTCATCCCCGAGACGGCCTTATTTGATATCTGGATGCTGATGCCTCGTAATCAACATCATCTCTTTTGCCCACCGCCCCTACTCTCCTCTCCTCTGGCCACTACCAGTTTGTGCTCTGTGTTGAACGGACTCCTGATGCAAAGACTAGTTAACCTTGCTTGCAGTGAGCGTCGTTGTCATTTGCTGCTTTGCAGGATCACCTTCTACGGAACTTCGAAGCACTGAGGGCCGTATTAAAGCGGGCAAGAGTGAGAGGCTCTTCGCTTCACCACGGGTATGACACTTCCCAGTTCACACATCTGTTTGAGATGCGGCTGGGGGTGGCTTCCCTCTGTCACCAGTATGACCTGAACCAGCTCATGGTTCCAAAGTAGAACCGTGGGTGTGCTATGGTATGACCCGAACCGGATCAGAGTTACACACAATAACCCTGAGTGTGTTGTAGTCTGACGCGATCCATTTTCCAGGGACCGGCTAACTGATGATGGGGCGGGGCTGGGGGGGACACTGCCCTTCACCGTGCCTAACATGAACCACCTCACAAACACCTATGTTGGCACCTGCTGTGTATCTTCCAGAGGAATCCTCTGGCCGAATGGGCAGAGTGACTGGATGTAGCTCAGGGAGCCGGTAGCTTAGTAGTTGGCAAGCGGAAGAAGTACAACCTCATTCCAGAGGTTAGGTTTGGAATCTCAGGAGACTGGGAGGCATGACAGAGCTCACAGCCATGGGAGGAGGAGTGGAAGTTAGGGCAAGTTCTGTTCGTGTTTGGGTGGGTTTCTTTGCGGCCTCCCTCCACCGAGTGTGGCAGTGATGGTGTGGGGCTAGGAGGGGTCCAGCGTGCCAGGTTCGGCCCAGCATCCCTGGAAGCTATGGTCCCTTCCGCAACGCCAGTGGGGTCACCATGGGAGTGCACACGTGGCCATGGTTGTGAAGGTCACCTTGACATTGGTGGGGTTAGCGCAGTGCTCGCAGTTTCTTATATGTTTGAAAAGACTGGAGAATGACATGTAATCGCTGTAACTCTGTTGGGACGTTGGTGAGTCGCCTGTGAGGGAGTGGGTCAGCCGGCTTGTGAGCTGCGTCCTGCAGACAGTAATTGTCAGCGAGGTATTAAAAGGTTTGCTTGCTTCTTTGTAGGAAATGGGTACCATGTGAGAGTCATTCTGGTGTGACAGTGCCTCGAGTAGCTGACTGGGCCCCCTTAGGTGCAGGAAGGAGGCTCCTGCTCCAACGGCAGGCCCACTCAGGCCTCACTGGGGTCTGTGCGGCTGCCGTCGGGGGCTCTCGGGAGAGTCGAGGGTGTGCTGTGGCTGCCCTTGTTGAGCCTGCTTGTAGGAGAGAGAAGTCAGTGCAGGTAGAGTCACAAGCGGCCCTCCCTGTCCACGGAACTACTGGTGGCACAGCGAATGTGTGTCCGGAGAGAGAAGCACCCAGGAAGATCCAGGCACAGAGCAGCCTCTTGGTTGGCTGACGGAGATCCTCGCCAGCAAGACACCAGTGTGCTGAGTGTCACCATTCCAGGGCTTGAAGACGGGTATGTGTGAGGAGGCCAAGGGAGCAAACAGTGGATGTGGTGCAGGCCACTCGAGTGCATGTTGGAGTTCTCAAGGGAAGGGGCTGTGCAGGCCCCTGGAGGGTGGCACCCTGGGGCAGTTGCCATAAGAGGGACGTCCACGCCCGTCACCCGCCTGAGGTGAGCTGGCCAAGGAGAAGGATAGAGAGGATCGCAGTGCTCCCGTGGTTGCGGAGGCATTGGCCGCGGTCACAGGTGGCCTTGTGGTCAGAAGACCCCGGGCAGGAGACCGGCTGAGGAACAGGGTCTGTTTGAAGCCGTCTCCCAAAGTGCTCTCTCGTCTGGTGGCAGAAGAGAGGCTGCTGGGAGCTGTGTCGCCGTGAGCGGCCAGAGGCCGTGGGGACGAGACTGGGAAGGCGGCAGGCAGGCTGGACAGCTGAGCCCTCCTGGCACGACCTCATAGCCACGTCTTCTGTTTGTGTCGTCCTCTAGCAAGATGACATGGTCTGGGTTGCAGATGAAAAGAAAGGTGTCAGACCCACTTCCACACGCAGGCGGGGCAGATGGGAGAGAGCTCTGGGATAGGACTGGGTGCAGGGTGGTGGGGTCGGGAGCCAGGGAGCCTGAGATAGGGTGTCAGAGTCAGGGGACACACGTGAACCTCGGAGGAGCCATGAACCATGCCAGGTCCCATGCGGGGTGGCGTGTGTGGCTCTCCCCGATTGGCGATGTGTCATGGCCGCACAGCGGTGAAGCTAGACCACCTGAGCTCAGGTGAGCAGTTGTTCTGGGAATGGGGGGACCAGAGGAGGGGAAGGTGGTTGTGGCCAGCGGGCAGTCCCGACTTGGCTGTCTTAGAAGCAATCAGTACCCTGAGGCAGCACGTGTCAATGACGTTTCTTGAAAGGCTGCAGAGAAGAGCTTGAAGCACCACAGAGGAGACGCCCTTTCGTGGTGGCTCTGTCTCCAGGCCACAAGGGGTGACGCCAGGGGCCCCCTCTCTAGTTGATGTGAATCAGATGGGCGTGTTCTGTCTCCCGAGACCATAAGGATTGGTGAAATGGAAGGCAGCCTCTCTTCTTTTCCAGAGAGCAAGGAGCCACTGGACTCCCGTGCAGGGTTCAAGTGTGGAGGGTGAGCCCGTGGCTGAGGCCGGGCACGTGGGCTGGCCGGTGCTCCTTCACAGCTGCTGCCCAGAGCTTCGTGCCCAGAGCCTTTGCTGAGGGGAGCAGCTGACAGCCCAATTAAGTGACTCCACCCTAGGGGCTCGGGGCTCCATGGAACTTTTCTGGAGACTTCTGTGGCCAAGGGGGACATTTGTCTGTTAGTCTAACTGCACAGAGGCCAGAGACGCTTTTGCCTTGGAAACACCGGGCGCATTGCCACCTCCTGTGTACGGGAGCTGCGAGGTGTGGTTCCCGAGGATCCTGCTGCGACTGCCCCTGGGGCGCCCGATAGTGGCTGGTGGAGGAAAACCTGGGGTCACCTGGCATCACAGCAAGGGCCTTGGCACACGTGGGCCGATGGCAGGTGAAGGCCAGAGGGACGTATAGGAGTGCTTTCCGGTCAGTTGGGCAAGAGGTGGTGCAGACACGCAGGACGACAGCTTGACTGGGGGCAGGCGCTGCTCCACCTCGGGGACGTCTGGGCCGCGGGGATGCGTTTCACCTGCTGGGCCCGGGAGACCCTGTCTCCACAGGGCCCGGCTAGCGGGCTTGCACTGGAGCCAGGGGCAAAGACGCCTTCCTTGGAGACCTTTTTCTCTGACCTCATTTTCCCAATGGATGGGTTCTGGCCTGGCTGACAAAGTCCACTTTTCTTTAGATAACAACCTTGGTGTGTGTGTGCGTGTTTGTTTGATTGTTTTCCTCCGTATTTCAGGCGGACGCACGTCGGCAGCATCCCAGCTTCCAGGTTCCGTCTGGCGGACAGCCCCACGGATGCCAGCAGCAGCAGCAGCAGCAGCACGGTGTTGCGGCGCCACCGGAAAGGCCGTGTGGCCCGTCTGCGACATGAGCCTTCCAAGGCAAGGACCTCCATCCTCTGGGGGCTCTCGTGGGACCCACCTGCCTGCTCCAATGTCACCTGCCTTTTCCTCTGTCTGTGAGGCTCTTCTGGAACTAAAGGACTGATAGGATGCTTTCTCTTTTCCCCTTCCCCCATTCTTCTTTTGCTGCCTTAGAATTTACTTTTGAGAGCTTTTGTTCTTTCTTTGTATAAAGTAGCAATGTGGATTCACATAGGACCTTGTGTTAAGCACAGCACAATGCAAATTAGTAAGGGTTTGAAACGCTAATGAAGGTTAAATGAACATGTGTATTCATCCTTAAACAACAAAGAATTCACCTTTGGAGTTTAAGTACTTTTGTCCTTTGTCTCTTCAGCCGCGTATATTTTTATATATTTGTGTAAGTTTTGAGCACCTGTAGTCATGGAACAAGTTTGGTGCAGATATCGTCCCAGAGCTAGGGTGCAGCATGACTGAAAAACCCAGATGAGGGGCGCCGGGTGGCTCAGTCGGTCAAGCGTCCGACTGCTGATTTCTGCTCATGTCACGATCTCTGGGTTTGTGAGATCGAGACCCGGAGCCCCGCAGCCCCGCATGGGGCTCTGCGCTGACCGCGCCAGGAGCCTGCTTGGGATTCTCTCTCTCTCCCTCTCTCTGCTCCTCCCCCACTTGAAATAAAACAAAGAAAACAATAAATAGATAAAAAGTCAGAGGAGAGGCCTGCACCCCTATGTGTGCACAGTGTAGTGAGGGGAGACCAGCAGCGAATGGGAAGTAAAAGGTGATATGTGTGTTAGTTATCTATTTCTGTTTGACAGATGATTGACAAGTCCCTAGATGGGCACCTGTGGATAGCCCCAGAGTGCAAGGGTGGCTCTCTGGGCACTGCCCAGTGTGGCAGTGGAGAGAGAGAGACAGAACTGGCAGAGACCAAGCGGTGAGCTTGGTCTCAGTGAGCCAGGTGCTCAGGGAAAGGGAGCCCGGTGGCCTGGTCGTGCTGGGTGGGGCCAGGCAAGGTGGAGGCCGAGGACCACGGTGGTCTGGTCCAGGAGCCCTTGCGCTAAAGCCCACTCGCCAGAGTTCCAGAGTCTGTTTAGACACGGTAGGGGCAGCTTTCTGGAGGACTTGAACTCTGGTTGGGAGCAGAGACGCAGTGCTAGCTGGAAGGAGACACAGGGTAAAAGTTCTGTGGTTTGTGTTTTGTCATTTTGCTGTTTTGCCCTGGAGCGTCTGTGGTCACTCGTGGCTGGCTCGTGTTGTTTCTCCTGTATCTTCATTTGTCATTAGAGAGTGGGGTTTTGCCCCAATAGGCATAAATTGTCGTTAGCGTATCACTGTATAGTACAGGTGGATACGGGTATGATCCAGATAATAATTTGTAAACGAAGTGTTTCTTCAAAAGAGATAAGGCACTGAGCATAGACGAACGGAAGCTCGATACAGACAGCACGCTTTGCGGTGCCGACACTCGTGTTCAGGACTCCAAATCTCACGGGCTTACTGAGCACAAGTACTGCCTTCTACACTGAAACTCAGGACTCCTACAACGTGAAGCCGGCACCTGCCCCTGAGCCCGTTTTTATCAGGTACCTGCCCAGGACACCCTCCTGTAACCAGCACAGTGATTTGTGAGAGGTTGTCAATCAAATTCTAGGTCAGGATTTCACATTCACGTCCAGCAGGGCATTAACAGAGTGGGTTTGTTTGGTGTTATCCAAGGTGTTGCGGGAACTTCGGCATCCCCTAGGGTGATACTGTAAAAGTGTAACTTGGTTTTCAACAAGGAGAACAGTTACAGGAAAGTTTCGAATAGGCACCTGTTAGATGTCTCTGTTCTACAAGATGCCATGTTTTAATAAGTCGTGTATGTTGTAATGGAGTTTTCCATCCCTGAGTGATAATTGGTAGTGTCTCTGGTAAATGTCGAATAACCTATTACATTCAGATGTGTGGTGGAACAAAGTGCTGCTTCCAGGCGTGGTTGTTTCTAAATCTTCTCTCGATTATATCCGTCCTGTTGTTCTCTTTAAAATATGTTCGCCTCGTTTGGTCTTGGAAATTGTAGCTTCCAAGTGTGCAGTAAATCTGATTTCTCTTCCTTTCTTTGCATGCCTCTGTCAGCCTAGTGATGTAAGGAAGCATCGGAGAAAGCGAAAGTGTTTCGTAGTGCAACCTAGCTGTGTTTGTGTGTGGTGTGGGGGAGAGTGCCCGTCTCTTCACAGTGAGCACCACAGCTGGGTAAGGACGAGCGGCTGGCGTGTGCGGGGAAGTACAGGAGCCACTGGGAGCTCGAGCGCGGCGTGCGGTTTCCACGGTACCTGCGACGGCCACCAGAGCTCACCGTTGTCTCGCGTTTGTGTCTTGCTCGCTGCGCTGCGTACTTAGTTCCATGAGACATAGAAGTTTCTAGGAAGAGAAATTACTGAAGCAGAGGCATAGAGTTTCGATTTCGAGATCACCACTTTTGACAGCCGTAGCCAGCAGCATTCAGAGAGCTCTTAGGGTTCGCCACCTGGTGTGTGCAGTGGTTTAGGATCCTGTGACCTGGCCCTCACAGACATCCCCGCGAGCCACAGCTTGTGTGGTTAGCCCATTTCCAGATGTGCAACCAGAGCCTGAGAGCCTGGGTCCTGTGCATGAGGACACTTTGCAGGGCAAACACTGGCCACAACACCACTCTGCCACGTACCCCACCTTTGCTCGGGCGCCCTTCTCCCATTTACAGTGCCCTTGCTGGGACAGGCCACCTCCTGTGTCCAGAGGACAATGATGTGGGTGTGCCCATTCTCACGGGGAAGTGCCGTGCCTCGGGACGGAACCCTCGACCAGAGAGTCCGTCTCATAACTGGGATGCCTTGCTCCCTGGACCGGACCCCCATCCCAGACCTTCCCAGCCATGCGCTGACAGGGCCGTGCCTCTGATACAGAGCTGGGCGGCAGCTGGGGGAGCCCCTCCACTGCACAGACGGTGTGTCCGTTCAGTTGAATTCTTGCGTTCAAGTGCCAGTTCGGTCCCTGGTTGTTTTGTGACCGGGGTGTATTCATCACCGTCTTTTTTTCCTGCTTTGGTCTCCTGGTAAGGGAGGACAGCGAAAGGCTCATGGCCCTGGGGGTGTCCACACCCTGCCCCTCGGTGCACGGTCCTCAGAGATCAGGAGCTCACATTGGCGCCGGGGCACAGAACATGCCCTGCATTCTGCTGGCTCGTGCTGCCTTTTCTTCTGTAGCAGGACTTTCTCAAGGAACAGAGGGTCGTGTGATGAACACCCAGGCAGGACGGCCTGCTCCCGCAGCTCACTGATGGTTACTTGGAGGGCTCTTTGGAGGTTTTGGGGGATGAAGTCTAGGTGTACGGGCAGTGGGTGTCAGGTCCATGCAGACAGGGCCAGCATGGGCGTTGCACTTCCCAGCCTGGCGGGAGCCTCCCGTTTTGGTTGAGACTGAAATGGCCCATAGGCACAAGTCTGGCAGGACCCAGTGCTGGGCGGGGGCCTGTGTGTGGACTGCGCTGTGACACAGGGGAGGGTGTGCTCCCGGAACCCTCCGTCTCTGCTCACCTCATAGCCTGGTCGCTAGTGTGGCTCCCTGTCCTGTTCCCTTTTGGGTTTGTTTTCTCCATATCCTTGCTTCCACCTGGGTATGAAACCTACTTGTGTTGAGCCAGTCTGACCCTGTTTGGTTTTATGTGGATAATTTGTAGCCTGTTAAGGTAGCCTTTTGTTGTCTGATGATTGTCAGGAAATCAGGAGAGGAGGCAGGTGTTTTGGAGCGGTTGGTTAAGCTTGTGTCTTCCCTGAGCTCAGCTCCACTTGGTGCTGACCGCCATGGGTGTCCCGAGCCCCATGCAGCTTCGGAGGCCCTGGTACAAACCCAGTTGGCTGTGCCTGTGTCACCAGTCCTACACGTGTGTCTCGTGAGATCCGGCCCTGCCTCACCACCAGGACCTGTCAAGGGTCGTAACGCTGGCGGGTCCATGGCCCCACGGTCCTTTCCAGGGCCCACAGCCACATAGCCGCAGACCCACAGCCTGTCACACAAGGAAAAATGGAGTCTGAAGGGGTTCATTTGTCGTGACGGCAGCCAAGGGACGCTGTGTCTCCACCGTGTCGAGCAGACTGTCTGTAAGCTGCAGATGAGTCCATCAGTTTGTAACATCAACCGAAATGTCCCCGAGAAGCAGAAGTCAGACCCGAGTGTGGGGTCAGGGGGTTGGGTGCCTTGTCACTTTACACACGTCCCCGTAGATTCCAGCCTTGCATCGCCACCAGAGGTGACAGTGGATTAGGCCACAAGCTCGCTCCACTTCCCCCAAACAAAGAGCTTTGGACAATCGTGCATGGGAGGGCTCCGTGCTCACCAGGGTTTGCCCTGAATGGCGTCAGGAAACAAACACCTTCCTTCTCAGCTGGCCGTGGTGTATGGTGACATGGTTTGGGTCTCCGCCTCTACCTTCTGTGGCCGGGCTCCTGGTGGTGGGAGGTCCTGGGGAGGGTACACCCCTCGGTGCAGATGGGCTGGGGGTCTCAGTGGGCCCACTGCCCGGACGCGAATCCACCCTTTCGCCTGGCGTTAGGCCGATCCTAGGAAGTCGTTTTGGACGCTGCACAAAGCACAGCTCATAGCTTTTCAAATGAGTTGCTGGCTGTGATTTCAGGGCTGTGTGCTCCTCTGTCTGGGTGCACGGTGAACTCATGTCACTCTCCTCTCCACCCCACAGTTGCTGCCTTTGGAGGAAGAGTCACAAGATAGCACGGCAAGGACACGATGTGTACCGTCAGCTCCTTCTTCCCAGAGGTCCCTGAGCTTGGACAGGCTGCAGCAAGGGGCACTGCACAAGGCCAGCCACGAGGACATCAGGGACGCCACAAAGTAAGGGGCACAGGCATCGTAGGCGACATGCCTGTGCGCTGGTTTTCAGCTCTGAGAAACCTTTGATCTCTACATGGGGGAGAAAGGGTCGGAACAGCGATTCCAAAGAGAGGCCAATGAACCGAGTTTACGTGCACGTCATTCTTGGGATACCTGCCTGGGTGCCCTGGGTGTGGCCAGCAGAGCAAAAGGCAGGGGGAAAAGACCAGAGTCTTGTGATGCTGGTGGCTGTAGGGCAGCCTCGTTTGCTCAGATCCTACGCACCAGCCGTCCTGAGACCTCCCTTTTCCTCCCGGTGGATCCTGGGTGACATGCTCCCTAGGGCTCCTCCCCTGGGCCACACTGTGCCCTGTGGGGCTGTCAGGAGCCATGCTCTCTTCCCCCCACCCCCACCAGGCAGCTCCAGCAGCCTCTCTGTTCCTCGCACCACGTCCTGGGGTGGCTCAGGTGTGCATGTCCTCCGTGCTCCCGGGTCACGGCCAGGGTGGGGTGCCGAGCGTTCTCAACCCAAGGTGCTTGGACTCCAGATATACTTGGGAGGGAGAGAGTGTCAGCTCCCAGGGCGCAGCCCTCCCTAGAAGCTGGGGGATTGTGCTTCTAATCACGTGGGGCGGTGTGTCGTGTGACGAGCACGCGTGGAAGATGCTCTCCTGTGCGTCCCCCAGATCCCCAGGCTCTCGGGATGGCCCCTTGAGCAGCCTCAGCAAAACTAGCAATAGCCAGGACTCACTGAACAACGCCCCCAAGAAGAAGGGCATCACAAAATCCATCCGCTGGTTGCTCACCAGAAGACAAAAGGTCCACCCCAGCCACGCTAGCGACGAGCCTGCCTGACCAGGTTGGTGTCCCCTGCGTGTTTCCAGCGTGTGGGTGGTCTTACTGGCCTCATTCCTCTAGATCCGTGGTCTCTCTGCCTGCAGACCCCTCCCCGTGTCGGGAGACCTCACGTGGCTGTGGACACCCCCCACCTCCCATTTCATCACTCTGCTTCCCCACAGCCACTGGGTTGGAGCCACTGAATTGAAAACCCTTCCCAAGGTGCCCTGGGACTCAGCAAATTGGGCGGACAAGCTGAAAAACACCAAAAACTTTAAAAAATAAGCATTGTGTTTCTTGTCACCTTGCTGAGCACTTTTCAGCTGTACCTGTTTTTAAAGCAGTAGCTGTTCGTTTGTTCAATAGACTCTATAGCTGCAAAGCAGTATTATGTCCTCCACGGACATAAAAAGGCCTCCAGGGCCTTTTGCTCCTGGAACCATGCTGGGAAAATTCGGTCCCTTAGATGTTGCCGGTGTGTTTACTTCCACATCCTTATACTTTCTGTAATGAAAACATTAAGATTCGTGAAAGTGCCCTCTGGCTCTCACACCCACTGCTCCCAGAAATGTGTATGTCTTGTAAGTCCAGAGGTCACAAAATTGGCCAAAACATTTCACTGTGTTTCCTACGTTTCTTTTGTCATCTTCGGGAGGTACGGTTTAAGTACTTGGTCATATGAGGACAGCGTTTATTGAGTCGTTTGCCCCAGCATTTGATTCAGTTTCACAGAGTGTGTGTAGGTGACTTTCTCCGGGGCTGAGATGTTCAAATCGCTGACTTGGCTTCTGGGTTACCATAGGTATAACGCAGTGTCTGAGAGTGGATCATACCGTGGTCTCTGTGGACATGCATGGCCAGTCCCAGAAACATACGGTTGACCCTTGAACAGCCAGGGTTTGAAGATCAGGTCCACTTGTATGCAAGTTATGTGTTTCCATGCAGTAGAGTATTGTAAACGTATTTTCCCCTCTTTATGGTTTTCTTAATCACATTTACCTTGTTTTATGAAGGAATACAGCATATACACGTCACTTATAAAATATGTGTTAACCGACTGTTTCTGGTAAGGCTTCTGGGTACAGTGGGCTATGAGGAGTGAAGTTCTCAGGGAGGTGGCGGTGAGGTAGAGCCCCATAAGGCTCCACGAAAGGTGCCTAGTGTTGACAATGTCCGCCTCAGGAGAATGAGTCTCAGAGTTCTTACAGAGTTCTTACAGAGTTCTTACAGAGAAATGTAATAACGATCTGTAAGTGTTTTAAGCGTGTCCATGTGTTTGAACAACTGTTATTTTACCTAGTGAAAGACCTTGGAAATGAACTGGGTATATGTGTTTCCTGTACTGTGTACTTCATTTTAAATCTCTTCACAGTTGACAGAAGCAGTCTTTCACCAGAAGTAACTAGTGAATCATCTGGTGATTTTTCGATGTCTCCTAAAGGAGATGCAATATTTATTACTTTGCATGAAAGTGAGGTGTCCCGTCACAGTCTCTTCATATGCTGGGGAGTCTTTTCAGGTTTCTCTGATTTTCAACTGAGTCCACAAAGCGGGCTTTGCGATTAGAACTGAGACGTTTGTGTTGAAGTGACAAGGTGCCCAGGCTCGGGGCCAACAGTGTTGTCTGACGGGAGGAAGGTTTTCCAGAACACCCGGAGTGTGGAGCTGAAGCATAGGCTTGGGGCACAGAGCGGAGATCCTTGTCCTGCATCACAGGGTGTGGATGTGATGGAGAGAGCTTTCGGCAGCCACCGTGGCCATGGGTGTTTACTGTCGGCCGAGGTGCTGGTTTGGAGGAAGGACCCGGTGATTCGCTGGGTCCTATCGATTGGCCTTAAAGAGGAGGCCAACAATCGCGTAGACGGTGGAGTTAACGGCACGTTGATGGCCTTAGACGGGACCTTCGATGTCACCGCCCTGGCGCTTCTGGTGCAGATCCCGACCCAGAACACACAGGCGACACCGGGCCGTCTGCACCCGCCCACTGCTCTCCTGCTGGAGACCCCGCAACCTGTATTGGAGCAAGGCAGCGCGTAGCTTCACCGCACAGCTAGTCCTCTCTCCCCAAACCCGGTCTGTTTTGCGCGGCACGGAGTCCTCGGTGCTGCCTCCTCCTGCCTGAGCTCTGCCTGTCCCTTCCCCTCACAGGCTCGTGAGACTGGCGTGCGTTTAGCTCTTATGTGGAGAGAGAAACACTCTTGCTTCGTGTGCCACGTGGAAGTTTCATGGCTTCTGTTCCTGATTTCCCTGTGGAATTCTGTTTGACTCATGGGCTCAGTGGAGAATCAGGAATCTTTTGATCCTTCTACAGAACACTGTACACCTTTGGGAATGCCCTCAGTGTCCCCACTGCAAACCCCCCTCCACGGCACCCTTGTCTAATTTCCCGGAGAGCATGGACCCCTCTCCCCAAAGGCCCATTCCTGTGGGCTTCCTGGGGGGCTCAGATGATTCGGCGCTCGACCCTTGCTTTCGGCTCAGGTCATGATCTCCTAGTTGGTGGCGTCGAGCCCCAAGTCGGGCTCCGTGCCGACAACTTGGAGTCTGCTTGGGATTCTCTCTCTCCATCTCTCTCTGCCCCTCCCCTGCTCATGCTGTCTCTCTGCCTCTCAAAGATAAGTAAATCAAGCCCATTAATGGACTCCACATTAACATCTCTGATTGAAAATACACTATTAGGATTCAATGGGTATTGTTTTGAGTTTGAAGTCTTGGTTTCGACGCTATTGCAATATGTTGTCATCCTTTAGATTGACATAACTTTTGGGGTGTTGGCTCGTGACTTCAGCCTCGTACTATCTTGGAATGGGAGCTGAACCACCTTTTGGTCATGGGGACTGACCAAAGGGTTTTTGAAATAAGTTTTCAGCCTAATGATCTCTAAATTTGCGTTAACTGTTAAGTATTATATTTGGGGATGCCTGGCTGGCTGAGTCAGAGGACAGCGTGACTCATAATCTCTGGGTTGTGACTTTGAGCCCTGTGTTGGGGGTAGAGAGTTCCTAAAAGTAAAATAAAAAAAAAAAAAACAAAACAGGAACGTAGATTATTATGTTTGTAGGAATCATGTACCAGACTACTCTTCCAAATGCGGAGATAATTTTACCTTACAAGTTAAGCTTAGCTCTTAATTTATTAGCAAATGAGCTTCGGGGCGCCTGTGTGGCTCAGCTGGTTAAGTGACTTTCGCTCAGGTCATGATCACACTGCTTGTGAGTCTGAGGCCAGCATTGGGCTGGCTGCTGTCTGCGTGGAGCCTGCTTTGGGTCCCCTGTCACCCTTTCTATCTGCCCCTATCTCACTCACACACAATCGTTCTCTCTCTCTCTCTCTCTCTCTCCCTCTCTCTCTGAAAATCTAACAAACAGTGGTGCCTGGTAGCTCAATCATTTAAGCATCTGAGTCTTGCTTTCAGCGCAGGTCATGATCTCACACTTCGTGAGTTTGGGCCTCCCGTTGGGCTCAGCGGTGACAATGGGGATTCTGCTTGGGATTCTCTCTCTCCCTAGCCCTCTGCCCTTCCACAACTCATACTGTTTGTGTCTCTTTCAAAACTAAATAAATGTCCCTGCAAAAACGTAAAAAACACCCAAACCAATGAGCTATTGAGAAACCAATATTTTAACAGAGGTGAGGAGTTTGGTTTCTTTCCTTTTGGTATTTGACTTTTGATAGTCTTGAGAAATATTTTTCACATCATAACATATTGACGGCAGCCTGGCAATAGAGCCTGTAAGTTGCGTTTGGGGGCGCCTGGAGGTCTCTCTGCAGTCCAGGGCCCTGTGCTCTGGGGGAAGGTTACAGTCGTTTCTTTAAAAAGACACGAAGTGTTGATTTCTCCTTATACAACACCAGGACTGATTTACTCCCACACCACTACTTAAGACTGTCTTCGTTGCCATAAGAACACTCGAGTGTGACGAGAATAGGACACGTGAAAGGGTGCGGTGGGACTGTCCTAGCGTGTAGCACTGTCCACAGCTTAGACTGTTTTGAAAACAAAAAGGTAGTATCTTCTATAGCAGGAAGGTGATTTCACAAAGACAGTGCGGCAGGTCCAGTCAGCCCAGGACTGTCCTGACTTGTGCCCGGTCAGGGTCCTGGCACAAATATGGCCCTGCCTCCCTTTACCACCTGGGGCGGCCGTCTGGGCAGGGGGTCCCCAATGGCTGTCAGGAATGGGGGTAAACAGCTGTAAACAAACTTGCAGAGTGAGGTCATTCTAAAGGGCTGGTAACCTTACTATATATTTTTGGTTTTCATTTCACAATGTGTCCTGTAATTTCCCAGGATGATGATAGAAGCTTCAGGAGGGCACCTTCTTAGAGATAGCAATGTAGATCAAGACACTGTTGACTTACCTGCTGGGTCAGCAGAGACTCTCCCTGCAGGCTTCTGGGTCACTTCCTCTCTGTCCTCTATGCAGCCAGAGAAGATGCTGCTGGTCTGTATGTGACGTGCTGCTCTTCCCCAGCCTCTTGGCGGAGGTATGGGAGGCTCTTGGGTTGGAATGTGAACACTGGTGGAGAATGGCCGACTTAATATGTAACAAGGCGTTCAGATGCTATGACATGCTCAGGCTCAAATGATCTAAGGTTACTCCTCACTTCTGCTTATCAAAGGTTCACAGTGAAAGAGAGTTTTTTAACTTTTCTATCTGATGGAATATTAGCGTATTCTCTCAACTACTACAACTAGGCATCCTGGGTGTCCTCAGAGCGTTGGACCAGCCTCAGAGCGACACTTGCAGAGCTACGTATGTGATGGGCAGCCCTGGCCCCTCTTTCACAAGATGGCAGATGGACACGGCGAAAGTGTTTTCATGGCCTCTACTGCCCCATTGCTATTTGAGAGTGAACTCCCGGGGACTCCCCCGGCTGCTTGCGGGTGGAGAGAACCCCACTCAGAAGTGCCCCGGGAGCCCTCAGTGGTTGCTGCTGTGGTTTAGAATGTGTGTGGCTGTATTTGTGCCGTCATGTGCTATTTCAAGACTAACCGCATGCTGCATTTGCACGCTGCCCCTTGTGTTGCTTGGAGCAGGCATAGTATCTGCACCACAGAGGCTGGATTCAGCCAGTCATGTCTTAATCCTGCTGATGCCTCCTGTTGGTGAGTAGAGGGCACCGTCCATGCAGGCCACAGTCGGACACCCTGTGTCCTGTCTGCGCAATGTCCATGTGAGCCAGGACAGCCGCAGCAGGCTCACTTAGGGACTTCAGAAATACACAGACACGCAGACGCACATAGACAGACTCACACACACATACACGCACACGCACACACACACACATGCACACACACACATACACACACACACACATGAGCTTCTCTACACCTGCTAAGAGGATTCTGGTGTTTGTGTGCTTACACTTAAGAGGTTGGTGTGTTCTCAGTTTTTCCGGAGAAAACTGTATTTCCACTCTTTTCGTAAAAAAAGAAGTTTGGCTTCAGTGTCTGCTAATGTCTTTTGTGGTAGGGAGGCAGGATTGCTGTCAGAGCAGTAGGAGATTTTCCAGGTCTGAGCTGACCTTCCCGGTCGTTCGGGAGCAAGTGGCACTGGCCTTTGCCTGGTCTGGTGGAGCTCCTAGGTCAGCAGGCCCTGGCTGGCTTGTTTTACGCACACCTTCTTGAATGAACCAGGCCCAAGAGGATTCTAGTCCTCACGTGAGTGACGCTGGTGGCCTCTCATTTGAAAGATTAGCTTTTAAAAGCGGAATCACATTGCCCTCTGAGTGGCTGAGTTTGAACTTGGAGATTTGGGTGTGGACCCCGGAGCCCAGCCCTCTTCTTCCTGTTCTGAGGGCCTCGGGGGGTGGGCTTTGTTCTCCTCTCATTCTGTTTTCCTGTCTCAGCCACAGTGTTTGATTGTTGGGAGCTCCTGGCTGAAGGCCAGGTGGAGCCTATGACACTTGAACTTAGGGTAGTGAGTTTGAGCCCCATTTTGGAGTGGAGATTACTTAAAATCCTGAAGAAAAAAAAAGAATAGTTGATTGATTCCTTCATCTTGTTTTTTTTTTTAATTTGGTAACTTTCAGTCTTAAGCCAGTATGAACTCAATCGAATAATTCTCATTGGTAATGCAAAATGCTTCATATGTTCTCTAGATTCTCAAATCTCTTCAGCCAGGAAGGTCTTTGGGGAGGGGGGGCACGTGCTAGGCCCCACCTGGGGCCCTGGAAGGTGCTTTTCGGGCTGATGTCTTAAGACTGATTCTTTCCTTTATCTTGCAGTTTGCCCACACTGCTTCTACCGATGGTCTTGCAGCACGCAGAGCCCAGCAGTGACTACATTTGAAACTTCAACCAGATCTTTCATCTGTTAATCCTTGTTATATGGACCCTGAGATATTTTATGACAGTATTTAATTACTGAAAAATTCGTGAATAGGATCGAGAAACTCATTTAGCATTTAATGTTTCGCACATTTCTGTAAATTTGTCACTCCCTATAGATAGTTCGTTACTTTCATATATATCCGGGCTATAAATATCCTTTGGAATCAATTGATGTTGTTATATCTCAGTTTAGTCTTTCAAGTGTATGTACTCTCATGGTTGTATGTATAAATCCTATGACAAATACAGGGCTTTTATAACCTGTGCACGTATTGTAATTATCATTGTTTAATTGTTTGTTAAGAAACCCTGACAGAGAAAAGGATTTTACCACGTTTGCAAAATCACCGTGACACAGCCTGCATTATCCTTTACGAATGTCCCTTAGCTCTACACCCATGGTTTTGATATAATCAGAGTTAATTTGCAGCAATTGTCATTGTATTTTAATGACTCACCTTAACTACACTTTTTCTAGCAAGAAATGCTTTCTTCTGCAGTGTGAACAGATTAAAAATATCTGGTGTTAACTATCAGCTAAAGAAACTTGGAGTGGAAAGCTGATGGAAACACTGTGAAAATCTCCCAGGCCGGTATGCTGTTTCTGAGCCTGGTCCCTGGGGGCCTGGGCAGTTTGCCTGGAGTGACCCGCACAACCTGGGAGCTGAGGCCCCAGAAAGCCTGGGTGGGGCAACCTGGCCACCTCTTCCCCAAAACCCTGCCCGCCCCCTTCTCCCCCCCAACCCGAACCTTAGACCCCTGGCAGCAGAACTCTCAGAGGACCAATCAGGGTGCACTGGTCTCCCACCTCGGGCCAGGGTGCTGGGTGCTCAGCACAGAGCAAGATGCAAGATCCTGGAAACAATGTAGTGCAACTCTAATAAAGGCCTTATTGTTCTTACGGAAATCAGCTGTTTAGATTTGTTTGTAAACAAGTTTAAGGAGTGGACCTCATTCTCCATTTGTAGATTTTATTTAATTTTTTTATGTTGCTTTATTATTGAAAGAGAGAGAGAGAGACAGAGCATGAGCATGGATGCTGCAGAGACAGGAGAAGACAGAGAATCCGAAGCAGGCTCCAGGCTCCGAGCTGTCTGTCAGCACGGGGCCCGACGTGGGGCTCGAACTCACGAACTGTGAGATCATGACCTGAGCTGAAGTCGGACGCTTAAGTGACTGAGCCACCCAGGCGCCCCATCTCCATGTGTAGATTTTGAGGAGACAGCCATTTCAGGTTATACAAGTAGCCAACGTAACTTATAATTTTGAGGTGGCATATAAAAAAGCCACCCAGGAATGTGCTCAGATTATGGTGCCTTATTTCTTATGCAGCTGGTACAGAGATAGAAACGACATGTCTCTTTACATTGGACGTTTGACAGTTTCCCTGTGTCTTTCCATTAATATTTTGTGAACTTCCTGATTGTATGACAGAGTAGGCACCGTCTACTTTGAACTATTTTTATCACGGAATTATTTGCTGGCTTTCAAGGCAGTAGTGGAGCGTTTCCCACTGCCAATAAAGACTAGTGAGAATAAGCTGCCATTGACTTGAGAAGTGGCTGCCGTGGATTTCTCTGGTGCACGGGGCCATGAAGGCACTTGTGCCACGTGGAAGTAGTAGTGTGGAAACCAGCTGATAGAATACCACAGCTGGAAGTGGAAGTTCAGGACAGGAGTGTCCTCCACAGGAGGGCCAAGTGCCCAGACCCTAGGGTAGCGGCCCCGGAATCAGTGCAGCTGGGGGCCCAGGCAATAGGCCAACAGGGCAGGGCGACTCTTCCACGGTCAGGGCCAGCTGAGGCTGTTCTTCCTCCAGGACCCCAGGAGACTGGAGTGTGTGCGTGTGCGCATGTGTGTACAGGCGCGTGCTTTCCACCCAGTCTCCACTCCTCTTCCATCCTGTGTGTGGGCTTTCCTGTCCTGCTGTTGTCCTCTCAAGGTCCCAAGAAGTGCCCAGGGCTGCATCCTTCCCCATCGTCTCAGCCCCTGGCACCCACTAGGCTGCTTCTCCCGAAGCTCAGACCCAGTGCTGAGTCTTACACCAGCCGGTGTGGCAGGCGGGAGGGTCTGCCCGTACCGGGGGCTGGCAGCCACCACCAGGCCAACTCATGAGGCTCTGACACAAGATCCCTGTCGCTCAGGCGACTCTGGGATGGTTCCTTCCCTCCCCGCCACAGAGAGGCTGCACACAGGGTTTCGGGGACACGCACCGGGGCACATCCAGCAGTTAGAGGGTACGTTGGCCTCTCCTGTGCAACCGGTAGCCACCGTCCCACTGGCTTGGAGTGTCTTTGGTGTGTCCGGCCAGCCATCCTCCGAGGAGGCGAACAGAACCTTTCTCCACTGGCCCTGAGGGGCGGCCCACGGCCCAGCCTCCAGGCCTCAGTGCCATGGGTCTGGTTTCCAGGCCAGGATGCTCTCGGAAAATTAAGTAGAAGCTGTTTTTAAACTTATAATGAGAACAAAATAATGGAAATTGCTTTAAAAATCATTAACTAGGGGGGCGCCTGTGTGGCGCAGTCGGTCAAGCGTCCGACTTCAGCCAGGTCACGATCTTGCGGTCCGTGAGTTCGAGCCCCGCATCAGGCTCTGGGCTGATGGCTCGGAGCCTGGAGCCTGTTTCCGATTCTGTGTCTCCCTATCTCTCTGCCCCTCCCCCGTTCATGCTCTGTCTCTCTCTGTCCCAAAAATAAAAATAAAAAACGTTGAAAAAAAAATTAAAAAAAAAAAAAGAAATCATTAACTAGGGGTGAGGTGTGGCTCAGTTGGTTGAGCGTCTGCCTCTTGATCTCGGCTCAGGTCATAATCTCACGGTTTGTGCGGTTTGAGCATGGCATCGGTCTCTGCGCTGACAGCACGGACCCTGCTTGGCATTCTCTCTCTCCCTCCCCCGCTCACGCAAGTGCTTGCTCTCAAAATGAACGTAAAAGAAAATAAAACATAAAAAAAATTTAACTTGTAATTAAAGCAGTGACTAAGGGATTGTCACATTGCACAAATAGAGGGTTGAGGATGTCTTCATCTCCAACACCTTATTTTCTTTTTTATGTTACCTTTTAAATTTTGTAAAAAGTTGTGTTCATTTCGACAGGGACAGTGAGAGAGAGAGGAGGAGGGGCAGAGACAGAGGGAGAGAGAATCCCAAACAGGTTCCTCACTGTCAGCACAAACCCGACATGGGACACAACTCTCACCAACAAAAAGGTCATGATGTGAGCTGAAATCAAGAGTCAGAAGCTACACAGACTGAGCCACCCAGGTGCCCCTAATTTCGATTTATTTTTTAAGATTTTAAGCAACGTCTGCACAGACCCATGACCCTCCTACAAGAGTTGTATACTCCCCTGAGTGGCAGCTGAGTGACCCTGGTATTTTCAAATGTTTTAATGTTTGTTTAGTTTTGAGAGGGAGAGAGAGACACACACACAGAATGCTACTGGGGGAGGGGCAGAGATACAGGGAGACATAGAATCCAAAACAGGCTCCATGCTCTGGGCTGTCAGTATAGAGCCTGAGGCAGGGCTTGAACTCATCAATGATAAGATCATGACCTGAACCGAAGTTGGACACTCAACTAGCTGAGCCACCCAGGGGCCCCCGTTTTTAACGTTTTGCCCAAAGTGCCACCACACTCATTATTTCAAGAGAACCTGTGGCTGCCCCCACCTTGGTTTTTACTCCCCTCCCTACCCCATGTGATACTATTCTAACCGTTCCTCCCCTTGCTTCCCTACAAACTCATTTGTGGCCAGTGTGAGCCCTGGCAAATCCCTTTCAGATTTACCCGGTGGCATCTAGGTAATAAAGCGATATGTATTGCTCAGCCACGTGGATTGCAAGGAGGACAACACAAAGGGCTCACGGTGCCACCGTATGTCCCAGTATTTACACGTGCACTCACCCACTGTCTGGGAACACGATGCCCTGGGTTAGGTCAGGGTATGCATCAATGATTAAGTGACCATGTGGTTTGATACTGGTGGAAGATGGGTGATGCATTCATGAGGGTTTACTGTACATCTTCCTTTGGCATTTGTGCAGAAGTTTCTAGAATAGAAAACATTAGTGGTTGTTTAGGGATCCCCTCCGTGCTATAGATGGTCTCAGCCTGGAATGACTGCTCCCTGGCCCTCACTTTGGAACGTAAAGTAGCCCGGGTTCGAACTTTGAGCTGCACCCTCAGCGGAGACACGTCTCCCATCACAAACCAGCGTGCAAGTGCCGATTCCATCTTGGCCCTGCTTTCGCATTTTGATTCCTGTGACATCAGGATGCGTCCTACGAGTGGTGACATCGTAGACTTGCTGAAAGGTGGCCTATGATGACATCAACATCGCGATGGGAGGTAGGTGCTTCGCTACTCCCTTTGAGAGGTGGAGTCTAAGGCATCCCCTTGAGCCTGGGCCGGGCTTAGTGATGTGCTTGTCGAAATGGATGCGTAGATGGGATGCCGGGGACCCTGTGGTTCTTGTGTGTGACAGAGTGACTCATGGATGTAAGTGGCATATGCTTGAGACTGGCTTGTTTCTAGGGAAAGAGGGCACTTTATTTCTCTGCTCTGTAATGTCTAACCGTGGGGTGCCTGTCGAGGCTGCTGTATCATTTCTGGGAGTTGGTGGGGAGTCGGTGGCTTGATGGATTGGTGTCTTGATCTCTGGGCAGTAACCATTACTGTTCATTAGAATTGCAGCCGGCTTCTCCCTTTGCTCCCGAATCTCCCTGCTTCTCATGCAGACAGCATTCCCTGTGCTGTGTTTGTCTCCCAGCTGCAACACGGTCCCTTCAGAGAGCTTTCCTTGGGTTATGTAATTATTGATTGATTGATTTATTAATGTTTGTTCCTTTTTGAGAGAGGAAGACAGGGTGAGCAGGGGAGGAGCAGAGAGACAGGGAGACACAGAATCAGAAGCAGGCTCCAGGCTCCTAGCTTACAGCATAGAGCTGGACAAAGGGCTCGAATCCACAAACCTCGAGGTCATGACCTGAGTCGAAGTCAGACGCTTAACCTACTGCGCCACCCTGGTGGCCATTTTGTGTGTGTGTGCGTGTGTGTGTTTGCGTGTGTGAGTATGTGTTTAACTCACAGTAATATAATTTTATCACTTGTAGCAAAGTCCTCATTTACAAGGAACAAAGACTGGAGGCCATGAGGAGATGTATGCTGGCAGGTTGCAGCAATGATTTCTGTTGGCACGAAGAGAAAACTTTATGCAGCTACAAATCTTTGGAAACGTGTTATTTTCTGTATTTTCTCAATGTGTCTGAAAACCGGTTGAGCTATTTGGTTAGTCAAATGCACTTCCTCCTTCCCTCATTCGGATTTCTTCACAAAGCCGTGTGAAGTGTGGGAGGATGTCCTGGAGTCCTGAAAAGGTCTGCACACCTGACGACTTGCCCTGGCAGCAGACGTCCTCCTGACGTTTTTACTCTTCATCGTGTTACCCACAGATCCCTCCAGATGCCTGGGATTTCCTCAGTGGATCGCTGGGTTTCAGAGAGAGACCTGTGAACAGCCTCTCACCTTGATCCAGGAAGAAAGGTCTGTGCCTTATCAAAATGAATGAAATCTCGCCATTTGCAGTTACATGCATGGAACTGAAGGATATTATGCTAAGTGAAATTAGTCAGAGAAAGACAAAAATCATATGACTTCACTCATATGAGGACTTCAAGAGACAAAAGGGATGAACATAAGGGAAAGGAAACAAAAATAATATAAAAACAGGGAGGGGACAAAACAGAAGAGACTCATAAATATGGAGAACAAACTGAGGGATACTGGAGGGGTTGTGAGAAGGGGGGGATGGTCTAAATGTGTAAAGGGCACTAAGGAATGTACTCCTGAAATCATTGTTGCAGTATATGCTAACCAATTTGGAGGTAAATTTTCAAAAATAAAAAAAATAAAATTATAACAAAAAAGAAAAAAGAAAGGCATGTCCCTTGTCACCATGGTGTTCCCTCCACTCAGAACACAGGAGTGAGTCCCTGAGCAAGGAAAGGGAGGGATTCTCCCTTTGGGTGTGCAAAGATCAGATCAGGACAGAAATTTTCTGAGAGGATATTTTGTTGTTTGAAAGGTATAATCAAGAGGGCGCCTGGCTGGCTCTGCTGGAATAGCCTTGACTCTTGATCTCGGGGTCATATGGTTGTGAGTTTGAGCCCCACCTGAGGTGTAGAGATTACATATACATTTAATAAATAAATAAATAAAACAAATAATTAAATAATTGAAAAACATTTAAAAAATCTAGCCCGGTTTCCAGTGATGCCTGTAGTTTCCAAGGAGAACTCTGGAGCTGGGGAACAGGAAGCATGTGGACGGTGGGCAGGGCTGCCAGGCAGGATGTGAGGAAGGAGGCACAGGTGCTCCCCCTGTCCATTCGTGTGACCGTTTCCTCTGGCCCGAACTGCAGGTGGCTGAATTCCTGCAGTTGGGTGGCCTCTGTCCAGCTCAGGGCCGTGGGACCCACTTGACTGGAGAGGCAGAGACTGTGGGCAAATCACACAACTTTGGGTTAGCCGTTCTTTCATTTGTGAATGGGCTCCCTGGGACGACACTCTCTGGGTTCCCCTCCCAGGGCTGAGAGTTGAGTCTGCTGTCTAAAAGGCGGCAAGAGCAGATTACATCTGGGAAATTCTTGCTGGTCTTGGGGCACCTAGACAGAGTGGAGCTTTGAAGTGGTGGCTTTGAAGGGACAGTGTGGATCCTGCCTTACCTGCTGGCAAACTGTTGCCCGTTCAGGGGACAGTGACAGAGTTCCCACCTGGACACTTGAGAGCTGAGCCCTGATTTGCCCCTCACTGCCATCCCGGATTTGGACTTGAAACCCAGTGGAGCTGGAGGGGGTGGGTGCAGACGGGCTATTGTTCTGGCTGAATTCAAACTACAAGAGCACAGGTGTGGCACCCCAGAATGCACCTACTGGTGTCCCCGGTTCAGACACGTGGGTGGAGCTTCAGCTTGATCGACTTCAAATAGACGTTCAGTTGCTTCCTGGCCCCGGTGAAATTTTACCAGCGCTGGTGTGGAAGACGAGTCGGTTCTCATACATAGTCTTCTCTTGAAACACTTAGAAGTTCGAGATTGCATTTGCGCGTGGGAAAAGTCTTGTCCTGTTTAGGTGTGAGGCGGCTGTCCCTTGCCTCTGTGCCAGATGGACCCTTCCAGCTCTGATGTGCTAGAGGAAGAGCGGACAGACCAGCCTCTGAGCTACCCAGTAGGAGAAAAGTCCGCATTGTGCGAGCCAGATATTTCCCCGGAGAGGTGTTGAAGCAGCCCTCTAATAAATCACTTGAAACAATGGAGGTGTCAGAGCCCGAGTTATGGACGTCACTATTACCCTTCCAGGAAGTACTTGAAATCAAAACGGGTCCTGTTGTTTCTCTGAAGTGAGAAAGACCATGTAATTTGACATTCCCTCACGTTGTTGGGCTCCTTCCTGTTTGGGTAACACTGTTGTTAGGACATAGTGAAGGCGTGAATTCTTTCTTGCTAGCTTGCCTTCTTGCTTTCTTGCTTTCTTGCTTGCTTTCTTCCTTGCTGATTTCTTGCTTTCCTTCCTTTTTGAATATTTATTTTTGAAAGAGAGACAGAGAAAGAGAGAGAGAGAGAGAGAGCGCACCACACAGTGGAGGGGCAGAGAGAGAGGGAGACAGAGGCTCTGAAGTGGGTTCTGCACTGATAGCACAGAGCCCGATGGGGGCCTAGGACTCACGAATGGCGAGATAATGACCTGAGCCCAAGTTGGACGCTTAACAGACCAAGCCTCACAGGTTCCTGTGGAGGGACTTATTCTTAATGGATGACTGAAATGCATGGGTGACTCTTTGTTTTCCAGAACATTTTCCCACTCGAATTGAAGCCGGAATGTTTCTGATGGTCTAAGATGCCCTTTGAGAGCAGTATTAGAAATCCCACATGATGTTGCTTTTGTGTCTGATGTAGTCATTCCCACACGGGGTTGTGGGTGGGCATTTGCTGGCCCGGCTGCCCAGCCCCCCGAGCTTAGAGCTGGCAAGCTGTGGCCAGAGAGCTTGTTGGGTGGCGTCTGAGAGCCGTTCTCCCAGGCGTCCCTGACCCTGGGCCCTGCTCTTTTAGATGTGGAAAGCTTTGGCAGGCCAAACCGTGTCCAAACCCCAGGATGATGGATATGCTGATGAGACCTCTCGGAGACCGACCTGATTTTGTGGTATGAGTCACCAGTGTCCTTCTGTCTCCCTTTTCCCAAAGATGATTTTCCTTTTGTTTTCATTTGGGTTGTCTGTGTTTCTTACAGTCCCCTGTGTGGGCTTCATTCCTCATTGGCTACACTTTTCAGAATGATGTAAGTGGCAAAGAGCAGAGATGGGGGCCAAGACCGTGAAAGTTTCTGGGCACCATGAGCACATCAAGGAAGAGACTATCTTCATGCTGGTGTGAAATTGGTCTTTTGAAGGGCAGAGACACAGACCAGGGGGGACACAGCTTTCCTGTGAACCCACACTGGCACGACTTGGTCTGTCTTGTGAGCTCACGTTCCCACAACACGCGACTCCGTGCTTCTATGCGTGTGTTTGCATAGGTACGTGCAGGCTTAGAATCTCCCATCACAAACAGTTCCTGTATTGATGATTCTAGCATCTTGTCTTTAATGGTGGAGATTGCGTCGAGGGACGTGGTCACCTACGCTCTCTGCAATGGGGGCTCCTGCCACACACGATGTCTCTGAATATCTTCAAAGTTAAACTCCCCTCCACGACTCTAATTTTCCTGCTTTGTCACTGAGCATGGGGTATACTGGAGAGCTGGGTTCTACGTACTGTGTTCTCATGAAAAGCCCCAAATAGGAGAGCCGAGGGATTGTCCCCTGGGAGAGCGGGCCCTGCTCCTGACTCGGCATGGCCTTACGCTGCCACCTCTCCTGGTGGTGTTTCCTAGTAAAGAAGTGTAGGTAAAAGGAACCCTGAAAGTGTGCTCAGAATTTTGTTTAGGCCGCACCAGCTCCCGTTTTTACCCTCCCGTCCCTACTTTGAAGGACTATCCCTCTGACCTGTTTGGGTCACCTGTGGTGCTTGACTTCCTCGGCCCCAATATCTTTCAGGAAAATGAAGCTGTTCTTGGGTGAGGCAGTGCCAGGAAATCATCCCCAAAAGAGGGTGAAGTCTGTAGTGTGGGTATTTTAGACACAGTGTACGTTCCTCCCTGACTTGCTGACCCCACACCTTCCACAGAAGCCATGTGAGGATGTCGAGGCCCTGGGAGCCGACTCCCGAGCCGGTGAAGTCACCATTGCTCTCATCGTCATTTCTGTTCCCGTGGCTTTGAAACATGCTGGATGTTGGGAGAACCCCTGGGACAGTTGTGGGCACCCTGTGGCCGTTCCAGGTGTTGGAACCGGTTCTACCCCCGTCACCATTCCCAAGGACACTGGGCAGTGGCCAGGGCTGGTTTGCAGGCTGGTTTGCAGGGCAGGCTGCACCCCAGGTGGTGCAGAAACAGGAGGAGGGGGAAAGAGAAGGCAGAAAAGCTGAGGTGTCTGCCTGAAGGCCAACAGAGGCACAGAGGGCAGAGAAAAGGCTTCACGTGGTTCTAAAGCGTGTCAGCTCAGTTAGATGAGCAGACGCCATGTTTTGTTTTTTTGTTTGGCTTGGTTTGGTTTTCCAAAAGGGAAATTAGGCAGTCCATGTCAGGCAAGAGAAGACAGGGAAGATCCCTGAAACAAAAGGGGTTTCGGCAGCTGCTTGGGAAGTTTCCTTCAAATCTTCATCCGGAGGTAGACTAGCCAGAGACCATTTGCTCTCATCATCCTAGTTCTTAATCCAGGGAATGAATGAGAGAGAAGCCCACACATATAGGTAGAGTAAGCAGAGTGTATAGGGAGAAACAGTGAGAGAGAGAGTCAGAGTCCCTATATTGTGGATGGCCTGTGGAAAATACACCCGCCCAATTTCAGTGCAGGGATTTATTGACAATGACTGGAAGCTGGCCTTGCTGCCTTGGTTGGCAATACTGCCCTGTAGCCGACGGTCATTCCAAAGACACCACAATAGCAGTGTCAAAGCCCTATGTGCCTTAGAAGGTATTGTCACTTCCTCTAAGTTAGTCTTAGCCCACGGCAGGCATGGCAAGAGTGCCATAACTAAGTTCTCATGTAATTCACCTAGTCAATGAGTGGATAGGTCCTCATTTAATTGTCTTGCTTTTTCACAGTGTCTTTTCTGTTTTTGTTTCTTTAATGCCAGTTAGGTAATATGAAGAGTTATGTTACTTTCAGGTCTACTATTCCATAGATCACTCTGTGTTCATCATGACAAGGACACCGTTCAAACACCATCACCGATTTCACCACCCCCCAGTGCATCCCACCACCCCTATGGTACTATCAGATTGTTCTCTAATCGGAAGAGTCTGTTTCTTGATTGTCTGTTCTCTCTCTCTCTGTCTCACTCTGTCTCTCAGTGTTTCCATTTGCTTGTCTGTTACTTCAAGTAAACATATGAGTAAAATGACTGGATGGTACTTTTTCTGATTGACTTATTTCACATACCATCATATTCTCTACCTCCATCTGTGTCCTATAGATGGATGTATACCTATATCTATATCTATAGAATAGATATATATTGATATATGAATAAATATATGTTTACATATATCTATATACCTATAGATTCATATAAACATATAGAGATGTAGATACATTCATGGATATATTCATGGATATATATGTATAGGTATGTAATTATGTATATAAATATGTATAGACATATATGGGTATATGTGGATATATAAATATATATACACACATATCTTTGGATATAAATGAATACACATATGGATATATATTTTGATATATATATATAATTACATGTATATGGATATATACAGACATATATATGAATATATATATCAATCATATATCCATATATCCATATCCATGTGTATATATACATAAATATCAGTGATATATATATATATATCAGTGATATATATATATATATGTATATATATCAGCAAAAACAAGGAATGAATACTTTCCATTTGCAGGAACATGTTTGAAGTAGTTAGTATTCTGGTAAGCGAAATAAGTCTGTTAGAAAAATACAAATACCATGGAATAATTTCACTCATATATGGAATTGAAGAAACAAAAAGCAAAGGAAAAAAGTTAAGGGATAAAGTGAAACTCTATTAGGATTCGCTGCCACAGACTTTTAAGAAATTCATTATGGAAACTGTCTCTCCCCACAACAGAAACCATTCATTGTATTTTACAGACATTGGAAAATGTGGCCAACACTATCCCCAATCAGAAAGCAATCCTGAAATCATTAATGATTCCGCAGCAATACTGCCCTTGGTTCCCCACACAAGGAAATTGTGGTCTTAACAATTGGGAACAAGTAGGGAAAACATTTAAAGCTGGGCACTCTGAGGGGGTAACATTCCCCCTGGGGTCATCCTCGCTTGGTCCACTGTTGACACTGCCCCTCTCCCCTTGAGTTCACAGGATGTCTATACAGATGTCAAATTACCACGAATAGAGGAAAGACCTGAGCTTTTTGACAGTCAGCCTGTGCCTTTGGTGCCTTTGCAGACAAGAGATACTCTCCCTCCCTCCAAAAGGTGGGAGGATGTGGAGCCTCTAAAAACCTCACCGACCAGTTCTGACAAAGTCCTCGCCCCCATGCAAAAGAGAACACACGAAGGAACCCCATAAGGCTGGTCAATTCCAGCTGTTTCCGTCGTCAAGCAACATGGGCAATAGGTCCATGAAGGCCTGCTCTTTCCAATAGGAAGAGAATTGCAACAATCGGTTCAGCTGCTTGTCCATCACAGCCCTTTTACCACGGGCACTTTTAAAAAACACTTGTGGTACTTACTCCATGTGGGCCTGCACTGGGGCTCTCTTATGAGCCCCATTTTGACTCCAGCCCAGTGTGCCGTCTGTGCCCAAGAGGTTCAGGCAGCTTGTGTGGTTCCTGCCCTACAGACCTTTGATATTGCTATTGCCGTGTCTTTTGAATGACCGCCTGCTACAGAACAGCATAGCCAACCAAGGCAGCAAGCCCAGCTTCCACTCATTGTCAGAAACAATGCAGTGAAATAGTGTGGTGTATTTTACACAGGCGGTTTCTACTCCTACATGCCACGTCGGGGAGAGAGTCTGAACAGCACTGAAGAAGATCCAAGAGAAGGCCCTGATCAGCAGGGTGCACGGTGGGCAGAGGGGCATGGGTAGCAGGCAGGGGATGCGCACTCCAGGCCCAAGTCCACCGCCTCACGACAGACGGGCAGGCCAGTGACAGGAAGTGTCCCGCGGGAGCACCAGCAGCTTCCCTGGGGAAATGCCGAGCTGGTGGTGTTTCTGTCGTGGGGTTTAATTCACCTTTTAAAGATCTCTGGGTTTTTAATTAATACATGAGCTCTCTATTGTTAACGGTTGGCAACGATTTTCAAAATCTGAAACGTGCACGGGCACCTGGGTGGCTCATTTGGTGAAGCATCAGACTCCTGGTTTCACTCAAGTCATGATCTCGTGGCCTGCTAGTTTAAGCCTCGCGTCAGGCTCTGCACTGACGGTGTGGAGACTCCTTGGAAATCTCTCTCTCCCTCTTTCTGCCGCTTCCCAGTTTCTTGTAAGTAAATAAATAAATGCAAGAATACACACATACATACATACATACATAAATGAATAAATAAATATACAAACAAATAAACCAATAAAATCACACAAAAATTTAAACGTGTATGGACTCCTGGTGACTCAGTTGTGCGAGCTATTGACTTGTGATATAGGGGTTGTATGTTTGAGCAGCACACGTGTGTACAGATGACTTAAAAAAGATAAAATCTTCATGAACATTTTTAACATGCACGCGAAATACAACATTGCAAAAGAGCCAACAATCTGCAGCCTCTGCGGGAGGGTACTGCATCTCTAACACACCCCGCATGCACACATCAGTGTATAACTGATGCCTGGCAGGGATTTTAACGAGGGACAGGAAAACCAGCAGGGCCTGCAGGGTCAATCTGGCAGCATCCACCAAAATTTTACCTTCCACCTTCTGTGACCCGGCAATTCCTCTTCTAGAAATTTACGCTTCTTAATAATCACTTCTGTCGATGACACAAGAGAACAAGATTTTTAACTTCAAAAACTGCACAGCGCCTGGATCCCATGGTCCAGAGAAGAAGGACGTACCTTGGGAGACTTGGGCCCTTCACACGACTGGGGCTGAGGTGCCATCCGAAGGACGACAATCCCCCTAAACCCATGGAAGAGACAGGAGTGCTCGCACACATTCAGGTAAAAAGGCTGCGTGAGTGTAATGTGGGCCTGTCTCCCCAGGTCCTGTTCTGGGGACGCAGGAGGCATCCCACACGAGGGGGCCCCAAGCGGTGAGCATGTGCTGCCACAGGCTGACCTTTCTGTGACTCGTGTTTCTCGGTCATGCCCTGGAAATTGAAGTCCACGACACTCTTGTCCACGTGCTTTGCCTTCAGGCTGTACTTGATGCCAAAGTCGCTCGAGTAATTTGAGGGGACTGGACAGGGCTCGGGGACAGAGACTGACGATGGACTGGTCTCTCGTCTATCACTCACGACAGCAACATTCCGGAATTAGGAGTCACCAGGACATGACGCACACGATTGAAAACACCACCCACGGTCACACACCAGTGAGCTGGCCTCGGCCTACAACTTGTGCACTGGGCAGCGAGGACCCCAAGCCTGTGATGGGCACCTGCTTCCTGGGGCAGAAACGAGCCTCGTTCCCACTCGGGAAAGTAACACTTTGGAAGCTACGCACTTATCATCCTTTTCCAAAGGGACAGGAAATGCCCACACCTGGCCACAGCACCCGCGCCCTGGCTCATCTGATGACAAGCAACAGGCGGAAGTAACCAGCTTGCTCAAGACATATCAAGTCCTCTGAGAAGGTGACACTCTTTCATTGCTAAAAAAGGTTCTAAAACATGGGCACAACTGAAAGGTCAGCCAATGACGTATTAGAGATCACCCGTGTCCAGTAAAAGTGAACCATCAGTAATTGAAAGGCTCGGGTTTACATTGTTGGGGGGGAAGTTAGCTCTTCACTGACCGGGCCCCAGAGACGACTGTCCAGGGAACACTGCTCAGAAAGACAGCTTCCGTGGCAGTGACACAGGACCCACACACCCGGAGAGCACAGTCTTCCCCAGAGGAGACACCGCACTCGCCAGGAAACCACCTCCGGGGACATTGGCCTCTCCCCCCGCTCGACTGGCCTCAGGCCTTACCTTTCTGAGAGGCGTGTTTCTCAGTTTTCCCCTGCTATTCAAAGCCCACAGCAGAGTGCAATTATCACAAGAAGGGAAACACGTTTTTAGAGGTCTCCAAAACAGGTCATCTGATCCCAGAATGCATGTGAAAGGATTGAAACCGCAAACCGTGTTATTTTTTGACCTCTGCCTTCCTAAGCCATGGGCAGGCCTACCTCACGCCCAAAGCTCTGGGGATGGAAACTTTCGGCCATGAAACATTCTGCAACGCCCAGTAGGCAGTGCGGGTGGACCGGTAGCCACCCGCAGGCCCTGCACGGCAAGTTGTGCTCGTGGACTTCAGCCCCCCAATGCCAACCCTCGGCGACCCCCTCCCGCCACACGCACACCTGCTTTTCCATGAGCTCTTCTAAGAACAATACTATCATCAGTAACGACAATGGGCATGGTGGGGGGGCATCTGCGCACACGGCCCTAGGAGACAGGAATCCCCGTCGCCCCGTTTTACAGGCAGTTAGCGCAGAACCGCAGCTGACATGTAGTAAAGCCTGAATGCAGACAGAGGGTTAACTCCAAAACCCAACTGCTGTGATGTAAAACAGGGTATACACGGCCCTCAGTCAGAGACTGAGAGACTGAGGCCCAGAGGCGCCAGGACACCGGGCCTTAGCCCTGGAAACGGGCACATGTGCCGTACTCTGCCATGTCTGCCCTGAACACCACCGGGTCACAGTGATACCCATGCAGGGAGGCTGGCTAGAAATGGTCCCCATGGGCACAGTCTTAGGCAGTGGAAGGCTGTCTGTCCCTGGTCTATGTGATCTGTAGATACCAATGTGGGGGATTTCTACAAGAAACAGTGTTCCTCTTCTCACTTCTTAACCTGGCAAATCATCTCAGAGTCAGGGACTGGGGCGGGGGACTTCTAGAAGCTCTGCACCTGGACGGCCACCCCACAGGCCTGAGTTGAGGTGCTATCTCGAGAGGCCCAGTGCATACCCTGGTCTAGAGGGAGGGGCTCCATCACCTGCACTCTGGTTCCCATGACGCCTCACTCACCTGGTCAACGCTGTCCACCTGGACACCAAACTTGCCTCGAATGCCCCTGATGGAGTGGACCTGGGACGAGTGCTTGGAGAGCTTCGACTGATACTCGTGGCCGACAGCTGACTGAAACAGGTCGCAGAGCAAAGGTGTCAGCTGCCGGGCATAGCAGCTGTATCAGACACCCCCGGGCATGGTCCTCGAGGAACAGGCCCCCACCTTTGTCCACACCAGGGCTCCTCCTGGGAACAGGCTCAGTGTGCAAACTGGTGGAGGAGGGATCCCCGAAGCCACCCAAGACCCTACCAGGTAGGGCTTGTGATCTGAGGGGAATGGGGAAAGGGCCACGAGGCCAGGACCATCCACAGCCGAGTCTGACACCTGGCACTCACAGATGGCGACTCAATCACTAGCTCTATAAAGCGAGGCACTTGCCTACCGTGTGGCGTAGGAATGAGGACCAGGGATTTGTGGCGACAGGCGGAGACAGACTCACGCTCTTGGTGACAACATGCACTCCACCACTCTACACAGAAACTGCAATTGCAACGCCCACTCTATCCACATACAGGGTCTGCCACGCAGGAAAGTCTAGGCTTCCTGCCACTCTGGCCTCGGCGGGGTCAGCCACCCATAGCCTCCGTGCCACGCCGGGCACCACAGCACTTTGCAAACAAAGCTTCTGGAATGCAGCCCCCACCGAGCATTTATATATAAGCCCGGTTCTGAGATCTGCCCACCAAATTCAGTAAATGCCAGATGTGCCACATCCTCCAAAGCTGAAAATATGGACTACCGAGCTCCCAGGCAGGCCCTGGCCCTGCCTGGCCTCCCAGCACCAGGCTCTGTCCCCAGTGTGGTCGGCCCAGACGTGTGACCCAGTGCGGGCATCTGAACCTTCCCTCTTACTGCCTGGGACACGGTGCATAGACACCCCTCCACCTGGTCTCTCCAGGGCCCTACAAGATACCTGGGTCAGGAGGAGCCGGGATGAAGAGGAAATCAGGAGGCCCTTCTCAGCACAGTTTAAGGGGGAGGTTTATTCCAAACTTCGGAGCCCTGCCACTCTCTCCCCTCCCCGGCTCTGCTCTGATGTCCATCCTGCCTGGAGACCTGAGGCACACTGGCCTCCCACAGCCTCCAGGCTTCCACTCAAAAGTGCTGACAAGCTCCCCTGGAGGACAGCCTGCGGAAGGGACTCCCCAGCACAAAACTTAGCAGAAAGAAGTTGTAAGAGAGTTTCTCTAAGAGTACTGCCAGAGATGCAGAGTGGCAATTTTTCAAAGTTTTTTTTTTTTTTAAATCAAAACAGGTTGATCCAACTGAGAAAATCATGCGTATAACTAGGCATCAGCACCAGGGAGGGTGTGGTCTGAATGCCTAGTCTCATGCTCCAGGCAGGGGGTTGGGCCAAGGCCAGGAACGAGCCCAGGAGCGAGAGCAGGAATGAGGTCCCCCTCACTGGCTCACCTGCAGACAAGGGCAGGATGCCAGACAGCAGTGCAGACTGGGGCCTGGCGGCTACCACACCTGCCCAGGCCACACTCATGCAAACACGTGCCTGCTTGAGCAGACTTTTGCTCTCCAAGACTCCATCACATTCTCCTCAAATCTTAACACAGGGATCTCAGGGCTCTTTCCAACTCAGAGAGGACAGGTTACAAATAACTTCAGAGTTATGCGTTTTTGAGTCTCATTTTCTTATCTTTATTTTTTATTTTGAGTGAGACAAAGACAGAGCATTTCAGGGAGGGCAGAGATATTGACAGAGGGAGAATCCCTAGGAGGCTCTGCACTGACAGTAGACAGCCCAATGCAGTGCTCGAACCCAGGAACCGAGAGATCATGACCTGAGCCGAAACCAGGAGTCAGACACATAATAGACTGAGCCACCTAGATTTCTGACAAGTTGGTCCAATCTGGAAGAGCTGGAAGCCAAGCTTGCCTACAGGTGCAGGGTGGCACGGAGAGAGGGGCTGTGATCCCATGGCAGCACCCCACCAAATTCCTCTGTAAGGGCAGTCTCCCCACTATACCAGGTGTAGACACCTGAGCATTTCCGTCAGCTGTCTGGGTACCATCACTGCACCGGCTGGTAACTCATGAGATATCGCTGAGCGCCTGCACGGTGCCAAGCCAGGCACCAGGTAAGGAGGACAGGTCCCAGCCCCAGAGAGCCTCCACGGAAATACAGTAATGTCCAGGGTGAGTGAAGGACCACAGGCAGAAGACACGGGGGAAAGGCAGCTGCAGACAGGCTGGCGGGAAGGAGGGCTCCTCAGGGAAACTTCAGGGCCTAGTAAGGCCAGAGCCCAAGGTGTTGAGAGGACAACAGAAGCAGAGAAGCCAGCAGTGACAGCTTTGTTGTTACTGCCATCAAGCTTCTCCTTGATAGATTCATTGTTTGCCCCAATGTGTCATTTTGCCAACCCAGAGCTAGAGACCCAGACAGACCACGAATTTCTCTCCGTTTCAAATCCCTACAACCCCATGGGCACAGGCTTTGTTTCAGGAAGGAAAGGCCTCTACCTGTTTCTCTCACTGTCCGAAGCACACGGGGGTGACGGGTTGTCTGTACTGCAAAAGGCAACCAGGCAACTTTGTAGAACCCAAAGATGATTCCACTCCCCACTCTGCCTGTCTAGATATCTCCGGGAATGACAGTCACACCAGGAAACGTCCCTGTCTGTTTCCTGTAGCTCACTCTTGGTCCAACCCCAGCGTAGGCAAATTCCAGACCTGGTGTGCGGTGCCCCTAGGACGGCCCAAATATCTGCTCGGTGTGAACACAGTTCAGTGTGGCTCACTGTGACCCAGTGGTACAGTTCTGCACTTGGATCTGAGCAGCATCTGGAATTACAAGGGACAGGTTAGAATTATAGACCAGAAATTCCGTATCAGCTGATGGCTTCCCTTCTATTCAGAACAGAGGCAGACATCTGTTGGGTCAGAATAAGAGACACTGCTCAAACTGGGAAATTCACCTCTACAGGGAGGTCTGCAGAATGTACACAGGTACCTCCCTGGAGAAACATGTAACACACCCACCCCTGCACCGTAGTCTCTTGCATGGGGCATGGAATAGAGCGGATGAGCTCCGGGTGTCTCAGGACAGAGGATGCAAAGTGCCACCAAAGGCTGATGTGTGCAGTCAACCATGCTGAACCCTACAGCTGGATGGCAGAGGAGGCTCGCCCACTGTCCTCAGTGAGTGCTCTCTCCTGGACTCACGGGAAGTGACTCTACACAGAGGGCCATGTTGGACTGTTCTGTCAAGGTCGTCAATGCCTGAAGGACAGCAAAGCACCTGGTGGCTGAAGCATTGCCTGCGCACTGAAGGACAGCCCCAGATCTGGTTCTGGCACCAGCTGGCTGAAGGCTCGCCTACGCCGTGAAGGAGAGTCGCTGATCTGGTTCTGGTCTGCAGACCTGCTCAGATTAGGCTCGTGGTGAACTGGGGGCAGCAGTGACACCAACACCCACACTCAAGATCCTTCTGGGCTTCTGTCCTCCAACCAGAGCCCCCCCACCGCCCCCCAGTAAGGCCTTCTACCACATTGCCCAACCCCGGCACACATGAGAATCCTAAAAGAGATTCTAAAACGCAGGAACACCTCATGAGGAAGGTCAACAGAGGAGGATCTCACCTTCACTGCATGGACTCAAAGCTCTTCTGCAAGAAGTCTGAGCCCCTACTTCACCAACTCTGTGCCCGCAGTGAACTGGTACATGCTGCCAACACTGACCTTGTCCATCCAGTCCTACCACATGCCAAACATCCTGCCATAACCATGAGAGGCTTTTGTTCCTCTTTCAAGCTCTTTTCCTTGAGGGTCTGGTGTTCTTAAAAATCATTCTCTCTCAACTTGTGTATGCTTGAAGGGAAGGAAGGGAAGGGAAGGGAAGGGAAAAGAAGGGAAGGGAAGGGAAGGGAAGAGAAGAGAAAGAACTGGGAATGGTGGGAGGGCATCGGTGACTTCTAAGATGACACGTGAGGTCACGTGGTGGGATCTCTACACCACTAGGCCCCATTCCTCCACACCCCCAGTCCCTGCCTTTGCCAGTCTCCCCTTAGTCTGCCAGGCCCATCTTGTCAGTAGAGCTCAGAGTCAAGGTTACAGGGAAAACAGAAACTAATGTGCTCCGGGCCAGTGAGTCATCCCAAATCCAAGAGTAGCTGACCTAAAATGGGAATTTTCTATATTCATATGGAGAAAAGGTTCTCTTTCATCAGGTAGCGGGATTAGGAGAAGCACTTTTGCAAGCCTCAGCTCATAGCAGAGGTGGAAACCAAGTCAACAATCCCACATCGCAGAGACTCTGAGGACGCTAGTCAAAGACAGTGAGGCAAAACGTTTAGACAGCATCTCTTTACTTGAGGTACTACTGCTTTCACATATTCTTACACATTCGAAGGTGACACAAGACACTATCAGAATTTATGATCTAAAGCCCCTTTCTACATTTAACACCGGGAATAGTGAAGCAGATCCCAAGCTGTGGTCAAAATATGGCAGGTCAAGAAGCCTTTAGAGCTGTCACAATCAGGGGCCCACAAAATGGCACAAAGGCCACCCCACAGGGCTG
Source organism: Prionailurus viverrinus (assembly GCF_022837055.1). Lineage (NCBI taxonomy): Eukaryota > Metazoa > Chordata > Mammalia > Carnivora > Felidae > Prionailurus > Prionailurus viverrinus. Next base: position 19,669,240 of record NC_062571.1, on the reverse strand, counting down.
TCCAGGGGTCACCACGTCCACACATCTGGATGGCAATCCCAGAGTATAGAGAAAAAGCAAACGAGCCCTGGCCCCTGCCCAGTGTCCTTGGGAATGGTGACGGGAGTAGAACCGGCTCCAACACCTGGAACGGCCACCGGGTGCCCACAACTGTCCCAGGGGTTCTCCCAATATCCAGCATGTTTCAAAGCCACGGGAACAGAAACGACGATGAGAGCAATGGTGACTTCACCGGCTCGGGAGTCGGCTCCCAGGGCCTCGACATCCTCACGTGGCTTCTGTGGAAGCTGTGGGCTCAGCAAGTCAGGGAGGAACGTACACTGTGTCTAAAATACCCACACTACAGACTTCACCTCTTTTGGGGATGATTTCCTGGCTCTGCCTCAGCCAAGAACAGCTTCATTTTCCTGAAAGATATTGGGGCCAAGGAAGTCAAGCACCGCAGGTGACCCAAACAGATCAGAGGGATGGTCCCTCACAGTAGGGATGGGAAGGTCCAGTCGGAAGCCGGTGCATCCTAAAGAAAAGTCTGAGCACAGTTTCAAGGTTCCTTTTACCTACACTTCCTGATTAGGAAACACCACCGGGAGAGGTGGCAGCATAAGGCCATGCCGAGTCAGGTGCAGGGCCCGCTCTCCCACGGGACAATCCCTCGGCTCTCCTATTTGGGGATTTTCATGAGAATATTGGACTTAGAAAGCAGCTCCCCAGTATACCCCACGTGCAGTGACAAAGCAGGAAAATTAGAGTCGTGGAGGGGAGTTTAAGGTCGGACGTATTCAAAGACATGGTGTGTGGCAGGAAAGCCCACTTGCAGAGAGCGTAGGTGACCGAGTCCCTTGATGAAATCTCCGCTCTTGAAGACAAGATGCTAGAATCATCAATACAGGAATTGTTTGTGATGGGAGATTCTAAGCCACCACGTACCTATGCAAACACATGTATAGAAACATGGAGTCACGTGTTGTGGGAACATCAGCTCCCAAGACAGACCAAGTCGTGCCAGTGTGGGTTCACAGGAAAGCTGTGTCCCCCCTGGTCTGTGTCTCTGCCTTTCAAAAGACCAATTTCACACCAGCGTTAAGATAGTCTCTTCCTTGATGTGCTCATGGTGCCCAGAAACTTTCACGGTCTTGGCCCCCATCTCTGCTCTTTGCCACTTACATCATTCAGAAAAGTGTAGTCAATGAGGAGTGAAGCCCACACAGGGGACTGTAAGAAACACAGACAACCCAAATGAAAACAAGAGGAAAATCATCTTTGGGAAAAGGGAGACAGAAGGACACTGGTGACTCATACCACAAAATCAGGTCGGTCTCCGAGAGGTCTCATCAGCATATCCATCATCCTGGGGAATGGACATGGTGTGGCATTCCTAAGATTCCACATGTGAAAGAGCAGGGCCCGGGGTCAGGGACGCCTGGGAGAACGGCTCTCAGACGCCACCCAACAAGCTCTCTGGCCACAGTGTGACAACTCTCAGCCTGGGGGGGCTGGGCAGCCGGGCCACCAAATGCCCACCCTCAGCCCCGTGCAGGAATGGCTACATCAGACACAAAAGCAACATCATGTGGGATTTCTAACACTGCTCTCAAAGGGCATCTTAGACCATCAGAAACATTCCGGCTTCAATTCAATTGAGAAAATGTTCTGGAAAACAAAAAGTCACCCATGCATTCAAGTCATCCATTAAGAATACACCCTTCCAGGGGCACCTGGGGGCCTCAGTCTGTTAAGCGTCTGACTTTGGCTGAGGTCATTATATTTCCGCTCGTGAGTCCCAGCCCCACATTGGGTCTGTGCTGTCAGTGCAGAACCCACTTTGGATCCTCTGTCTCCCTCGCTCCCTGCCCCTCCCCCGTTGCGGCTCTCTCTCTCTCTCTCTCTCTCTCTCTCTCTCTCTCTCATTAATAAACACCAATAAAGAAAAGAAAGCAAGAAAGCAAGCAAGTAAGAAAGAAAACATGCCTTCACTAAGTTATGACAACAGTGTTGTCCAAACATGAAGGAGCCCAACAACGTGAGCGATTCCTAGGTTCCGTGGACTTTCTCACTTCAAAGAAACAACAGGAATCATTTCGATTTCAAGTACTTCCTGGAAGGTTAATAGTGACATCCCTAACTCAGGCTCTGACAATTGTGTCCATTTTTTCAAGTGATTTCTTGGAGGGCTGCTTCACACCTCGCAGGGGAAATATCTGGCTGGTACAATGTGGACTTTTCTCCTACCGAGAATCTCAGAGGATGTGCTGTCCCCTCCACCTCCAGCACATCAGTGCTAGAAGGGTCCATCTGGCACCGAGACCAAGGGCAGCAGACTCACACCTGAACAGGACAAGACTTTTCCCACCTGCAAATGTAAACTCGAACTTTTACAGGTTTCAAGAGAAAACTATGTATGAGACCCAACTCGTTTTCCACACCAGTACTAGCAACCGTTTGCTAGCAGGTAAGGCAGGATCCACACTGTCCCTTCAAGGCCACCTCAAATCTTGCTCCCCTCTCTCTAGGTATCCTAAGCCTGGCACGAATTTCCCAGATGCAATCTACTGTGGACGCAGTATTAAACATCAGACTCAAATCTCAGTCCTGGGAGGGGAAACCAGGCAGTGTCTCACCGGGGCGCCCATTCACAAACGAAACAATGGCAGAACAAAAGTTGTGTGATTTGTACACAGTCTCTGCCTCTCCAGCCAAGTGTGCCCCATGGCCCCGAGCTGCAAAGAGGCCACCATACTGCATGCACGACTTCAGCTGCCTGCAGTTCGGACCAGGGGAAACTGTCACACGAAAGGACAGGGTCTCTGGGGAGGGCCGGTGAGGCTAAATCTCCCAGAAGGTGAAGGTGAAAGAGGGCTTTGCCTGTTGTTCTAGACTCACCAGGAAAACTCGGCAAGGCCACACCATTCCTGGTCCTTCTGGAAGCCAGCTTCATCAGAGGGCAGGGTGAGCACCTGTGCCCGATTCCTCACATCCTGCCTGGCAGCCATGCCCACGGTCCATATGCTCCTGCTCCCCAGCTCCTGAGTTCTCTATAAAACCACAGACAACACAGGAAACTGAGCTGGATTTTTTTTTTTATTTTTAAAAAAAAAATTTTTTTTTCAACATTTATTTTTTGGGACGGAGAGAGACAGAGCATGAACGGGGGAGGGGCAGAGAGAGGGAGACACAGAATCGGAAGCAGGTTCCAGGCTCTGAGCCATCAGCCCAGAGTCCAACGCGGGGCTCGAACTCACAGACCGCGAGATCGTGACCTGGCTGAACTCGGACGCTTAACCGACTGCACCACCCAGGCGCCCCTGAGCTGGATTTTTTAAATGTTATTCATTTATATTGATTGATTGATTGATTGATTGACTGATTGATTTATAGGTAATCTCTACACCTAACGTGGGGCTCAATCTCACGACCCTGTGACCCCGAGATGAAGAGTCACATGCTGTTCCAACAGAGCCAGCCAGGCGCCCTCTTGACTTTACCTTATAAACAACAAAATATCCTCCCAAAAAAAATTTCTATCCTGACGTGATCTCCGCACACCCAAAGGGAGAATCCCCACCCCATCCTTGCCCAGGGACTCACCGCTGTGGTCCGAGGGGAAGGAACACCATGGTGACAAGGCACAGACTTTTCTTTTTTGTTTTAATTTTCTGTTTTTTTTTTTTAATAATTTACCTCCAAATTGGTTAGCATATAGTGCAGCAATGATTTCAGGAGTAGATTCTTTAGTGCCCCTTACCCATTTAGCCCATCCCCCCTCTCACAACCCCTCCAGTAACCCTCAGTTTGTTCTTCATATTTATGAGTCTCTTCTGTTTTGTCCCTTTCCCTGTTTTTATATTATTTTTGTTTCCCTTCCCATATGTTATCCCTTCTGTCTCTTAAAGTCCTCATATGAGTGAAGTCATATGATTTTTGTCTTTCTCTGAGTGACTAATTTCACTTAGCATAATATACTCCAGTTCCACTCATGTAACTGCAAATGGTGAGATTTCATTCATTTTGATAAGGCACAGGCCTTTCTTCCTGGCGGAAGGTGAGAAGCTATTCACAGGTCTCTCTCTGAAACCCAGCGATCCACTGAGGAAATCCCAGGCATCTGGAAGGATCCGTGTGTAACACGATGAAGAGTAAAAACATCAGGAGGACGTCTGCCGCCAGGGCAAGTCGTCAGGCGTGCAGACCTTTTCAGGACTCCAGGACATCCTCCCACACTTCACACGGCTTTGTGAAGAAATCCGAAGGAGGGAAGGAGGAAGTGCATTTGACTAACCAAATAGCTCAACCGGTTTTCAGACACATTGAGAAAATACAGAAAATGACAAGTTTCCAAAGATTTATAGCTGCATAAAGTTTTCTCTTCGTGCCAACAGAAATCATTACTGCAACCTGCCAGCATACATCTTCTCATGGCCTCCTGTGTTTATTCCTTGTAAATGAGGACTTTGCTACAAGTGAAAAAAATCTATTACTGTGAGTTAAACACATACTCACACACGCAAACACACACATCCACACACACACACCCAACCCACCCCACCCCACCCCCACACACCACCTGCGTGACTAACCAGATTAAGCATCCAACTTTCGACTCAGGTCATGATCTCGAGGTTTGTGGTTTGAGCCCTGCGTCCACCTCTGGGCTGTAAGCTGGGAGCCTGAAGCCTGCTTCTGATTCTGTGTCTCCCTCTCTCTCTGCTCCTTCCCTTCTCACATCCTATCTCCCTCTCTCAAAAAAAAATAGACATGAAAAAATATATAAATAACCCAAGGAAACCTCTCTGAAGGGACCGTGATGCACCTGAGAGACAAGCACAGCACAGGGACTGCTGTCTGGATTAGAGCAGGGTGACTCGGGGAGCAAGGGAGAAGCCAGCTGCACTTCTCATGAACGGTCACTGCGACTGCAGAGAGACCAAGACACCAATTCATCCACCCACCGACTCCCCACCCACTCCTACAAATGATACACCAACCTCGACAGGCACTGCATTGTTACGAATTACAGAGTAGAGAAATCAAGTCCTCTCTTCCCCTAGAAACCAGCCAGTGCCAAGCACGCACCGCTTACATCTGTGAGCAACTCTGTCACACTCAAGAACCACAGGTTCCCCGAGCATCCCATCTACACATCCATTTGGTCAAGCATGTCACCGAGGATGGCCCAGGCTCAAGGGGAGGCCTTAGACTCCACCTCTCAAAGGGAGTTGGAGACAAGCAACTACCTCTCATCGTGACTTTGATGTCATCATAGGCCACGTTTTAGCAGGTCTAAGATGTCACCACTTGTAGGAAGCATCCTGATGTCACACGAATCAAAATGTGAAAGCAAGGTCAAGATGGAATCGTGACGTGTAGGACTTGCACGGTGATTTGTGATGGGAGATGTGTCTCCGCTGCCGGTGCAGCTCAAAGTTTGAACCCGGGCTACCTTCCGTTCCAAAGTGAGGGCCAGGGAGCAGTCGTTCCAGGCTGAGACCATCTATTGCACGGAGGGGATCCTTAAACAGCTACTAACGTTTTCTACTCTAGAAACTTCTGCTCAAATGCCAAAGGAAGATGTACAGTAAACCCTCATGAATCCATCACCCATCTTCCACCAGTATCAACCCACATGGTCACTTAATCATTGATGCATACCCTGACCTAACCCAGGGCGTCGAATTCCCAGAGGGTGGCTGAATTCACCTGTAAATCCCGGGGCATAAGGTGGCACCGTGAGCCCTTTGTGTTCTCCTCCTTGCAATCCACGTGGCTGAGTGATACATATTGCTTTATTACCTAGATGCCACTGGGTAAATCTGAAGTGGATGTGCCAGGGCTTACACTGAGTACACATGAGTTAGCAGGTAAGTAACGGGACAAAACGATTAGAATACTATCGCATGGGGAAGGGAGGGGAGTAAGAACCAGGGTGGGGGCAATTCAGCCGCAGTTTTCCTTGAAATAATGAGTGTGGTGGCACTTTGAGCAAAACATGAAAAACAGGGGCACCTCGGTGGCTCACTTGGCTGAGTGTTCAACTTCGACTCAGGTCATGATCTCACGATTCATGAGTTGAAGCCCTAGGTCGGGCTGTTTGGTGACAGCTCAGAGCATGGAGCCTTTTTCGGATTCTGTGTCTCCCTGACTCTCTTCCCCTCCCCCCAGTTGCACTCTGTGTGTGTCTCTCTCTCCCTCTCAAAAATAAACAACCATTAAAAAATTTAAAAGAAACAAAAACCAGGCTCACTCAGCTGCCACAGTGAAGGGTGTATACAACTCTTGATACCTGGGTCGTGGGTCTGTGCAGAAGTTACTTAACATCTTTAAAAATAAACCGAAATTAGGGGTACCTGGGCGGCCCAGTCAATTAAGCACCTGACTCTTGATTTCAGCTCAGATCATGATCTCTCTGTTGGTGAAAAAGTTCCCACATCAGGTTTGTGCTGACATTGGAGGGCCTGCTTGGGACTCTCTCTCCCTCTCTCGGACCCTCCTCCCCTCTCCCTCTCTCTCAACAGATACCATTTTTAAAGTTTAAAAATTAACATAAATAAAAAAGAAAATAAGATGTTGGAGACTAAGACAATCTTAGCCCTCTATTTTTGCCATGTGACAATGCCTTACTCACTGCTTTAATTATGAGTGAAAAATTTTTTTATTTTTGTAACTTTATTTTTATAACTTTATTTTGAGACAGAGTACATGCGTGAGTGGGGGAGGGGAGAGAGAATCCCAAGCAAGGTCTGTGCTGCCAGCCCAGGGCTCGACGCGGGCCTCAAACCCACAAACCATGAGATCGTGACCTGAGCCGAGGTCAAGAGTCAGACGCTCAACCAACTGAGCCACCCAGGCTACCCTAATTAAAAAATTTTAAATTAACTGACATTATTATTCTCCTGAAAATGTTTACAAATAGCTTTTACTTAATTTTCCGAGAGCATCCTGGCCTGAAATCCACAGCCATGGCCACGGAGGCTAGGCTATGGGCCTCCCCTCAGCACCAGTGGAGAAAGGTTCTGTTCTCCTCCTCTAAGGAGGGCTGGCTGGACGCACTAAAAGGAATCCAAGCAAGTGGGACGGCAGCCACCATTTGCGCAGGAGAGGCTGACCTACCCTCTAACTGCTGGATGTGCTCTGGTGTGTGTGCCCCGAAACCCTGTGGGCGGCCCCCATGCCCATGGCTCACAGCGGACGGAGGCCTTGGAGGCGGCACAGTGGGACACAGGCCTCCCTGCACCTGGCCTTCACCACAGCCCAGCCTGGCTGGCATCCTGGCTTCCAGGCCTGATGCTGCTTCCTCTCATGTGTGGGCAGGATGGTTTCCTCTTGCATTGCTGTCTCCCCTGCAGGTCGTAGTGCCTTTCCAGACTGGTTCCTGTCTCAGGGGTCCCTGAAAGTGCCTTCTACCAAAGCAGAGAACACTCAACCTCACCAGGCACACATACGCTCGTGGCTAGGAGAGGCCCAGCACACTCGAGTGAGAACATCAACCGGCAGTAATCCTGATGCACGCCAGAGGTCCTCTTGACTATTTTCCATCTTCCACTTTCTGCCTGGACACTCTAGGGCCTGTCGTGTGACCCGAGAGTCCTCTTCCCCGTGGGAGGGTTGGGCCCGTCCTCCCCACCCTGATGCCTCAGGGGTAGGACCGGGCAGAGCAGGCCTTCTCCAGAAACAGGTGGACTGGGGAGGTGGTCCCATCTATGTCCAAATCTCTGGAACCTGTGCATGTGACTTTATTTGGAAAAGCAGTCTTTGTAAGTGCAGCTACGTGGAGGACCTGGAGACCACCCTGGACTCCCTGGGGAGGGGGCTGGGCAGTACACGGATGAATGTTCTTAAAAGAGGAGTCAGGTAAGATACACCGAGAAGGGACAGGGCACGGGGGCCAGCAAGCACCGAAGCCGGGCAGGATGGAGCCTCCCTGCTCCCGCTGAAATCTGCCCAGGCACCGGGTGGTGTGGACACAGCGCTGGCCTCAAGTCAGGACTGGGAAAGGTGCCGCAGCAAGACAAGGAGGAGAATCAGCAGAATCCACGCCACTTCTTCCCACCGAGGACTCAAGCGACAGGGGGGTAGGAGAAAGCAGAACATCAGAGATGTTGAGAAACACCATCAAGTGAAGCCACATCATCAGGAAGGAGGCAACAACCCCTCTTGGGCATGTGCCTGCTGCCCCTCTGCAGGGGCCATGGGGACAGACCCCTCCCGGTACCGAGGAGCACCCACCTGGGAGGTGGCAGGACTCGGCCAGCAAAAGGCGAGGAGGAAAGTGTGAAGTCACAATTACATTCAGAACACTCGACGTGACACACAAGAAAGGACCTTAAGGGCAGCAGTGAGGAGGGTAGAGCGTGTAGCGGTAGGAGAGTCAAGGGTCTTTGGTGGGACCTGGCGGGTCTGTGGAAACGCCTGCAAGCCCCGGAACATTCAGTATGGGGAGAGCACAGCCAAGGATGGCTAACGCGTGTTCTCAGAGAGGCCACACCCCTCGGACATCTGCTCGGTGCTTGGTCTGTTTCTCAACTGACATTTCTTTTTTAAGCATAATTGGATTCACCAAATCAAGTTTTAATAAACCATGTGCAACCTAATGTACCCGTGGGGAATTGGTCTGTTTCCAGGAACTCTCAGATGCCGAAGGCTTGCCCAGCTTTGGTGGGGAAAAAACAGAATCTTAGATGTAAAACGCAGGGAAGCACTTTGTTGTTCCAAACCTCACACTTAACACTAAGGACTAGGAAGTGCAGAAACTAAAGATCAGCCAGCAAAGGTTCTGAACAGGAAGACACAGAATGACCTAACTATGCCCTGACAGAAAGGAGAAGGGAAGTCTTACTCCACAGAAAGAAACTATGTATCCTTCACAGTAGTAAACGATCGGCCCTGGCGGGAGAGACAGTACAGGAAGAGGAAATCCCAGCGATTGTCAGCTGTGCCCTCCACACAAGGCCCACGGGTCAGGGCGTCCATCCCTTGACCCAATGGCCATAAGCTCTCTGTGGCGGGGAGGGAAGGAACCATCCCAGAGTCGCCTGAGCTATGAGGGATCTTGTGCCAGAGCCTCCTGAGGTGCCCTCGTGAGGGCTGCTTCGGAATCTGTGTCTTCTCCTGTCTCTGCCCCTCCCATGCTCATGCTCTGTCTCTCTGTCTCTCAATAATAAATAAACATAAAAAACTTAAGGAAAATCTACAAATGGAGAATGAGGTCCACTCTTGAAACTTGTTCAAAAAAGAAATGTAAAAAGTGATTTCCGTAAGAACAGTAAGACCTTTATTAGAGTTGCACTACATTATTTCCAGGGTCTCGCGCCTTCCTCCTGGGTGCACACCCAGCACCCTGCCCCGCGGTGGGAGCCCAGTGCTACCTGATTGGTCTTCTGAGTGTTGTGGTGCCAGGGAGTTCAGGGTGGGTGTGGGGCAGGGGTGGGGGGAGGACGTGCCCGGGTCCCCCCCGCCCAGGCTTGCCATGGCCTCAGCTCCCAGGTTCTGCAGGTCACTCCAGGCAAGCTGCCCAGGCCCCCAGGACTAGGCTCTGATAGAGACCACGCACTGAGGACACCCACGATGCCTAGCTGTAGTAGGTGGAAGAGCACACTAATATTCAAGCAGATAAGCAGAAGTTAGGAGTCATCTTAGACCATTGAAGCCTGAGAGGGCCACAGCCTTGTTACATAGGAAGTCGGCCATTCTCCACCATTGTTCACATTCCAGTCAAAGAGCCTCCCGTGGCGCCGTCGCCGAGGGGCTGGGGCAGGTCAGCATGTCACGGACCGATGACCAGCTGCATCTTCTTTGGCTGCATAGAGGACAGAGAGGAAGTGACCCAGAAGTCTGCAGGGAGAGTCTCTGCTGACCCAGCAGCTAAGTCACAAATGTCCTTTGGTCTACATTGTTTTCTCCAAGAAGGTGCCTTCCTAACGTTTTGTCATCATCCAGAAATCCAGACTGATTGGAAATTAAAAAACAAAAGTGTATACTAAAGTTACCAGCCCTTTAAAATGACTTCGCTCTGCAATTGTGTTTACAGGTATTTACCCACATTCCTGACAGCCATCGGGCCCCCTGCCCAGAAGGCAGCCCCAGGGGGTAACGGGAGACAGGGCCACACTTGTGCCAGGACCCTGACTGGGCACATGTCAGCAGAGTCCTGGGCTGCCTGGGCGTGCTCCACGGTCTATGTGAAATCACCCCCCTGCCATAGAAGATACTACCTTTTCGTTTTCCAAATAGTCTTTAAGCTGCAGACAGTGCCACACGCTGGGACAGTCCCACAGCACCCTTGCCCTTGCCCTGTTCTCCTCACAAGCATGTGTTCGTTCTTATGGCAATGACGACAGTCTTAAGTGGTGGTGTGGGAGGAAATCAGTCCTGGTTTTTAGAAGGAGAATGCAACGTTTTGTGTCTTTTCAAATAAATAACTGAAACATTCCCCCGAGCACAGGGCCCTGGATTGCAGTGAGATATCCACTACCCCCAAAACACAATTTACAGGCTCTATTCCCAGGCTGCAGCCAGCGTGTTATGATGTCAAAAATATTTCTGAAGACTATCAGTGTCAAATAGCAAAAATGAAAGAAACCAAACTCCTCATCTCTGTGAAGCTATTGGTTCCTCAATAGCTAATTGGTTTATTTATTTATTTTTTATACTTTTTTTTTTCATTTTTGAAAGAGACAGAAACAGCAAGAGTGGAGCAGGGGCAGAGAGTTCGGGGGAGAGAGAATCCTAAGCAAACTCCCCACTGTCAGCAGTGAGCCCAATGCAAGGCTCAAATTCACCAAGTGTGAGAACATGACCTGTGCTGAAACCAAGACTCAGATGCTTCACTGACTGAGCCACCCAGTCGCCCCTGTTTTTAGAGTTTGAGAGAGAGAGAGAGAGAACGAGTGTGTATGAGGAGAAAGGGGCAGAGAGAAAGGAGGAAGAGGACCCAAAGCAGGCTCCACGCAGAAAGCAGCCAACCCACACTATTTGTTACCTGTGAACTTACAAAAATACCCATTTCGGGGAGCAGTGGGGTGGGACAACCAGAAGGCACTACCACGAATCTTACTGTTTTCATTACAGAAAGTATAAGGATGTGAAAGAAAACACATCAGCAACATCTAAGGGACAGAATTTTTCCAGCATGGTTGCAGGAGCAAAAGGTCTACTTTCAGTATCAAACTGCATACAGCAAGGTGGCAACAATCCAAGTTATTGTAAAACACTTTTATATACTTCAAACATAGGGACATTCAAATCAGACCACTGTTGAACAGTCCCTACAAATTTCCATTCCCAGAGAACCAAAAGCCAGAGGGTTCCTACGAATTGTGAGCAGTAACAGAAATAATAACATTTCACCTGAAGTACAACTCAGTGTGCCAGTCATGATCATTATTATGAGTTCTGAGAAGGAGACTACATTGAGGCAGATGGAAAGAAACCAACGGACAAGTCCGGGGGCTGAAGCGGAACGGCCTCTACGGGAAGGGGCTCTGTGGGCCCAGTGTGTACGTGAGGCACCCTACTCCAGACCTCGCAGGCTCTGAGGCACAGAAGAGTGGCCACACGCCTTGCCTGCTGTCCGGTGTATCACAGAGCCCACTGACTTCTGCCCTGGCTCAAGGCCCCGTCCCGTCGTCCCACCATCTCCAATGTACCCCCGTGGCCCACCTCCTGCTCCACCCCGCTAGCCTGCAAACCACCTCTTCTGTTGAAAAGTACCTACTTTTTTTAATCAGTTGTGGGATCACTGGGATATGGTTTCAACCTGCCTCCTTCACCCACTTAACTCTGCTCTGGGACACAGTCAACCCACGTGCGACATGCTCTGCAGTGGAAAGTCCCAGAGAGTTATGCCTGCACCACTCCTCTGTGCCCCCATCCCGGGCATCACAGCGCCTCAGCTGCTTGGTAGCACGCGAAACCCACTGCTGTTACTCGTTGTCAGAATCAAGACCAGTTGAAAGATGTAGTGATCAGACTGCAAAGGTCAGAGTCTATTGAAGAGAAACTCAAACACTACAGGGGAAAGAAACACAGGGGCAGCCTAGTGAGGATGCCAGAGAGATCACCAGCATGAATGACAGGTTCTGAATGCTGGTGACCAGGTCCTCACAGGGGCTGCAGTTACACATAATGTGATGGAGCTTCTGTGTTGAAAGTATCTCGTGGATATTTAGAAGGAGACACTCCTGAAAGCCATGTGACGGAAGTGCTCCCACTGTTCCCAGGTACAGGTGAGAAAACGGAGGCACAGGAATGCTAATATGGACTTTCCCCAGACCTCCAAACCCATCTGTGCAGGAGCCAGGCTCAGACGAAAGTGCTCTGGGGCCACAACCGCACGTGAGCCACAACATATCCTCCCTGCACAACTTCTCAAGGTGCACTGGGAATCCATGTGAGTCCCTTCAAGATTTCATACGTGCTCTACGTCCACCAGGACCCACAGTTTAAGAAGAGCCTCAGGTTCAGTGTGGAGGACATAATACTGCTTTGCAGCCATAGAGTACATTGAGCAAACAAACAGCTACTGCTTTAAAAACAGGTACAGCTGAAAAGTGCTCAGCAAGGTGACAAGCAACACAATGCTTATTTTTTAAAGTTTTTGGTGTTTTTGGGCTTGTCCGCCCAATTTGTGGAGTCCCAGGGCACGCTGGGAAGGGTTTTCAACCTCCAATTCAGCGGCTGTGGGGAAGCAGAGTGATGAAATGGGAGGTGGGGGGTGTCCACAGCCACGTGAGGTCTCCCGACGGGGGAGGGGTCTGCAGGCAGAGAGACCACGGATCTAGAGGAATGATCCCAGTAAGACCTCCCACACACTGGAAACACGCAAGGACACCAACCTGGTCATACAGGCTCATCGCTAGCATGGCTGGGGTGGACTTTTGTTTTCTGGCGAGCAACCAGCGGATGGATTTTATGATGCCCTTCTTCTTGGGGGCGTAATTCAGTGAGTCCTGGCTATTGCTACTGTTGCAGAGGTTGCTCAAGGGGCCATCCCGAGAGCCTGGGGATCTGGGGGACGCACAGGAGAGCATCTTCCACGCGTGCTCGTCACACGACACACCGCCCCACGTGATTAGAAGCACAATCCCCCAGCTTCTAGGGAGGGCTGCACCCTGGGAGCTGACACTCTCTCCCTCCCAAGTATATCTGGAGTCCAAGCACCTTGGGTTGAGAACGCTCGGCACCCCACCCTGGCCGTGACCCGGAAGCACGGAGGACATGCACACCTGAGCCACCCCAGGACGTGGTGTGAGGAACAGAGAGGCTGCTGGAGCTGCCTGGTGGGGGTGGGGGGAAGAGAGCATGGCTCCTGACAGCCCCACAGGGCACAGTGCGACCCAGGGGAGGATCCCTAGGGAACATGTCACCCAGGATCCACCGGGAGGAAAAGGGAGGTCTCAGGATGGCTGGTGTGTACGATCTGAGCAAACGAGGCTGCCCTACAGCCACCAGCATCACAAGACTGTGGTCTTTCCCACCTGCCTTTTGCTCTGCTGGCCACACCCAGGGCACCCAGGCAGGTATCCCAAGAACGCCATGCACGTAAACTCGGTTCATTGGCCTCTCTTTGGAATGGCTGTTCCGACCCTTTCTCCCCCATGTAGAGATCAAAGGTTTCTCAGAGCTGAAAACCAGCGCACAGGCATGTCGCCTACGATGCCTGTGCCCCTTACTTTGTGGCGTCCCTGATGTCCTCGTGGCTGGCCTTGTGCAGTGCCCCTTGCTGCAGCCTGTCCAAGCTCAGGGACCTCTGGGAAGAAGGAGCTGACGGTACACATCGTGTCCTTGCCGTGCTATCTTGTGACTCTTCCTCCAAAGGCAGCAACTGTGGGGTGGAGAGGAGAGTGACATGAGTTCACTGTGCACCCAGACAGAGGAGCACACAGCCCTGAAATCACAGCCAGCAACTCATTTGAAAAAGCTATGAGCTGTGTTTTGGGCAGCGTCCGAAACGACTTCCTAGGATCGGCCTAACGCCATGCGAAAGGGTGGATTTGCGTCCGGGCAGTGGGCCCACTGAGACCCCCAGCCCATCTGCACCGAGGGGTGTACCCTCCCCAGGACCTCCCACCACCAGGAGCCCGGCCACAGAAGGTAGAGGCGGAGACCCAAACCATGTCACCATACACCACGGCCAGCTGAGAAGGAAGGTGTTTGTTTCCTGACGCCATTCAGGGCAAACCCTGGTGAGCACGGAGCCCTCCCATGCACGATTGTCCAAAGCTCTTTGTTTGGGGGAAGTGGAGCGAGCTTGTGGCCTAATCCACTGTCACCTCTGGTGGCGATGCAAGGCTGGAATCTACGGGGACGTGTGTAAAGTGACAAGGCACCCAACCCCCTGACCCCACACTCGGGTCTGACTTCTGCTTCTCGGGGACATTTCGGTTGATGTTACAAACTGATGGACTCATCTGCAGCTTACAGACAGCCTGCTCGACACAGTGGAGACACAGCGTCCCTTGGCTGCCGTCACGACAAATGAACCCCTTCAGACTCCATTTTTCCTTGTGTGACAGGCTGTGGGTCTGCGGCTATGTGGCTGTGGGCCCTGGAAAGGACCGTGGGGCCATGGACCCGCCAGCGTTACGACCCTTGACAGGTCCTGGTGGTGAGGCAGGGCCGGATCTCACGAGACACACGTGTAGGACTGGTGACACAGGCACAGCCAACTGGGTTTGTACCAGGGCCTCCGAAGCTGCATGGGGCTCGGGACACCCATGGCGGTCAGCACCAAGTGGAGCTGAGCTCAGGGAAGACACAAGCTTAACCAACAGCTCCAAAACACCTGCCTCCTCTCCTGATTTCCTGACAATCATCAGACAACAAAAGGCTACCTTAACAGGCTACAAATTATCCACATAAAACCAAACAGGGTCAGACTGGCTCAACACAAGTAGGTTTCATACCCAGGTGGAAGCAAGGATATGGAGAAAACAAACCCAAAAGGGAACAGGACAGGGAGCCACACTAGCGACCAGGCTATGAGGTGAGCAGAGACGGAGGGTTCCGGGAGCACACCCTCCCCTGTGTCACAGCGCAGTCCACACACAGGCCCCCGCCCAGCACTGGGTCCTGCCAGACTTGTGCCTATGGGCCATTTCAGTCTCAACCAAAACGGGAGACTCCCGCCAGGCTGGGAAGTGCAACGCCCGTGCTGGCCCTGTCTGCATGGACCTGACACCCACTGCCCGTACACCTAGACTTCATCCCCCAAAACCTCCAAAGAGCCCTCCAAGTAGCCATCAGTGAGCTGCGGGAGCAGGCCGTCCTGCCTGGGTGTTCATCACACGACCCTCTGTTCCTTGAGAAAGTCTTGCTACCGAAGAAAAGGCAGCACGAGCCAGCAGAATGCAGGGCGTGCTCTGTGCCCCGGCGCCGATGTGAGCTCCTGATCTCTGAGGACCGTGCACCGAGGGGCAGGGTGTGGACACCCCCAGGGCCATGAGCCTTTCGCTGTCCTCCCTTACCAGGAGACCAAAGCAGGAAAAAAAGACGGTGATGAATACACCCCGGTCACAAAACAACCAGGGACCGAACTGGCACTTGAACGCAAGAATTCAACTGAACGGACACACCGTCTGTGCAGTGGAGGGGCTCCCCCAGCTGCCGCCCAGCTCTGTATCAGAGGCACGGCCCTGTCAGCGCATGGCTGGGAAGGTCTGGGATGGGGGTCCGGTCCAGGGAGCAAGGCATCCCAGTTATGAGGCGGACTCTCTGGTCGAGGGTTCCGTCCCGTGGCACGGCGCTTCCCCATGAGAATGGGCACACCCACATCATTGTCCTCTGGACACAGGAGGTGGCCTGTCCCAGCAAGGGCACTGTAAATGGGAGAAGGGCGCCCGAGCAAAGGTGGGGTACGTGGCAGAGTGGTGTCGTGGCCAGTGTTTGCCCTGCAAAGTGTCCTCATGCACAGGACCCAGGCTCTCAGGCTCTGGTTGCACATCTGGAAATGGGCTAACCACACAAGCTGTGGCTCGCGGGGATGTCTGTGAGGGCCAGGTCACAGGATCCTAAACCACTGCACACACCAGGTGGCGAACCCTAAGAGCTCTCTGAATGCTGCTGGCTACGGCTGTCAAAAGTGGTGATCTCAAAATCGAAACTCTATGCCTCTGCTTCAGTAATTTCTCTTCCTAGAAACTTCTATGTCTCATGGAACTAAGTACGCAGCGCAGCGAGCAAGACACAAACGCGAAACAACGGTGAGCTCTGGTGGCCGTCGCAGGTACCGTGGAAACCGCACGCCGCGCTCGAGCTCCCAGTGGCTCCTGTACTTCCCCGCACACGCCAGCCGCTCGTCCTTACCCAGCTGTGGTGCTCACTGTGAAGAGACGGGCACTCTCCCCCACACCACACACAAACACAGCTAGGTTGCACTACGAAACACTTTCGCTTTCTCCGATGCTTCCTTACATCACTAGGCTGACAGAGGCATGCAAAGAAAGGAAGAGAAATCAGATTTACTGCACACTTGGAAGCTACAATTTCCAAGACCAAACGAGGCAAACATATTTTAAAGAGAACAACAGGACGGATATAACTGAGAGAAGATTTAGAAACAACCACGCCTGGAAGCAGCACTTTGTTCCACCACACATCTGAATGTAATAGGTTATTCGACATTTACCAGAGACACTACCAATTATCACTCAGGGATGGAAAACTCCATTACAACATACACGACTTATTAAAACATGGCATCTTGTAGAACAGAGACATCTAACAGGTGCCTATTCGAAACTTTCCTGTAACTGTTCTCCTTGTTGAAAACCAAGTTACACTTTTACAGTATCACCCTAGGGGATGCCGAAGTTCCCGCAACACCTTGGATAACACCAAACAAACCCACTCTGTTAATGCCCTGCTGGACGTGAATGTGAAATCTTGACCTAGAATTTGATTGACAGCCTCTCACAAATCACTGTGCTGGTTACAGGAGGGTGTCCTGGGCAGGTACGTGATAAAAACGGGCTCAGGGGCAGGTGCCGGCTTCACGTTGTAGGAGTCCTGAGTTTCAGTGTAGAAGGCAGTACTTGTGCTCAGTAAGCCCGTGAGATTTGGAGTCCTGAACACGAGTGTCGGCACCGCAAAGCGTGCTGTCTGTATCGAGCTTCCGTTCGTCTATGCTCAGTGCCTTATCTCTTTTGAAGAAACACTTCGTTTACAAATTATTATCTGGATCATACCCGTATCCACCTGTACTATACAGTGATACGCTAACGACAATTTATGACTATTGGGGCAAAACCCCACTCTCTAATGACAAATGAAGATACAGGAGAAACAACACGAGCCAGCCACGAGTGACCACAGACGCTCCAGGGCAAAACAGCAAAATGACAAAACACAAACCACAGAACTTTTACCCTGTGTCTCCTTCCAGCTAGCACTGCGTCTCTGCTCCCAACCAGAGTTCAAGTCCTCCAGAAAGCTGCCCCTACTGTGTCTACACAGACTCTGGAACTCTGGCGAGTGGGCTTTAGCGCAAGGGCTCCTGGACCAGACCACCGTGGTCCTCGGCCTCCACCTTGCCTGGCCCCACCCAGCACGACCAGGCCACCGGGCTCCCTTTCCCTGAGCACCTGGCTCACTGAGACCAAGCTCACCGCTTGGTCTCTGCCAGTTCTGTCTCTCTCTCTCCACTGCCACACTGGGCAGTGCCCAGAGAGCCACCCTTGCACTCTGGGGCTATCCACAGGTGCCCATCTAGGGACTTGTCAATCATCTGTCAAACAGAAATAGATAACTAACACACATATCACCTTTTACTTCCCATTCGCTGCTGGTCTCCCCTCACTACACTGTGCACACATAGGGGTGCAGGCCTCTCCTCTGACTTTTTATCTATTTATTGTTTTCTTTGTTTTATTTCAAGTGGGGGAGGAGCAGAGAGAGGGAGAGAGAGACAATCCCAAGCAGGCTCCAGGCGTGGTCAGCACAGAGCCCCATGCGGGGCTGCGGGGCTCCGGGTCTCGATCTCACAAACCCAGAGATCGTGACATGAGCAGAAATCAGCAGTCGGACGCTTGACCAACTGAGCCACCCGGCGCCCCTCATCTGGGTTTTTCAGTCATGCTGCACCCTAGCTCTGGGACGATATCTGCACCAAACTTGTTCCATGACTACAGGTGCTCAAAACTTACACAAATATATAAAAATATACGCAGCTGAAGAGACAAAGGACAAAATACTTAAACTCCAAAGGTGAATTCTTTGTTGTTCAAGGATGAATACACATGTTCATTTAACCTTCATTAGCGTTTCAAACCCTTACTAATTTGCATTGTGCTGTGCTTAACACAAGGTCCTATGTGAATCCACATTGCTACTTTATACAAAGAAAGAACAAAAGCTCTCAAAAGTAAATTCTAAGGCAGCAAAAGAAGAATGGGGGAAGGGGAAAAGAGAAAGCAGCCTATCAGTCCTTTAGTTCCAGAAGAGCCTCACAGACAGAGGAAAAGGCAGGTGACATTGGAGCAGGCAGGTGGGTCCCACGAGAGCCCCCAGAGGATGGAGGTCCTTGCCTTGGAAGGCTCATGTCGCAGACGGGCCACACGGCCTTTCCGGTGGCGCCGCAACACCGCGCTGCTGCTGCTGCTGCTGCTGCTGCTGGCATCCGTGGGGCTGTCCGCCAGACGGAACCTGGAAGCTGGGATGCTGCCGACGTGCGTCCGCCTGAAATATGGAGGAAAACAATCAAAAAAACACGCACACACACACCAAGGTTGTTATCTAAAGAAAAGTGGACTTTGTCAGCCAGGCCAGAACCCGTCCATTGGGAAAATGAGGTCACAGTAAAAGGTCTCCAAGGAAGGCGTCTTTGCCCCTGGCTCCAGTGCAAGCCCGCTAGCCAGGCCCTGTGGAGACAGGGTCTCCTGGGCCCAATAGGTGCAACGCATCCCCACGGCCCAGACGCCCCCGAGGTGGAGCAGCGCCTGCCCCCAGTCAAGCTGTCGTCCTGCGTGTCTGCACCACCTCCTGCCCAACTGACCGGAAAGCACTCCTATATATCCCTCTGGCCTTCACCTGCCATCGGCCCACGTGTGCCAAGGCCCTTGCTGTGATGCCAGGTGACCCCAGGTTTTCCTCCACTAGCCACTATCGGGCGCCCCAGGGGCAGTCGCAGCAGGATCCTCGGGAACCACACCTCGCAGCTCCCGTACACAGGAGGTGGCAATGCGCCCGGTGTTTCCAAGGCAAAAGCGTCTCTGGCCTCTGTGCAGTTAGACTAACAGACAAATATCCCCCTTGGCCACAGAAGTCTCCAGAAAAGTTCCATGGAGCCCCGAGCCCCTAGGGTGGAGTCACTTAATTGGGCTGTCAGCTGCTCCCCTCAGCAAAGGCTCTGGGCACGAAGCTCGGGGCAGCAGCTGTGAAAGAGCACCGGCCAGCGCACGTGCCCGGCCTCAGCCACGGGCTCATCCTCCACAATTGAACCCTGCACGGGAGTCCAGTGGCTCCTTGCTCTCTGGAAAAGAAGAGAGGCTGCCTTCCATTTCACCAATCCTTATGGTCTCGGGAGACAGAACACACCCATCTGATTCACATCAACTAAAGAGGGGGCCCCTGGCGTCACCCCTTGTGGCCTGGAGACAGAGCCACCACGACAGGGCGTCTCCTCTGTGGTGCTTCAAGCTCTTCTCTGCGGCCTTTCAAGAAACGTCATTGACACGTGCTGCCTCAGGGTACTGATAGCTTCTAAGACAGCCAAGTCGGGACTGCCCGCTGGCCACAACCACCTTCCCCTCCTCTGGTCCCCCCATTCCCAGAACAACTGCTCACCTGAGCTCAGGTGGTCTAGCTTCACCGCTGTGGGGCCACGACACATCGCCAATTGGGGAGAGCCACACACGCCACCCCCATGGGACCTGGCATGGTTCATGGCTCCACCGAGGTTCGCGTGTGTCCCCTGACTCTGACACCCTATCTCAGGCTCCCTGGCTCCCGACCCCACCACCCTGCACCCAGTCCTATCCCAGAGCTCTCTCCCATCTGCCCGGCCTGCCTGTGGAAGTGGGTCTGACACCTTTCTTTTCTTCTGCAACCCAGACCATCATCCTGCTAGAGGAGGACACAAACAAAAGATGTGGCTGTGAGGTCGTGCCAGGAGGGCCCAGCTGTCCAGCCTGCCTGCCACCTTCTCAGTCTCGTCCCCACGGCCTCTGGCCGCTCACGGCGACACAGCTCCCAGCAGCCTCTCTTCTGCCACCACACGAGAGAGCACTTTGGGAGACGGCTTCAAACAGACCCTGTTCCTCAGCCAGTCTCCTGCCCGGGGTCTTGTGACCACAAGGCCACCTGTGACCGCGGCCAATGCCTCCGCAACCATGGGAGCACTGCGATCCTCTCTATCCTTCTCCTTGGCCAGCTCCCCTCAGGCGGGTGACGGGCCTGGACATCCCTCTTATGGCAACTGCCCCAGGGTGCCACCCTCCAGGGGCCTGCACAGCCCCTTCCCTTGAGAACTCCAACATGCACTCGAGTGGCCTGCACCGCATCCACTGTTTGCTCCCTTGGCCTCCTCACACATACCCGTCTTCAAGCCCTGGAATGGTGACGCTCAGCACACTGGCGTCTTGCTGGCGAGGATCTCCGTCAGCCAACCAAGAGGCTGCTCTGTGCCTGGATCTTCCTGGGTGCTTCTCTCTCTGGACACACATTCGCTGTGCCACCAGTAGTTCCGTGGACAGGGAGGGCCGCTTGTGACTCTACCTGCACTGACTTCTCTCTCCTACAAGCAGGCTCAACAAGGACAGCCACAGCACACCCTCGACTCTCCCGAGAGCCCCCGTCGGCAGCCGCACAGACCCCAGTGAGGCCTGAGTGGGCCTGCCTTTGGAGCAGGAGCCTCCTTCCTGCACCTAAGGGGGCCCAGTCAGCTACTCGAGGCACTGTCACACCAGAATGACTCTCACATGGTACCCATTTCCTACAAAGAAGCAAGCAAACCTTTTAATACCTCGCTGACAATTACTGTCTGCAGGACGCAGCTCACAAGCCGGTTGACCCACCCCCTCACAGGCGACTCACCAACGTCCCAACAGATTTACAGCGATTACATGTCATTCTCCAGTCTTTTCAAACATATAAGAAACTGCGAGCACTGCGCTAACCCCACCAATGTCAAGGTGACCTTCACAACCATGGCCACGTGTGCACTCCCATGGTGACCCCACTGGCGTTGCGGAAGGGACCATAGCTTCCAGGGATGCTGGGCCGAACCTGGCACGCTGGACCCCTCCTAGCCCCACACCATCACTGCCACACTCGGTGGAGGGAGGCCGCAAAGAAACCCACCCAAACACGAACAGAACTTGCCCTAACTTCCACTCCTCCTCCCATGGCTGCAAGCTCTGTCATGCCTCCCGGTCTCCTGAGATTCCAAACCTAACCTCTGGAATGAGGTTGTACTTCTCCCTCTTGCCAACTACTAAGCTACCGGCTCCCTGAGCTACATCCAGTCACTCTGCCCATTCGGCCAAAGGATTCCTCTGGAAGATACACAGCAGGTGCCAACATAGGTGTTTGTGAGGTGGTTCATGTTAGGCACGGTGAAGGGCAGTGTCCCCCCCAGCCCCGCCCCATCATCAGTTAGCCGGTCCCTGGAAAATGGATCGCGTCAGACTACAACACACTCAGGGTTATTGTGTGTAACTCTGATCCGGTTCGGGTCATACCATAGCACACCCACGGTTCTACTTTCGAACCATGAGCTGGTTCATGTCATACTGGTGACAGAGGGAAGCCGCCCCCAGCCGCATCTCAAACAGATGTGTGAACCGGGAAGTGTCATACCCGTGGTGAAGCGAAGAGCCTCTCATTCTTGCCCACTTTAATACGGCCCTCAGTGCTTCCATGTTTCGTAGAAGGTTTTCCTGCAAAGCAGCAAATGACAACGACACTCACTGCAAGCAAGGTTAACTATTCTTTGCATCAAGAGTCCGTTCAACACAGAGCACAATCTGGTAGTGGCCAGAGGAAAGTAGAGTAGGGGCGGTGGGCAAAAGAGATGATGGTGACTAGGAGGCATCAGCATCCAGATATCAAATAAGGCCGTCTCGGGGATGAAAAGCACAGTACAGGGAATACGGTCTGTGATACCCTAAGGACTCTGTATGGTGACACACGGTGACCACAGTGATGGTGACGAGCAAAGAGTCACGTGTGCAATTGTTGAAACCGTATGCTGTCTACTTGAAACTGATACAACACTGTAGGTTCATTAGAAAACAAGAACAAATGGAAAACACTACTAGCATCAAGTGTGCTGAAATGCTGACCATCATAACCACGATGGGTAAATTCAGCAGTTACAAACCCCAAGACCATTCTCTCCAAGAGTCCTCCAGGAAACACCCAGATCACCAAGTGAACGTCCTAAACCCTACTGAACAGTTAGGTCTCAGGCATAGCAAGGTTACAGAGGAGAAACACCGAGCCACTAGGACTTCTTCCTAATTATGTAGAGAGGAGCAGGACTTTCTGGGCGGTGGGGGAATAGCCCTTCTGTGCAATAGGCACGTGGTCCGTCGTGGACCCTCTGCAGCCCAGCCTCACGTCTGCACACGCAGCACCAGGGAGCAAACCGACGAGGAGCTTCGGTCACACAACTAGCCCGTAGGCAGTGCCGTCCCAGGCCGGAGACACCGCCGCACGTGGCTAACTGAGCGCCCAAAATGGGGCTGGTCCCAACCACAGGGGATGGAACTGTGAGATGCCCCGTGGTTTGCAAGGACTGAATGTGGAAAAACATTTTAGAGTAGCTCCTTCATGTCTACACTATTTACATGATACAATAACATGTTGCCTGCATCAGGCTGCATGAAAACTAACATCACCCGTCTGTCTGACCATTTCAAATGCAGCCTCGAGAACCCTTGGGATGACACCCGTGTCACCTTTTACCTTCCTGCTGGGCAACGCCGCACTCAAAGAAAGGTTTACGCGAACATTTTAGCTTTCGAGCGAACCCCCGAAGGAACTCAGAAATCTGAACCCCATAGGCTGCTCGGCACCAACTCTGCCACATGCGTGCCATTCAGACTTGCGAGCGTGGGGCCGCTCGAAAGCACAGTGTTGGCTCACCTTGGAGGAAGTGTGAGCCCCAGAGGTCACCTGCTCCTCTCCAGTCTCAACCGATCACTGAATGATTGAGAGATGCAAATACCTTCTCATGTTGCGTTTCTTATAACTGTTTTTTCAGATTGCCAACTTCTCCTAACAGAGTCTTCTGAGAAAGGTACACACAGTCCTTTAGTGTTGATTCTTTCAAACGTTCCACATGCTAGAGCA